>NC_041381.1:229722568-229757369 GCF_002162155.2 Triticum dicoccoides | reverse complement strand
TCAGGAGGACCTCCCACGAGTCCCCACGACGGGCGCCCCGTCTTGCGGCCCGACCTCGGGAGCTCACCTGCTCCTCGCCCTACAGCCTCAGGAGGGGTTCTGGATCGATGAGTTCTAGGTGTACCTGCTCCAGGGAGCCCTGCAAGAGATGGAGGAAGACATGGAGCGTGTGGCCCGCCAGGCCACCACATACTGCATCCGGAACGGTGAGCTCTACTGTAAATGGCTGAACGGTGTTTCCTTACGATGCATCTCCAGGGAGTAGGGGCACGAGCTGCTGGCCGACATACACGGCGGGGACTGCGGGCATCACTCTTCATCGTGCACTCTCGTGGGCAAAGCGTTCTGCAGTGGGTTCTACTGGCCCACGGTGCTCAATGATGCCACCGAGCTAGTAAGATCATGTGAAGCCTGCCAGTTCCACGCCAAATAGATCCATCAGCCTGCTCAGGGCCTCCAGACCAGCCCGCTCACATGGCCATTCGAGGTCTCGGGGCTGGCCATCTTGGGGCCATTCCCTCGAGCGCCTGGGGGCTACCCCTACCTCTATGTCGCCATCGACAAGTTCACCAAGTGGGCGGAGGTGGAAGCCATCCACACCATCTCGGTCGGCTCGGCCATCAAGTTCATCAAGGGCCTCGTGAGCCGGTCCGGGGTTCTTAATCGCATCATCACTAACAATGGCTCGCAATTCACCAGCAACATTTTCAAAACATATTGTGCTAACCTTGGAATGCAGGTATGCTACGCTTCAGTGTGGCTCATCCCAGGAGCAATGGCCAGGCCGAGCGCGCCAATGCAGAGGTCCTGAGGGGCCTCAAGGCAAGGATCTTCAAGAAGAATCTCGAGGCCTGCGGCAGGGGCTGGCTCGATGAGCTCCAGTCCGTGTTGTGGTCCATCCGCACCACCGCAACCAAGTTGACGGGCGAGACTCCGTTCTTCCTCGTCTACGGAGCTGAAGAGGTTCTCCCTCATGAGGTCAAGCATTTCTCCACGCGGGTCTTGGCAATTGACGAGGCAGGCCAGGACACCACGCGGGGGTATGGATCTCGTGCTGGGGGAGGAACACCGCCGCCAAGCCTCGCTCCAAGTGGCAACATACCAGTAGGCGCTCCGGCGGTACCACTGCCGCAGCGTCCGCCCCAGGACGCTCGAGGTGGGTGATCTCGTCCTGAGGCGGGTGCTCTCCAGGGAAAGGCTCCACAAGCTCTCGCCCATGTGGGAGGGCCCGTTTAGGATCGCGTGTGTCTCCAGGCCCGGTGCCACGCGCCTGGAGACACAGGACGAGATCCCCATCCAGAACGCCTGGAACATCCAACACCTCCGGAAGTTCTACCCATGAAGCAAGTCCTCGTGCATGTGAAGGTCTCCGCCTGGAACATCCTGTACACGCCCCGGAGTCTCCTGTGTGCCGCCCGCGGGCCTCACAGGGGCTCCCACCCATGTCCTAGTGGCAGCACTTCGCTCCGCGCTAGTGAGAAGACTAGTCTAGGTGTCGGACGCGGCTGTTCTTTTGCTTGCTTTCTATAGCTGGTCTGCAACTTCTTAATGGAATTTGGAGTTTTCGCGTTTCTCGTTTGCCAGAGCTAGAATTTTTCTCTCCTCTTGCTTCGCTCGCCTCTCCAGTCTTGTTCCAGGAAGAGCGGCAGTTGCCCGTCGCTCCTCCTCGCGCGTCCCGCGTGCGGGGGCTAGGCGGGTGTGTACGCTTGGGCTCGCCCGCATCATAAACACACCTTGTCAGAGTCTCATTCCCCGGATCTTCGGCTTCCTTAATTCTCGCGAGGCACTCTTGAATGAGCTCATGGCCATGCGCACCTTCCTAAGTCCATGCCTCCGGGAAGCACGACGTGGTGTGCCAGCCACAATCAACCCTCGCCCGGGGGCTCACGTGAGAAAGGATGAGACGCTCCGTCAAGTTTTCTAATAACCCTGCAGTTGTACAAGGTCTCTTGAGGCCCGACGGCTCTTGAGTTGTCAGGAGGGGAATTTCGCCAGACGCTGCAGGAAGGCGTGCCCTCGCGAGGCGAGAAACTACTGCAAGCATATCAAGCTAAGTTACTCTAACCGCACCTAGTAGAAACATGGGAGCTACGGCACAATATCAAGGTAACAAACAAAGCATAATGGCATAGACGCCATGGTTCATTACACACCCCAGCGGGGCCCTCTACTTGTTTCAAATGCAGGAGAAATGAAAGGTTAAACAAAAGTGGGCCGCGCGGCTGCAGTAGCTCCCGAGGCCAGACTCTAGCGGCGCCTCAGCTCAGCCGGAGTCTTCCTCCTACTTCACTCGAGCACGATGGTGAGACGGCTTGTCGCCTTACTCGATCCGATCCCGACAGCGGATTAGTTGGTCGTAGCCGCCACTGCTCGTACTCTCGCCGGAGGAGGAGCCGCTACTGCTGGAGGAGGCGCGACCATCGCCAAGGGCAAACTCACCCTCATCATCATCGCGGTCGTCGCCAAGGGCAAGCTCATTGTCGTCACTGTCGTCTTCTGGGCAGCATCTCGTATGGCGGTCGTCTTCCCTGAACACCCTCACATAGAGAGTCGCAAGGTCATCGTACCTGAAGTGGAGGGTGCACCTCCCGCTCAGGCCCCGTGCGCGGGCAAACGTGGGTCAAGGACACACCGCCCACGACGGTGACTTCGACCCCAACCCATGAAGCCCTGCTGCAGCAGTCGTCAGCCTGCAGCTAGAGGTCATCAAGCCCCGCGGTCAGCAGCTCACTCGCGAAGAAGCGCGGGAGCGGGAGCCAGGTGCCCGGGGGCCTCTCCGACCACACGACGAACTCCGGGAGCACATTCATCGAGTGGAAGCGTGGCCGAGTAGGCCGGTCGACCACGGCACGCCTACCCTCATCGCAAGGGCTGCCCCGTCCTTGGCGGCCCCCACCACGAGAAGAAGCGCCGCCACGGCTGCCCAAGGCACCGCCGGCCCTCAAAGAAGTGCGCCCGCGCCCCAGAGGAGCTACCACCGGGGTTGCAGCATACTTGTGGGGGCGGCCGTGGCCTCTCTTGGGCGCGGCGAATTCGGCCCCTCCTTGGGGGCCTTCCCCTTCTCGGCGGTGGAGAACATCCTCGTCTGCGCCATGGATGCTACGGCAAGATGGGGAGACAAGGAAGAAGAAGAAGAAGAAGGAGCGGGCAGCGAGAAGATTGAGATGAGCAAGGGGGCTCTGCCCCTCCCCTCATTTATAGCCGGAGGGAGGCCAACTGCCGGCCTACCTCATAATGATCATCTTTCTCTGCATGCAGCAGGCTCTTATCAAGTCAAATGGTTGCCGAGGCAACATGGGGAAGCAGATACGCCCACGTCCAATCAATCGCCACGCGTCGACCAAGGCCGCAGACGGTTAGGGCTCGCGGTTCTCCGCACTTACCCTTTGGCTTCGCCTTGAAGCCAAGTCCGAGTGCACCTTGGGCCCGGCGACTACTGTCGGCGTTTTGGGAATGGGGGTACCCAGACTTGCCTGCCTGCGACCCACGACGAGGCTCCGTCAACGGCCTGGTACGTCTCAGCTTCAGCATCAACGACTCAAGACCCTCACGAGGGGCCAAGCCTCATGAGGCAGACGACACCAAGACCTCCAGAAGGAGCGGCCTCCTCAGGCTGGCTCCTGAGGAGCGGAGATTCCTATGCAAGCCTCACCTTGCAAGGTTCGGATGACGTGAGCCATGACGACCAAGGCCAGGCGGGCACCAGCAGGCATAGTGCAGCAGTTTCCTCTTTGGTGCTAAAGAAGCAAGCACAGTCACGGAGTCCTGAGGAATCAGCCAAAGGTTTCCATTCCCGTGCAACAAGACCAAGACCACAAGGACGGCAGGACGGAGGTCATCGCTGAGCCCACCACAGTGTCACGACCAGAGGCTTTGCAGGTGAAGACTACTTTTGTCAGGATAAGATGTACTAGTTGTCTCCCTTCGAATTTGGCCGTTGTGGGGTCCCTTCCCGCCTTCATTTGGGAAGAGGACCAAGGCCACTATAAATAGGATCTAGCCACCACCATAGAAGGGGATGGATCATTCAGATCATCCTCTCCCCAACATCTTAAGAACACACCTCCTTAGGTTGTTCTTCCACTGTACTAGTTCATCCTCAGCCCACCTCGAGGCCAATCCACCACAAAGCAGGAGTAGGGTTTTACACCGTAAGGTAGCCCAAACCTGGGTAAACTACTGTGTCCCATTTCCTTCCTATTCGTCGAGCTATGCCGTGAGATTGGCGAGTAGGCAGACTGGGAAGGTTGAGTTCTTCGCACGCACCCCAGAGTTTGAACCTCTCGAGGGTCCGCGGAGCCCGAAATTCGGCAGTACCACATTACAGCAAGGACTTATAAAGCCCATAAATTATTTTTGGACACTATGTTGTGTTGAAACTACTCGAGCGGCACATCTGGAACATTGGAAACAAAAAGATAAGTCCCATGATCTCCCAGGTACAACAACATTAGCACATTGACTCCAATCACTAAGAGTTTTTCCTTCATAATGAACTCGTTCCATTTGTTGACGCAGACACGACCATCATACCAGAAATGGTGTATGTAGTTGACACCCTGGTGTGTGGATGACAAACAATGGTTAGAGCATCTCTAGAAGACCCCTCATATTGCAGACCCTTAAAGTCATTATATGGGCCGAGAAAAACGTGTTTTAAGGGCCGATTTTAGCTGTGGCCGAACAGATCCCGTAAAATAGAATATTCTCCGAATATACCCAATATACCCACAGCTAGCCAACTTTTTTTGTGGCCGTCCTCTTACTCGCGCCAATTTGAAATTGGCACATGCCACAGGCCAGGGCGGCCGCCGATGGACAGGCGAACGAGGAAGACATGGGGCGGCCATGGCGTGCGGGCGGCGGCTGGACTCCTCCGTTCGCCGTAGCGAGCTAGCTAGATGTGTAGCGAGCTAGCTATCCAAATCAATTCTAGCTAGCTCCATTCAAATCAATTCATCTAGGTAGCTAGATCCTTTGTTAGGATAGCCACGTGCGGGTGGGGTGCACGGCCGGCGGGTGCAGTGGACGGCCAATGGGCGCAGCGGCCGGGGACGGGTGGACGGGAGCAACCCATGAAGGTTCTGATGGTAGTTGGACTACCCCAACGGTCTTTCGCCTATACAGAGCACCCTGAGATTGCCTCTGAAAACCTTATTTTCACGGGTTTGGCGGGGATGTTTTCCGCGCCCCTTATAAAATTTACAGATCGGAGTCGTTTACGGGTTCTATTCGGGTTGTTTTTTCCGCCTAAAACCGTAAACCGGATGTTATTTTACAGTTTCGTGTGCTTTAAGGGGTCTTCTAGAGATAATCTTATGGCACCATATTCATCCATGTGTTCGGGGACAACACGTTGAGGCAGTTTCTATTTGAACAACATATTCGTTATGTGACAAAAATTGCAACTTATTGTTCACAAGTAAGGAAAAACACTTAATTTGCAACAAAACTAAATGTACTCAAATGACACAAACAAAAGGAAGAACAAGAAAGTTGGTTACCCCAAAGTTCTTGGTGCAATCTGACCATGTGAAGGTATGGAGGAATTCATAAGCTTCCTTGATCATACTTTTTAGCATCATGATAGTCCACTAACATGTCAAGGTTCATCACTTGGCTTACGACAGTCTCCATCATTCTCCAGTTGATATTTGTTCTGTTAGTGACAGTGAGATTGTCATTAGTATCATTTTCCTCATTAGAAAAATGGTAGTGTGCTACAATATTATAGCAGACACAATTGAATTAAAACCTATGGTATATGATACCATAATAATACTAAAACAAGTAGGAACAAGAATGTAGTTTACTTGGAGGAACGATAGGAAAATTTCCAGTTGTCACAAGGCTAGTTGGTAGATGTGAGTTGACCATACTGAATGTAATCTCCTGCCCCACATAAAGCATGTAAACTCTAAAAAATTCCTTCTAAGAATTCTCAGAAATATAGGTGAATGCATTTTCGTTGGTACAATCACATGGGAATTCAAACCCCTCTATGGTTGTGAAACTTGCATGAAAATTCCCATTTTGGCCCATGGGCACTCTATATTTTTGCCTGAAACTGACCCTGCTGTAGTAGGGGATAAACTGAAAGTAGCATATTTATGATAGTTAATAAATATAAACTAGCTAATAATAGAAATTTCTGGTCCAATCAAACTATGCCACAAACAGAAGAGTAGAAGAGTAGTTTACTAGTTCAAAATTGAATTATCATATAAGCCCGTAGAAGACTTTGAATTACATGTAAGTACACAAAACCATTTGCTCAACTAATAAATCTACTGCAATATAACTATTTTTGTAGTAAACATTACAAACATCTGACAAGTAAAAATAGTACTAAATTTCTCATGCTAGTTGGTATGAAACATGTAAGATTGAGTCTTACTATTCTATCTGCAAATCCCTCGTGAGGGTGACAACAAAAACCTTCTTCATCCAATTTTCACCAGTGCACAAACGCTTGGTGTCAGAACAAATTCCATACTATGATTCGAGAACAAGCACATCATCAGTACTATCATACCGATTTGTTCTTACTGAAATTAGATTTGACTGATTCTATAGTTCAAATACATACCACATTCTTCTCCTTAATCATTGTGACTCAAATCTGAGTAGCACGAAACAATCCACCAGAGGATGGTCCGACGAGCGCAAGTGAGAGGGACGGCGATGCAGAAGCTTTGATATCTGGGGAGATTTGGTGGTAGGTTATGTCGAGACCTAAAGGAGGATATTATCTACTGGCAACTTAATGTGACAACACACAAATACATCTGCGTGTGGCCCCATTTGTCACACAAAATATAATTACGATAAGGATATTACTTTTGTTAGGAGATTTTGTTGCCTCGGTTAGAGGCTAATTGGTTTGTTGCCAAATGCCAAATTTTGGCAACTACCAAATGTTGGCTAGAGATTGGTTGCATACCAATTTTCATTGGTCCATGCCAAGTTTGAACCATTTCCAGTAAATCTTGAAAGTTTTGTCACATCCGGCCAGTTTCCTTGCATTTTTGATCAAAAAAATTCAGAAACTGGAAAACTTGTCTAAACAGAAAACCATTGTGCATGCGTGCTTTATTTGGTCATGGTACGCACTGGAAAAAAAACTTGGGGCAGTTCACAAAATTAATGATGTAGTTGCTTCACAAAGTGGACACTGTAGCATGAAGGTTCTGGACGGAGCCTGCAGATGTACCGGGCCAATGCTACATGAGGGAATCCGGTGTATAGCTGATACGTCTCCAACGTATCTATAATTTCTGATTGTTTCATGCTATTATATTATTACCAATCTTACATACTTTTATACTATTTTATATCATTTTGGGGGACTAACCTATTAACACAGTGCCTAGTGCTAGTTGCTATCTTCTACTTGTTTTTGGTTATCCAGAAAATCAGTACCAAACGGAGTTCAAACGGTACAGAACTTTTTGTCAATTTTTTTTCAGGACAAAAGTGACCATAGAAGCTTTGGGAGGAGACCAGACCACAAACAAGGAGACAACAAGGAAACAGGGTACGCCCTGCAGAGTAGGTGCACCCTGTTACCTTGTGGGCCCACGTGGCTCTGTCTGACCTAATTCCACTTCTATAAATTCTAAAATATTGGGAAACCCCCCAGAGAGCCACATGAAACAATATTCCACCGACGCAAGCTTCTGTTCTTCCGCAATCCCATTTGGAGACCTTTTTCGGTACTTCGCTGGAGGGAGAATCGATCACGGATGGCTTCTGCATCAACCTTGTCGCCCTTTCAATGAGATGTGAGTAGTTCACCACAGACCTACAGGTCCAGTGCTAGTAGCTAGATGGCTTCTCTCTCTTTTATCTTCAATACAATGTTCACCTCGATCTTCTTAGAGTTCTATTCGATGTAATCCTCTTTTACGGTGCGTTTGATGGGATCCGATAAATTGTGAGTTTATGATCAGATTATTCATTGAAGTAATAGAGTCTTTTCTGAACTTTATTATGCATGATTATTATAGCTTTTATTTCTCTCTGATCTATCCGTTTGGTTTGGCCAACTAGATTGATTATCTTTAGCGGAAGAGGTGCTTTGTAATGGGTTCAATCTTGCGGTGTCCTCACCCTGTGATAGAAAGGGTAGCGAGGCACGTATTTGTATATTAAGGGTAAAATTATGGGATTTAATCATATTGCTTGGTTTTATTCTATCTACAACATGTCATCTTGCTTAAAGTGTTATTATGTTTGTCATGAACTTAATACCATAGATGAAGACAAGAGTCGGCCGATTGGTGGATGATATGTCTCCGACGTATCTATAAATTTTAATTGTTCCGTGATATTATAGTTCAATCTTGAATGTTTTATATGCATTTATATGTTATTTTATATCATTTTTTGGGACTAACCTATTAACCTAGTGCCCAGTGCCATTTGCTATTTTTGCTTCTTTTTTGCTTTTCAGAAAATCAATATCAAATGGAGTCCAAACATGATGAAACTTTACAGTGATTTTTTATGGACCAAAAGGGACCCATGAAGGTTAGGGAGAAGACTAGAAGAGTCACGAGGGAGCGACAAGCTCACCAGGCGTGACCTAGGGGGCCGCATCCTGAGCTTGTGGGCCCCTTGTGTCACCTCTTGACCTAATTCCACCTCTATAAATTCCCGAATATTCCCAATATACCAGAGAGCCATCCGGAACACTTTTTCTGCCACTGCAAGCTTCTGTTCTTCCGTGATCCCATTGGGAGGACTATTCCAGTACTCTGCTGGAGGGGGAATTGATCATGGAGGGCTTCTACATCATCCTTTCTGCCTTCCGATGATGGATGAGTAGTTCACCACATACCTACGGGTCCATAACTAGTAGCTAGGTGGCTTCTTCTCTCTCTTTGATCTTCAACACAATGTTCTCCTTGATGTTCTTGGAGTTCTATTCAATGTAATCTTATTTTGTGGTGTATTTGTTGGGATCCGACTAATTGTGGGTTTATGATTTGAATATTAATGGAGTCTCTTCTGAACCTTATTATGCATGATTGTTAAAGCTTTGTATTTCTCTCTGATCTATCCGTTTGGTTTGGCCAATCAGATTGATATCTTCAATGGGAGAGGTGCTTTGTGATGGGTTCAATCTTGCGGTGCTCTATCCCAGTGACAAAGTAGGGGAGAGACATGTATTTGTATTGTTGCCATTAAGGGTAAAACGACGGGGTTTATTCATATTTATTGGGTTTACTTTGTCTACATCATGTCATCTTACTTAAGGGGTTACTCTGTTTTACACTTAATACCCTAGATGCATGTTGGATAGCGGTCAATGGGTGGAGTAATAATAGTAGATGCAGGTAGGAGCTGGTCTACTTGTCTCGGACCTGATGCCTATATACATGATCATTGCCTTAAATATCATCATAACTATGCGCTTTCTATCAGTAGCCTGATAGTAATGTGTTCACCCATCGTTTGTTATGTGCTCGAGAGAGAAGCCTCTAGTGAAAACAATGTCTCTCGGGTCTACTTTTATCACATATAAAAACACAAAAATGCCTTGCTGCAATTTTCTATTTTCTTTTATTTTATCTTTGCAATTTATCTATCGACCACTACGAGATTTAATCCTTGCAAGTAACCGCCAAGGGGATAGACAACCCTCTTGTTTGCGTTGGGTGCAAGTATTTGCTTTTGTGTGTGTAGGTGATGTTCACGAGGCTTTGGGTGTTATCCTACTGGATTGATAACCTTGGTTCTTAACTAAGGGAAATACTTATCTCTACTATACTGCATCATCCTCTCCTCTTCAAGGAAATCCTAACGCAGCTCACAAGTAGCAGGAAGAATTTCTGGCACCGTTGCCAGGGAGACATCATCAAAACCTATCAAGTACCTTCACACAAACTATCATCTACCTGCTCTTATTTTTATTTTCCTTTGCCTCTCGTTTTCATATCCCCCACTTCAATTTTTTTACGAAAAACACAAAAATATTTTTGTTTGCTTGCTTTTTGCCTTCATGTCAACACTGAAAAATAGAAAATGAAAGAAAAAATTTAAGATAACTATGGATCCTCAGGCACTTGCTAATCTTTTCAAAAGATCCAATTACGATGAACCATTTGCTAGTGAGTTGAGTGCACTTGATTACCTCTATGAAGTTTTGCTTGAAAATCATGAATCTAAAAATTGTGATGAAGTGTTAAATGAAGAAATTTATAAAGTGATTCATTATAGCTCCTTGAATGAAAAGTAATATTGCAATGATGTCACTATAAATTTTATTAATGTCAATTGTGCTAATGATATGCAAAGCTACAAGCTTGGGGGTGATAATTTTGTTATGCCCACTACTTATTGCAATGATCATGATTGTGGTGATGCTTCGTATGATCTTGAAAGTTTATTCAAGCCTCATGATGAATATGATTTTGATAATAATGTTTGCAATAATAATGAAAGTGGGTTTGGAAGAGTGTCAACTTTAGGAAAAGAGAATCCCGCATATTTGGAGAGTGTTCAATCTTATGAAATTATTGATAAAAGTGGGTTTGGAGAGGTCATGACTTTACTTGATGTTAATCCCACTATCTTGGAAGACTATAAGATTTGGATGCATGTGGATCATAAACAGAACATTGTTTATGATAGCTATATTTTAAATTTGAATATGATCCTACATGTAATTATTACTATAGAGGGAAAATATGGTTATAGAAATTTTCATGTTACTGAATTACCTCTCGTTATGTTGAAATTATTAATGCTTCATTCTTCCTATTTGCATATGCTAGATATTGCTTGTCTTGGTCATTTGTTTACTCATAAAATGCCTATGTGTAGTAAGTAAGTTAGACATAAATGTGTTTGTCACATGTTTTATATATGATGCTCTCTCTGTGCTTCATTTCTTATCTTTCATATGAGCATCATTGAAATCTCAAAGCCTATCTTAATGGCTATAAAGAAAGAGCTTGTTGGGAGACAGCCCAATACCTTTTTTTTCTTCTCTGTTTTTGGGTGTTCACACAATTATGCTACTGTTATGATTATGTTTTTATGTAGTGTTTGCGCCAAGTAAAGCCTTTGGGATGATTTGGTTGATAGATGACTTGATTCTGTGAAAAAACAGAAACTTTTGCGCCCAGTACTAGAATTTTTTAAATTCACTGGAACGTGATAAAATTCTATTTTTATACAAATTATTGATATACAAATTGCCCATGTTTTCCTAATTTTAAAAATAATTGGAGTTACATAAGCATTGCGTTTGTTCGGATCATTACAGACTGTTCTGTTTTTGACAGATTCTGATTTCCTTGCATAATTTGCTTGTTTTGATGAATCTATGGAATATATCGGGGGTATAAGTCATGGAGAAGTTAGAATACATTAGGTATTATGCAGTAATAAAATATGAATGGGTTTACACAGTACCTGAAGTTTATGATTTGCTTGTTAGACTAACGGATCTCACGAGGTTTCTGTTGAGTTTTATGTGCTGAAGTTTTCTAGTTTTGGGTGAGATCACGATGGATGAAGGAATAAGGAGCGATAAGACCTTAAGCTTGGGGATGACCAAGGCACCCCAAGGTAATATTAAAGGAGAACCAAGCATCTAAGCTTCAGGATGCCCCGGATGGCATCCCCTCTTTCGCCTACAATCCATCGGTATACTACTTGGAACTATGTTTTTATTCATCACATGATATGAGTTTTGCTTGGAGCATCGTGTATTATAGTAGTCTTTTCTTTGTTTGCTTAATAGTTTGCCACAATCATTGTTTGCTGCACACACCTTTTGAGAGGGACACGCATTTATTCGTGATTTGTTAGAATACTCTATGCCTTTCACTTATATCTTTTAAGCTAGGAAATTTCTCTAGTGCTTCACTTCTATCTTTTAGAGCATGGCGGTGGTTATATTTTAAATAAATAGTTGCACTCTCATGCTTCACTTTTATCTTTTTGAGAGTCTAATAAATAGTAATGGCAATATGCACATGTTATGAAATTGGTCCTGATATGATAGGCATTCAAGAGGGATATAATGATAATTTTCATGTAGATCACTGAATACGATAAGTTTCATTCCTTGCAATATTTTTGGGATATTGAGATGGTATTATGTAGGAGGTACTCGTAAAAGATTGTGGTTTAATAAGAACATTGGTGTTAAGGTTTTTGGTTCCCAATGCATGCACGTATAGTCTATAGTTATGCTAATAGGTTCTTTCTGACTAATGTGAATCCATGGATTATACGCGCTCTCACCTTTCCATAATTTGCTAGCCTCTTCGGTACCATGCATTGCGCTTTCTCACCTTGAGAGTTGGTGCAAACTTCGTCGATGCATCCAAACCCCATGATAGGATACGCTCTATCACACATAAGTCTCCTTATATCTTCCTCAAAACAGCCACCATACCTACCTATCATGGCATTTCCATAGCCATTCCGAGATATATTGCCATGCAACTTCCACTGTTCCATTATTATGACATACATCTTCACTGTCATATTGCTTTGCATGACCATATAGCTGACATAGTATTTGTGGCTCAGCCACCATTCATCATTATCATACATGTTAAGCTAGCATCATTGCACATCCTGGTACACTGCTAGAGGCATTCATATAGAGTCATATTGTTCTAGTATCGAGTTGTAAGTAAATAGAAGTGCGATGACCATCATTATTAGAGCATTATCCCAGTTAGAAAATATATAAAAAAGAGGCAAAAATATACCAACAAAAAAATGAGAGAAAAAAGAGAGAATGGGCAATGTTACTATCCTTTTCCACACTTGTGCTTCAAAGTAGCCCCATGTTTTCATATAGAGAGTCTCCTATGTTTTCACTTTCATATACTAGTGGGAATTTTTCATTATATAACTTGGCTTGTATATTCCGATGATGGGCTTCCTCAAATTCCTGAGGTCTTCTCGAGCAAACAAGTTGGGTGCACACCCTTAGTTTTCTGTTTGAACTTTCATACACTTATAGCTCTTAGTGCATCCGTTGCATGGCAATCCCTACTCCTTGCCTTGACATCAATCGATGGGCATCTCCATAGCCCGTTGATTAGTCGTGTCGATGTGATACTATCTTCATTTCTTGTCTTCCCCTTATTAATCTCTACCACCGCATTCTATTCCACCTAAAGTGTTATGTCCATGGCTTACGCTCATGTATTGCGTAAGTGTGTTAAAAAGTATGAACCAATTGCTCGGCTTGTCATCGGGGTTGTACATGATAAATACTTTGTGTTAAAAAGATGGAGCATGACAAAACTATAATTTTCTAGGGATTCTTAAGCATTTTTATTTTGAAAGGCATGATTCTTTATTTTGAAAGGCATGATTGTTTGTTGGTATGCCTGAGTATTGATGTCTTTACATCAAATTATGGACTATTGCTTCGAATCATTCGGATCTTAATATTCATACGATAAAGGAAAGATTACATGATGAAAATGTTAGCTAGCATTCCACATCAAAAGTTCTATTTTTATCATTTATCTACTCGAGGACAAGCAGGAATTAAGCTTGAGGATGCTTGATATGTCTCCAATGTATCTATAATTTTTTATTGTTCCATGCTATTATAGTATCAATCTTGGAAGTTTTATATGCATTTATATGCTATTTTATATCATTTTTTGGGACTAACCTAGTGCCCGGTGCCAATTGCTATTTTCTGCTTCTTTTTGCCTTTTCAGAAAATCAATATCAATCTAAATCCAAACATCATGAAACTTTGTGGTGATTTTTTATGGACCAGAATGGACCCACGAAGGTTCCGGAGAAGAGCAGAAGTGTCACTAGGGAGCGACAAGCTCACTAGGCATGGTTCGGGGCGCGCCCCCTGAGCTTGTGGGCCGTCGTAGCACCTCTGTGATCTAATTAACCCTCTATAAATTCCCAAATATTCCCAGTATACCAAAGAGCCACCCGAAACACTTTTTCGCCGCCATAAGCTTCTGTTTTTCTGTGATCCCATCTGGAAGCCTTTTTCGGCACTCTTTTGGAGGGGCAATCGATCACAGAAGTCTTCTCCATCTCCTTTTCTTCCTTCTGATGATGCGTGAGTAGTTCACCATGGACCTATGGGTCAATAGCTAGTAGCTATATGGATTATTCTCTCTCTTTGATCTTCAATGTAATGTTCTCGTCGATTTTCTCGGAGTTCTATTCGATGTAATCTTCTTTTACGATGTGTTTGTTGGGATCCGATGAATTGTGGGTTTATGATCTAAATATTTATGAATATTAGTGGAGTCTTTTCTGAACTTTATTATCCATGATTTTTACAACTTTGTATTTTCTCTCTGACCTATCATCTGGTTTGGCCAACTAGAATAATTTATCTTCAGTTGGAGAGGTGCTCTGTGATGGGTTCAATCTTGCGGTGCTATATCCCAGAGACAAAGTAGGGGACAAGACACGTATTTGTATTGTTACCATTAAGGATAAAACGACGGGGTTTATTCATATTGATTAGGTTTATGGGTCTACATCATGTCATCTTGCTTAAGGCGTTACTCTGTTTTATACTTAATACCCTAGACGCATGCTAGATAGCGGTCGATGGGTGGAGTAATAGTTGTAGATGTAGGCAGGAGTCAGTCTACTTGTCTCGGATGTGATGCCTATATACATGATCATTGCCTTGAATATCGTCATAACTATGCGCTTTTCTATCAATTGCCCAACAATAGTTTGTTCACCCACTGTATATTATGTGCTCGAGACAGAAGCCTCTAGTGAAAACTATTTCCCCCAGGTCTTCTTTTATCATATATAAAAACACAAAAATACATTGCTGCAGTTTTCTATTTTCTTTAATTTTATCTTTGTAATTTATCTATCTACCACTACAAGATTTAATCCTTGCAGGTAATCGCCAAGGGGATTGACAACCCTTTTGTTTGCATTGGGTGCAAGTATTTGCCTTTCTGTGTGCAGGTGCTGTTCATGAGGCTTTGTGTGATTCTCCTACTGGATTGATATTCTTGGTTCTTAACTAAAGGAAGTACTTATCTCTACTGTACTGCATCATCCTCTCCTCCTCGAGGAAATCCCAATGCCGCTCAAAAGTAGCTATGGAGTAATAGTAGTAGATGCAGGCAAGAGTTGGTCCACTTGTCACGGATGTGATGCCTATATATGTGATCATTGCTATGAATAACATCATAACTATGCGCTTTTCTATCAATTGCCCAATAGTAATTTGTCTACCCACCGTATGTTATTGTTTTGAGAGAGAAGCCTCTAGTGAAAACTATGGCCCCGGGTCTATCTTAATCATATTACTGAAACCAATAATACCTTGCTGCAATTTATTTACTTTTGTTTTGTTTTGCAATTTATCTATCTACCACTACCAGATTTGATCCTTAAAAGTAACGAGTTCAAAGGGGATTTACAACCCTCTTACCCGCGTTGGGTGCAAGTATTTGCTCTTGTGTGTGCAGGTGTTGTCCACTAGGATTTGCATGGTTCGATAACCTTGGTTCTCACCGAGGAAAATACTTATCAACTACTATACTATTGCTTCACCCTTCCTCTTTGGGGGAAATCCCAACGCAGCTCACAAGTAGCAGAAATAATTTCTGGCGCCGTTTCCGGGTAGACATCATCAAATCACTACAAGTACCTTCACTCAAACTATCATCTACTTGCTCTACTTTTTATTTGCCTCTCTTTTTCATCTCCCTCTACTTCTCTAAAAATTGAAAACACAAAAATATTTTGCTTTGCTTGTTTTGCTTGAAGTTGTTATCATGTCTGACTTTGAGAAAGTGATTGTTGAAAGTTCTAGTGAGTCCCTTGAGGAAAAACCTAAATTATTTGATCTTAATCATGATCGTTCGGAAAATAAATCTCTCACAATCTTTAAAACTAAAACTTATCTTGCGGGTAGTGGGAATATAATTGGAATGAATGGCATTCAAGAATTCTTTGATTGCACGGGAGTCATACCAATAATTAAAGGAACTATTCTTGATAAACAAATTGCTATGTGGATGCTAGTGATGTGCTTGTGCTAAATTAGAAAGAAAATTCTTGCATATTCATCATGCGTTACTAAATATAATCTTTGAACTTCCTACTATCCATAATCCAAAGGCTAAAAAGATCGCCACTATCATCCTTATGCATGAACTTGACTATATAATCCGAGATGCTAGTGATATCTTTGCCTTTTAAAAATAGATTTTGAGCATCCTCCAATAGAATAAATCCTTCATGACAAGGACACCATACGTAGGTTGGAATATAATGATTATTTTGCTTATGGTGAAAATATTAGGAAGAAAGTTCCTTATGTTGAATTAATCAAAACTTTGTACCACAACGCTTGTGATAAATTTGAATGGATCAGGAATTTATGAGGGATTTTGTGAAGAATGGTTTGAGAATACTGCTAGAGATCCTATTGATGATGAAATTCATGTTTTATATGAGGATCTTTATGGTGATGATTCGGAATTCGAAGTAACGGACGTTAAATTACTAAACTAAATCCCTTCAACTATTTAATTTCCCCTGCTAAAAAGTAGAACATGATAGTAGGGAATTAATGAGAAAGGTTTTTGAAGATTTAATTCGAACGGATTTAGAAACAAAAGATGACAATACTTGAAACAATGCATTACGCCTAGCTAGGGGCATAAAATAATAGCGCTTGTTGGGAGGCAACCCAATAGTTATCTTAATTTTTTTGCTTTTGTTTCTTTTTTGGTGTGATGACATGATTACTGCTACTGTAATGATTGTGCTTTTATCTTTTGATTAGTGTTTATGCCAAGTAAAGCCTTTGGGATGATTTGGCTAATAGTTGACTTGATTTTGTGAAAAAATAGAAACTTTTCCTCTAAGTCCAGGAATTACTATAATTCACTAGAATGTGCTTTTGATCTGAAATTTTACACAATATTGATATAGAAATTGCCCATCTTTTCCTAATTTTTCTGCATTTTTTAGGTTGCAGAAGTATGATTTTTATTCATATCATTACAAATTGTTCTCTTTTAGAAAAAATCTGTTTTTTATTTGCATAGTGTGCTTATTTTAATGATTTGTGTGTTCATCATCATATTGCTTTTCATGATCATATAGAGCTAACATGATATTTGTGGCAAAGCTACCGTTCATCATTGTTATACATGTTACGCTAGATCGTTGCACATCATGGTACACTGCTAGAGGCATTCATATAGAGTCATCTTGTATCAGTTTATTGAGTTGTAAGTAAATAAAAAATGTGATGATCATCATTATTACATCATTGTCCCAGTGTGGAAAGGATGATGGAGACAATGAATCCTCTAGAAGTTGGGATGATACTCTGGACAAAAAATAAGAAAAAGAAAAAAAGAGAAAAAAGAGGGCAAAGAGCCCAACAAAAGAATGAAAAATGAGAGAAAATAGAGAAGGGGAAATGTTACTATCCTTGTACCACAGATGTGCTTCAGAGTTGCACCTTGTTCTTCACATAGAGAGTCTCCTAAGTTATCACTTTCATATACTAGTGGGAATTTTTCATTATATTACTTGGCTTTTATATTCCGATGATGGGCTTTCTCAAATGCCCAAGGTCTTCATGAGCAAGCAAGTTGGATGCACACCCACTTAGTTTCAGTTTCACCTTGCATACACTTATAGATCTAGTGCATCTGTTCCATTGCAATGCCGACCCATCGCATTGATATGGATTGATGGGCCTCTCCATTGCCCGTTGATCCGCTGAGTTGATGTGAGACTTTCTTCCTTTTTGACTTCTCCTATATATCTCTATGACCGCATTCTATTCCACCTTAGTGCTAATATCCATGGCTCACGCTCATGTATTATGTGGAGTTGAAAATGCTGAAGCGCGTTAAAAAGTACGATACAGTTTCTTGGTTTGACACCGGGGTGCTCGTGATTTATACTTATGCGGTGAAAGCGAAGTCATGCAATGCTTACATAATTCAATGAGTAGGATAACATTCGTTGAGCGTCGTCTATTTTGAAACTGTAATGATTATGTTCTTATATTCGTGGATATTATTATGTTTATATCAACTACTTCATCGTTTCTCATCGTTTATAGCGTAAAGAGATTACATGATAAACATGATAGGTAGCATTCAACATCAAAATTCTGTTTTTATCATTTACCTACTCGAGGACGAGCAGGTATTAAGATTGGGGATGATGATACGTCTCCAACGTATCTATAATTTTTTATTGTTTCATGCTATTATATTACCAATCTTAAATGCTTTTATACTAATTTATATCATTTTTGGGACTAACCTGTTAATCCAGTGCCAGTTGTTGTTTTCTCCTTGGTTTTTTAGAAAATCAGTACAAAACGGAGTCCAAACGCTACAAAATTTTTTTGACGATTTTTTTCTGGACATAAGAGACCCTAGAAGCTTTGGGAGGAGACCAGGCGACAAACAAGGAGACAGCAAGGCAACAGGGCACGCCCTGGGGGTAGGCATGCCCCGTTACCTTGTGGGCGCCACGTGGCTCCATCTGACCTAATTCCACTCTATAAATTCTCAAATGTTGGGAAACCCCAAGAGAGCCACACGAAACAATTTTTCTGCCACCGCAAGTTTCTGTTCTTTCATGATCCCATCTGGAGGACTTTTCCGGTACTCTGCCGGAGGGGGAATCATCATGGAGGGCTTCTACATCAACCTTGCTCCCTTCCGATGATGTGTGAGTAGTTCACCACAGACCTACGGGTCCATAGCTAGTATCTGGATGACTTCTCTTCTCTCTTTGATCTTCAATAGTTCTATCTGATGTAATCTTCTTTCGCAGTGTGTTTGTTCATATCCGATGAATTGTGGGTTTATGATCCTATTATTCATTGAAAGTAACTGAGTCTTTTCTAAACTTTATTATTCATGATTATTATAGCTTTATGTTTTCTTCGATTTATCCATTTGGTTTGGCCAACTAGATTGATATATCTTCAGTGGGAGAGGTGCTTTGTAATGGGTTCAATCTTGTGTTGTCCTCACCCAGTGATAGAAAGAGTAGCGAGACACGTATTTGTATTGTTTTCATTAAGGGTAAAACGACGGGGTTTAATCATATTGCTTGGTTTATTCTACCTACATCATGTCATCTTGCTTAAAGCGTTACTCTGTTTGTCATGAACTTAATACCATAGATGCAGGCAGGAGTCGGTCGATTGATGGAGTAATAGTAGTAGATGCAGGCAGGAGTCGGTCTACTTGTCATGGACGTGATGCCTATATATGTGATCATTGCCATGAATAACATCATAACTATGCGCTTTCTATCAATTGCCCAATAGTAATTTGTCTACCCACTGTATGCTATTGTTTCGAGAGAGAAGCCTCTAGTGAAAACTATGGCCCCGGGTTTATCTTAATCATATTACTCAAACCAAAAATACCTTGCTGCAATTTATTTACTTCTCCTTTATTTTGCAATTTATCTATCTACCACTACCAGATTTGGTCCTCTTGCCCGCGTTGGGTGCAAGTATTTGCTCTTCTGTGTGCATATGTTGTTCACTAGGATTTGCGTGGTTCTCCTATTGGTTCGATAACCTTGGTTCTCAATGAGGGAAATACTTATAAGCTAATATATTGCTTCATTCTTCCTCTTTGGGTAAAATCCCATTGTAGCTCACAAGTAGCAAGGCCAATGCTCCAACTTGGTTTGGTATGTCAACTAGGTCCACCCTAACACAAACAAAATGGAAGGCATCTTGTGCTACCCCTTTGGATGGATGTCTAGGGGGTAGACCGTGTGCTACCCCTTTGGATGTATGTCTAGGGAGTAGACCGTCCGAGAGTTGTTTATTGGTCTTTTTTGATCGAAAAATGGAAAAAACATGAAAATGTTGTCCAAACTGAAAACCATTGCGCATGCATGCTTGATTTGTGCACATGGTAGAAGATTTGAGTTTTGCTAGAATAATATTTGTCTGCATAACCTTGTCAATTAGGACCAGTAGAACAATCATCATATAATATACAGTCTCACAAAGAAGCCATGTACTTATTGATACATATCAATGATGATATTCAAGCACAATACAAATAACTCATGAATACATAAGGAAATAACATCATTACAGGATTGACTCTAGGGTCTACTACAAACAATTTGCACACGGCCTGCCACTACTCCATTCACGGTGGGAGAGGTGGCGGGTCGACGAGAGGAGGGAATAGCGGCACCCGGGAGAGGAAGGAACTAGGGTGCGATGTGTGGTGGGGGCATGCATTGATGTGAGGGGCAAAGGAGATTGTTAGAAGGGAGAGAGAGAATTGGTGAAATAGTTTTATGTATTGCTTGAGTCTTGTGGGCATATATATAGGAGTACAATGATCAGCTTGGAGTACAAGACAAGGCAGGACCAAATCCTAGTATATCCTATACTTCCTAATAATCATATACTCAACATCCCCCCACAGTCATAATGGTAGCAACGCAGACGGTGAGACTGGAGAAGAATCCGAAGGCAAGCCGACGGACACCCCCCTCCCCACACAGTCGTAACGGTCCGTGCATCACAGAAGTTGTGGCTGGAGTGGAAACCCGACGAGGTTGCTCAAACAAGGCGGTAGGCCTTTGTGTCGTTTGTCGAGGTAGCCGAGAGCATAGGTGGTGGAGCCATAGTCGAGGTAGCCGTGCGAAGAACGTCATGGTTGATGTCGATTCGGGGTGGCCGGTGTCGAGGAAATCATCGTGGAGCCGCAAAAGAAGAGCAGCGGTGACAGCCTGAGGAGGCGGCGGCGGCGGCGGCAAGGTAGGGAGCACGGCGGCGATGCTCGAAATAGGCGAGAAAGAACCCAACAGTATGATGAAGACTGGCACGGAAAGTGGCGTTCCCGCCCAAGGGAGGTGGCGCGGTGCATACCACTTGAAGTCGGCGGGCAGGTCAGGACAATGGCGGGGAAGACCTCAGGGTGGTTACAGCGATTGCGTGCCACACTCGCTACTTCCTGATGGGGCGACGCAGCGGCAACACGAGGGTCGGTACAACCTTGGGGACGGCCTGGAGCGGACGGCCTTGGCGCGGCGGTTAACTGCGGGCCACGGCACTACAGCCCGAAGGGGTCATGCAGCGGCACCTCGCAAGTTGGTGCAACCACGGGAACGGCCTCAGGGCAGCGGCGGAGACCATGGGCCGCGACGCTAGGGCCCGAAGGGGCGACGCAACGGCGGCGCGGATCGGTGCGGCCATGGAAAGAACCACGGGGCAGCGGCCCGACGGGGCGACGTAGCAGTAGCCCGTTGCTCAATCGGTGGAGGGGCGCACTGAACTCGGGGACAGGGCGGTGACGCCCGGCTTAAAGCGACGGGCAAGCAGAGGCGCGAACGACGGCCATGACGGGCCGCCGCGTCGCGCAAGGCCACCGGGTCAGAGAAGAGGTCGAGTGTCACGCCAGTGTCGGTGTAGGGCACACGGGGGTCGACAGCGACGGCGGGCGACGCAAACCGATCAAGCGTAGATCGAAAAACCAAAAATAAAACACCTATCAACATGACCGACAAGAGAGAGAGAGAGAGAGAGAGAGAGAGAGAGAGAGAGAAAACCCGGAGCAAGGGCTCAGGAATAAGACTCTCTAGGGGAGCCGGTCAATACGACCAGCGAAGGAACCCTAGTTACAGGCAGCGCGGCCCCCGACGGCGGACATGGAGGCCGGCCGCCACAGGGGCGGCGCGCGGGTGCAGAAGCGGCGGTGCCTAGGGTTTAGGATCGAGGTAAGGCTGATGCCATGTTAGAAGGGAGAGAGAGAATTGGTGAAATAGTTTTATGTATTGCTTGGGTCTTGTGGGCATTTATATAGGAGTACAATGATCAACTTGAAGTACAAGATAAGGCAGGACCAAATCCTAGTCTATCATATACTTTCTAATAATCATATACTCAACAGAGATTGATGCAGAGTGGGGGTGTCGATTTCACAAAGAGAATGATGAAGGCAGCATGCAGGACAAGGGGGCTAGCCGGCGGCAAGATAGGGTAGCAGGGGCGGAGACAGGGGGGCGAGTAGGGGCTAGACAACCCCCCCCCCCCATCGTTCGGCCCCCTCAAAGAAACATAGTACGGGCTAGTACTAATACTCGTATGTATATGCGCTAATGGTCGGAGATTACCTGCCTAATTATGTTATTTAAGCCCAAAAAGCCATGTAGTTGTTAATGCACCGAAGCCCAGGATGCAATAAAGATGGCCCATCTACCTTGCCAGTGTATATAGACGATAGATCATGCTTTAAATATCTCAAGGACCGAATCTGGAAGCATGTTCAAGGTTGGATGGAGAAGTGCTTGTCTGCGGGAGGGAAGGAAGTCCTTATTAAATCAGTCGTGCAAGCAATACCAACTTACTCTATGTCGTGCTTTAAGTTACCGCGGGGTCTATGTGAGCACATAAATGGTCTGCTAAGGAAGTTCTGGTGGGGCAGCAAGCAAGGGCAGAGGAAGCCGGCTTGGGTCTCTTGGGAAACAATGTGTAAACCAAAATTCATGGGAGGAATGGGCTTTCGCGATATTGAACTGTTTAATCTGGCCCTAGTAGCACGCCAGGTGTGGAGGATTCTTTAAGAACCAAACTCTCTAAGTGTGAGAGTACTGAAGGCGAGATATTTCCCAGATGGATCTATTCTGGAGGCGACCTTGGGAGTTCATCCCTCCCAGGTATGGCGATCACTGATAGAGGGATGAGATGTGCTAGCTTTGGGCTTAATTAAGAGGATCGGCTCGGGGGAGAACACACGTATTTGGCACGAGAACTGGTTGCCGAGGGATTACATGTTAAAACCTATATGTTCGACCTCCCCTGATCCTCCTCAAACTGTCTCGGAACTTATCGATCCAACATCGAGGACATGGAATAGGCCAGTTCTTATGCAGCATTTTGTGAAGCCTGATGTTGATGTCATTATGAGTATCCCACTCAGCTTCCGAGTACAGCAAGATTTTTGGGCATGGCACTATGATAAGAGGGGAGTGTTCTCTGTTCGTTCTGCTTACAAGATGATTTCAGGCATTAAATATCAGCGAGAGGAGTGGCTTGAACACCGCGCGAGCAACTCCAACAAGGAGGCTGAGAGAAGATCATGGACGAAGATTTGGAAAGTGAAAATCCCATCAAAGGTCAGAGTATTTGTATGGAGATTGGCCGAGATGTCACTGCCAACGGGGATGGTGCGCCATAGAAGGAAGATGGCGGAATCACCAGTATATTCCATTTGCAATGAAGAGGTGGACTCTTGGCGGCATTCGTTGTTCGATTGTCGCATGGCAAGATGTGTTTGGGCTCTATGTAATGAAGATGTCCTTGAGCATATGTTATCTAACAAAACTGAGAATGCGAAGCTATGGATCTTCTGGTTGTTTGAAACCACAAACCAGCATGACCTAGCAAGGATCCTAGTTATGATGTGGGCTATATGGTGGGCTAGGCGGAAAGCTATCCATGACAATGAGTTTCAAAGTCCATTATCAACATTCAGTTTTTTCAATCGATATCTTGATGAACTTGAAGTGGCAAATCTTGAAAGAACGACAACCCCGAGTCCGGCTGTTCAGTGGATGCCAGGAAGATGGCGGCCACCTATTGATGGGGCATGTGTGAAGGTAAATGTGGACGGCGCAATATCTCGTAGAGGAACCACAGGGGCGGCAGCGGCAATTTGCAGAGATGGACATGGAAATTATTTGGGCGCCTCGGCAATTGTTCTTGATGGACTGGTTGATCCACCAAGCTTAGAAGCCCGCGCATGCAATGAAGGTCTGGTTCTGGCAAGGGATCTCAACATATCACATGTGATAGTTGTATCGGACTGCATGCAAGTCATTATGGATATCAAGCGAGGCTCTAGTTCCTCGTATGCTTTTTTGCTTAGAGAGATTAATGAAAGGATGATTGATTTTGTTAAAATTAGTTTCTGTTTTGAGAGTAGGGAGTCGAACTTTGAGGCGCATGCTCTGTCTAAGGCCGCGTCATCGCTCCCGTCGGGTCGCCACATGTGGCTAGGGATCCTACCGGATATCATTTGTATTCCTCCTGTTGTTGAACTTTGAATAAAGTCCCTAGTTTCACCTCAAAAAAAAAAAAAGACGATAGATCATGCAGGCCTGGTCATTCGTTCGATCTCTTCTTGCCTCACGATCAGATCGATAGATCCATCTATCTCGCTGCCATGACGCTACGACGTCTGACACCGGACGCTGGTCCCAACTCGCTGACCTTAGACTTGATTCCCCGCTTGTCGAGGCACCAGAGTAGCTGCGAATACGGCGGCCGCCGCTGATCGTCCTCTTGGTCGCTTCTGTGCACACACAACCAGATAATTTGGCAAGGTACATACACGGTTTTGTACTATATACCTAAAAGTTTTGCCAGTATGATGCAACCCCCTTTTCCTTTTGTTTGGATATATACTTTGTTAGTCTGAAACCGAAGAGAATTGTTCACGTCAATTACCTCAAATCCAAAATGTGCTGGTGCCAACAATTTGGATCGAAACATTGATGAATAGTGACAGTAGAGCTATATTTTTGTTAAAAAAATAACCAATAAAGTATAGCCAATTTTAAAGTTTTCTATGTTTCTGAATTCTAGTATTTGAAATGATTTGTTATTGACTTATATATTTCTAAACATATGTTGATTCTCCATTTCGGTTGATAAATCCTACTATAGGTCTATAGTTCTATAGTACTGAACTACTGATCGTCATCACTCGCCCCCCCCCCCCCTATGTCCAAATCCTGGCTCCGCCTTGTAGGGTAGTGAGCCGGGGAATGTTTTAAACAAGGGCAAGCACAAGGGGGGCAACTAGGTAGAGAAGAACAACATAGAGGAAAGAGGGTTGGCGGTGGGTTTGTGGTGGGCTGCGTTGATGTGGTAGCAAACATGAGACAAAATGGAGCTACCCTACTTTGACCCCAAAATTGTACTAGGAAGAAATAGGGGATGAGTGGATAAATGGGCATATTTCGATGACCCAGGGTGTTAGAATACAACTTGTATTAGGATTATGACTCCTACTCGGTTTGTAATAAAGCTAGGTCAGGTGCGGCTTGGCTCTGATGTATACTTCTTGTACCGGCACAACATTGCATCAACAATTATTCAATACAATTCTACATGGTATCAGACTTTCGATCCTAGGGTATGGCAAACCCGCCAGCCCTACCACCGCTGCCTCCGTCCGGCTACTTCGAGCGGCGCGCCGCCGTCGTCGTTGCCAAGGTCGCCGCGGCCACGGCCCCCTCCGCCTCTACCTCTACTCTAGCTCTACCCCCACCAATACCCCCTTCCATCTCCTTCACCAACACCATCTCCGATATTAGCCCCTACATCCCCGTAACCCTAGACCTCACTGCTCACAATTACTACCATTAGCGTCACCTTCTCGACGTCCACCTTGGGCGATGCAATCTCCGCTCTCATGTTGCTGACGACTCTCTTCCTCAACTTCATGATCCGCAATGGGTCAAGGATGATATCACCATTATTCAATGGATCTACATGCGACTCTCCACAAAGATCTTCAATCTCGTCCACTGTGATGGTGCCTCCGCCGCCGATCTATGGGCAGCTCTTCCAGGACAACATCAACGCTCGCGCCAACAATCTCCACACCGAGCTTCGGAATACGGTGCAAGGTGATTCACCAGTTGGCGTCTACTGCCAACGCGTCAAGGCGATCGCAGATGAACTACATGAACTTGGTGATCCGATCGACGATCACCAGCTCATCAACGTCCTCCTCGTTGGCCTCAGCGAGTGGTTCGAGAAGTGGGCCTCCTTCATCCTATGATGTGCCCGCGTCCCTCCTTCGTCGAGGTTCACTCGATGCTCAAATGGGTCGGTCGTGCCCTAACTACGAAGGACTCCCGTCCTCAGGTCTTCACTGCTTCTCCTCGCCTGCCTGTGCCGCCGCCACCACCGCCAACAGCACTTCCTCAACCATACGGCTGGCGTCCAAGTCCCAACTACCGGGGCAAAAACCCTAGGCCGCCGCAGTTCCGCATGGCGCTCGCTCCTGCTCTGCCCCCAGTTCCACCAACTGCAACACCGCTGCCTCCGGCTTCATCAATTGCACCACCACCGCCACCCGGATGGCGCCCATCTCCTGATCCATGGACATGGCTAGTCCAGGCGTGGCCTATGCCCTGGTCTGCCCCTACGCTATATGGTGCCCCGCCTGCTGATACCGGTGCTCGCCCTCACACCGACTTGCCCGTCCTCGCGCCCCGATAGCCGATGGCCGTGTACCACGCTGCTCCCTCCTACACGCCACCGATTTACAACATCAGTCCTTATGCATCCTATGGCGCTCCATCGCCCCCCTACATGCAGCAGTTCATTGATGGTGTCTCTCTATTTACGCCAATGCCGGCTCTACTGTCGATGCCACCACACCCGCAAGCTCCCATGACTACATCGGCATCTACTTCGACTCCGAGTTGGGACCAAGCTGCTTTTCTACAAGCCATGAACAACTTTGCTACACAAGGGAACTCAGGTACGGATTGGATTTTCGACTCTGGTGCTTCTCGTCATATGTCTGCATCGAGTAATTTGCTTTCTTCTTGCACACCATCGTCTTTTCCCTCTATTACTCTTGGTGATGGATCTTCTATTCCTATTTACTGTGTCAGTCAGGCTCAAATACAATCCCCAATTAAGCCTTTGCTTCTTCGTGATGTTCTTGTAGCTCCTGCTCTTATTAAAAATCTGATTTCTGTTGGCGAGATCACCATTGATAATCATGTTTCTGTTGAGTTTGACCCTTTGGTTTATCTGTGAAGGACTACCCGACCAAGGCCGAGATTGCTCGATCCAATAGCTCCGGTGATTTCTATTCTCTCCATGGTGTTCCGGTCGCTGCTCCTCCAACATCTATGGTGGCCTTTGTTGGTCTGTGCCACCAACGTCTCGGCCATCCCAATAAAAATGTGTTACCACACTTCTTAGTGAATTTTCAATACCTTGTAATAGAGACTCTCATAATTCTTCTACGTGTCAGTCATGTTAATTGGGCAAACATGTTTGCCTTCCCTTTAGTTCCTCTCAATCCTCTAGTACTTTTCCTTTTGAATTACTTCATTGTGATCTCTAGACATCACCAATAGAAAGTGTATCTGGTTTTAAGTATTATCTCGTGATTCTTGATGATTTTACTCATTATGTTTGGACTTTTCCTTTACGCAACAAATCGGACGTTCATAATATATTCCTTAACTATCAGCGCTATGTCTCGGTCCACTTTTTCCTCCCTATAAGATTCATACAATGTGATAATAGTTGTGAATTTGACTTAAAAATCAAAATTTATTTCTACAATATGGAATTCTCTTGCATTTCTCATGTGCTTATACCTCCCCTCAAAACGGCAAAGCCGAGCGTTCTCTTTGTACTCTTAATGACATCATTCACACTCTGCTTGTTCAATCTTCTATGCCTCCAAAGTTCTGGGCTGAGGCCCTCCACACGGCCACATATTTACTTAATATTCGTCCATCCAAAGTTAACCCACAAACTACTTCTTACTTGTCTTTATTTCTCTCTCATCCAAATTACTCCGACGTTCACATCTTCGGTTGTCTTTGTTTCCCAAACTCCTACTCCACTTCTCCTAACAAACTTTCACCGCGCTCTACCCCGTGTGTCCATCTAGGTTTTTCTGACAAGCACAAGGGTTATCGTTGTCTAGATCTTGTTAGTGGTCGTCTTCATGTGTCTTGTCATGTAACATTTGCTTAAAACATTTTCCCCTTTTCCGAGTGTCAACAATTAGATCCCAACTCACCCACGCCGTCTACTAGTCCCTCTCATCGCCATCATCCTCCCTTCTTTCACCCGTCGACCTATCCAGTGAAACCAGCCGAATCCTCTCCCGCGGTCGCAGATCCTGTCGCGACCACTTCTGTCATCACCTATGTTCTGGTAGAGGAAAACCCATTACACTCTGTCGCAGTAGACCTCCTGTCGCCGCAGTCTTCACCGCCATCTCCCGCATCCTCACCGCCATCTCCCGCATCCACTTCCTCCGCTGCGCCGGACGCGTCCACCACATCTTCCCCCACCCCTCCTGCCCATGCTATTCTCGTTCCAGCTCCGACTAACGATCATATCATGCGCACACATGCCAAGTACGGGTTTTGTTTACCTGCAAAAGATCATCTCAATCTTCATGCATCTCTATCTCCTTCCTCTCTACTCAAATCTTACAAATCAGCTCTCCTAGATCCTAATTGGGCTGCAGCTACAAAAGATGA
Source organism: Triticum dicoccoides (assembly GCF_002162155.2). Classification (NCBI taxonomy): domain Eukaryota; kingdom Viridiplantae; phylum Streptophyta; class Magnoliopsida; order Poales; family Poaceae; genus Triticum; species Triticum dicoccoides. The sequence continues at coordinate 229,729,091 of NC_041381.1, read as the reverse complement.
ATATGATGCCATTCTGCAGAATAACACATGGTAGTTAGTTCCTCGTCCTTCCAATACAAATATCGTTTCGGCAAATGGGTTTTTCGCCATAAATTTAATTCTGATGGGAGTCTTGCATGTTATAAGGCTCGATGGGTATGTCATGGTTACTCTCAGCAACAAGACATCGATTATGATGAGACTTTCTCTCCAGTTGTCAAGCCCAGCACTATTCGCACTGTCCTTAGCATCGCCGTCTCTTCTTCCTGGCCAATTCATCAACTAGATGTTAAAAATGCTTTTCTTCATGGCTCTCTTCAAGAAACAGTCTATTGTCAACAACCTCTTGGCTTCGAACATTCCTCCTATCCTAATCATGTTTGTCTTCTTCAAAACTCTCTTTATGGTCTTAAACAAGCACCACGTGCCTGGTTCCAACGCTTTTCTACTTATGCTCAAACCATCGGTTTTACCCCTTCCCGTTCTGACACTTCACTCTTCACCTTTCATCACAACAACAACATGGCTTACCTTCTTTTTAGATCATATTATCTCTCTTCTTCGCCACGAATTCTCTATGACAGATTTAGGTCTTCTTCACCACCTCTTAGGTATTGCTGTTATCCGTGACTCCTCTGGTCTTTTCTTGTCTCAACGTCAGTACACTCTGGATCTTCTTTCTCGTGCTGGTATGCTTGATTGTCAAACTTCCCGTACCCCTGTTGATCCACGTTCCAAACTCTCTGCCGACAGTGATCCTTTCTCTGATCCTTCTCTTTATCGTAGTCTTACCGATGCACTTCGGTATCTCACTCTCACTCGTCCTGAAATTTCATTTGCTCTCCAACAAGCTTGTTTATACATGCATGATCCTCGTATTCCACACTACAATCATGTCAAACATATTCTTCAGTATCTCAAAGGCACACTAGACTTAGGTCTTCATATCAACAAATCCTCTCCCATCTCCTTGATAGCTTACTCTGATGCAGACTGGGCTGGTTGTCCAGATACTCGTAGGTCCACATCCGGATTTTTTGTTTTTGTTGGTAACAATTTGGTTTCTTGGTCTCCAAAAAGGCAGGTTACGGTCTCCCGCTCGTCTGCTGAAGCTGAGTACCGCGCTAAGGCTCATGTGGTTGCTGATACGGTTTGGTTGCGCCAGTTGTTGTCAGAGCTACATCGTCCTATTGAGCAAGCTACCATTGTTTACAGTGATAATATTTCAGCTGTCTACATGTCAAGGAATCCGGTTCAACACCGTCGCACCAAGCATATTGAGATCGACATTCATTTTGTTGGAGAGAAGGTGGCTCTCGGTCAAGTTCGCGTTCTCCACATGCCTACTTCTGCTCATTTTGCTGATATCATTACTAAAGGCCTGGCAACTACTCCGTTTCAAGACATTCGTTTCAGTCTCAATGTCGTCAAGCCTACCGTTGACACTACGAGGGGGCTGTTAGAATACAACTTGTATTAGGATTATGACTCCTACTCAGTTTGTAATAAGGCTAGGTCAGGTATGGCTTGGCTCTTATATATACTTCTAGTGCCGGCACAATATTGCATCAACAATTATTCAATATAATTCTACACGGGGGATCGACTTGGTTACATTGTCCAATTGATGCTCATAGAGTCCTAGCGATCCCGATACCTATGCACAATATGCCGGATTTTATTGGTTGGAGCTATACGAATAACGGTTTATTCACTGTTCGATCAACTTATGTGGAGGAATGGAACAAACAACATGGGAGGAAATTGGAATATTCATATGGCATGGGTAGAAGTAAGGCTAATCCTATTTGGGGTAAGATCTGGAAATTAGCTTGTCCGGCGAAGGTTAAAAAATTTATTTGGCGAACGCTTCACGGGACTCTACCGTCTCGCGTTACACTAGCCAACAGACATATAAAAACTCGACCAGTCTGCCCAGCATGTTTGGATGCACTGGAGGACACGAAACATGTGTTGTTTCTGTGTCAGAAGGCTAAAGAAGTGTGGGAACATTTGGGGTTGTATGAAGTGGTAAAAAAAGCATGTGTCATTGATCGTACAAGAGAGGCAGTCCTTGAATTCTTACTCCTCATGCCTGATCATGAATTACCTATCTTGGGCTCTCAGAATGCACGAGAGCTGATCGCTGTAGCTACATGGTATTTATGGTGGAATAGACGGAAGCTAGTCCATGAGGGTAAGTCTCAAGAGGTGTCCCAAACCTCGATCGGGATTCAAGCTATAACAACGAATTATGTGATTCAGGCTATAACAACCAATTGTGTAATGGGCAAAAAGGAAGACTGAAGGATGGTGCATACCCCCCATGGGGTTTGTTAAATTGAATGTGGATGCTTGTTTTGATCATGATCAGCTAAGGGGCACAACGAATACTGTTATCATAGACGACAAAGGAAACTTCATAATAGGTAGTAACTGGAAAATTCGGTACTGTGCAGATGCTCTAACAGCGTAAGCGTTAGCACTCAGGTTTGGTTTAGGTTTGGCACAAAGGGCGGACTGCAATCGTCTCATTATCAATGCTGATAATATGGAAGTTATTGACACAAGAAGAACGGAGGACAGTCGGCTGCAATTTATGAGGACTGTTTTTTTATGCCCTGTGAGTTTCCTCACACCAGTTTTGAACATTGTAATAGAGAAGCGATCAAGGTAGCTGATGAGCTTGCTAGATTAGCAAAATGTTCAATGACTAGGGATTGGATAGAGCCCATGGAAAATCTTGCAACTCTCCTTATACACGATGTAACCATTATTTCTAATTAATAAAATTCAAGTTTAAAAAACAGACGGGTGATTTGGAGGAGACCCTTGGAGATGCTCACAAATTGTTGAAGATCTTTTTCTTGCAAAACTGACATCCATCGGGGTAGGAATAAGTCGCTGTCAACGTCTCCCTCAACCACACAAAATTACAAGCAGATGCAAACAGTTCCCGCATTGTTTTGCCCAGCATAGACTTTTTTTTTCTTTCCTTTCTATAGAAGTCATTTCAGGAGCTTCTAGCATTGAAAGTGATGCCTTGGCTTATCTACACATGCTTAGAAAGGTACTTACAAGTTGTACAACAAGAGGATTAGAACGAACGAGACTTTAATTGTTTGACTTCAAATCAATGTATCAATGTGAATCGAGCCTAGCCAAGCAAGCATGAAAGAGAAGCATAGAAGGATGATCTTCTTTCCTCGTCCTCGTGACTTTCTATTGGCATTCAAACGGTTGGCAACCTAACTTTACACAGGAAAACTCAGACATTTTTCTCACCAATCATTTCAATTACAACCCCAAGAACCCATGATTAACCAAAAATTGCTGAAACGGATATACCCTCATGTCCTTTGACTACGGTGCTAGAGATAAATTATCCACTTACTTCCATCTCAATAACAGCGAGGAGAACTCTTCCACCAATGTATATATTACAGCGCCATTCCAAAATCTACAAGTCAAAATCCTCAACCCCAAGCGTTAGTGGAATGTTATCCAAGAACATACAGTAGTAGAATAGGCATCTAGTTGTCTCAAATGCACCAAAGAGGCAAAACCACTCCATATGCTTCCCTGTTACATACACATACTAGGTATGCATACATAACCATGAGGTAGCTAGGTGCAGTTGCTAAGATCTAAAGCATCACTAGCAACTAGTACAAGTACACAAGTCTACATACTAATCCTTACGAGAGACATATATATATGGAAGAAAATGGAGAATCTACCGGTCTGTAAAAGATAGAAATTTCCTGCTAGCCTTTGAAGCTTCTTTCTTATTCATGCTGATTCACAAGTCCGTGCCCGTGAGGATGCTATTGTTCAAGCGGCGATGTAGGTGACTGAACTGCTAGCCGCTCCGATACCTCAGCGAGAGATGTGAGGTTGCACTTGATCACGGCCTCAACGAAGTAGCAAGTCTCATCCTTTGTGTTGCCGTCTGGCACATCAACCACGAAGGACTCGATCACAAGTGTCCCTGGCCGCCCATCAATACTCTGTGGGTGGACTGTTATGATGGATGAGTAGTTCTGAAGAAGTGGAAACGCATCAGATCAGTATGGATCAAACAGAAGCTTAAAGAACATCAGTGCAGGCATGTCCATCAACAAAAACTTAAATTTTCAACTTCTTGCAAGGTTCAAGATACAGTAAAACCACATGCACATAATTTTCCTTCTAGAGAAGGTAGACAACGCAAGAAAATCACACTGCAAACTATTATGACCGTGTTCCTTCCTTGGTGGGTAAAATACCTGATTTTGTAAAACTGCAGGACAAGCACTAGTGATCTCTTCAAAAGCTAAATGCTTCCTTTCCAATTAGTAATTACAAATGTACACAAAGTGAGTAAAATGCTATCATTTGTCACAAGTAACCCCGGTGACCTTCGTCACCAAAACGTCACAACAGTTTCCAAGACCCCTCATATAATAGGGATTTTCTTCTTGATCCAATCGGTACTCTTCTCTTGAATTGAGGGGTGGCCATTCTGAGTTTTATTCTCAGATTCTATCTGAGGGGTTTGCGATCGCTGTGGAAATCCCAACACTCTCAATGAGACCATTATTAGTTCTAATGAAGGGCGTACCCATGCTCAAAGCACCCACACAAGGTGGGGTCTGGAGAAGGGAATTTCTAGACAGCCTTTACCCGTGCATAATAATTCTGTAAGGGGGCTGGTTCATTCTAATATGGCAGACAAAGTTATTGCATTCAATTTTATATTATCTAGCTATTATTATCTATGACTATGTTAGCATCAGACTTGTAATGGAGCATCTAGGCACTAGACTTGTAATGGAGCATTTAGGCACTAGTAAGAAGTAGCGCAAGAAACGGCTAGTGAAAGCACGAACCCTGAGCCGGTGATCGCCTCCAACGAACTTGACACTGAGGATATGCTCGTCGTCATCCAGCTGCTCGAGCCTCTCGGTGCTAGTTGTGGCCGGCAGGCCGGTCTTGACGTTGACCTCCCGCACGCTGCCGATCTCGAGGTCGCCACCGCGCACCACGCAGCGGCTGACGAACGGCTTGTACCGCTGCGGCTGGTCGAAGCTCCGCACTAGCGACCAAACCTGCAAACACAGTAGTACATGAATCAAACAGTCCGCGCGATGAAACAGCTATCCATCTGCCCGGGAGATTTGGGTCATTGATTGAATTCTATCACAAACACGTCAACAAGCCAATAGCCGAACAAGATCGCCAAACCAAGCGCAGCAAAACGAGAATCCCAGATCCAGGAAATACCCACCAACCGAGGCAAGCACGGCATCAGAATCCATTAACCCACGCAACAGTGAAAGGTACAGCAAAGGAGGGGGAGGGGCAGGGAGAGAAAGGACGGGGGTCTCACGAGGTGGACGGGGGCCTTGATGTGCTTGACGAGTGCGGAGGTGCACTGGTTCTCGCCGGGCGCGTGGCCGTGCAGCCGCCGCATGTAGTCCGCCTCCGTCGCCGCCCCTCCTCCAACTGCGCCGTTAGCCGCCTCGTCGCTGAGCCTCCAGGCCCGCGCGCCGCCACCTACGAGGCCCACCATGCCAGCAACTCGGATACCCACCGCCGCCGCCGCTCCGACCGGTGGTTGGCCTGGCCTCCCCTCCTCTGCCGCTGGCTGTCTTTTTCTCCGCCTCTGCTGCTTGGGGAATGGCTGGGTTGGGCTAATCGGTTTGGTGGGTTCCTTGCACGGGCGGGTACAAAAATCTGCGGGGTGAAGGGAGCGGCGGGCCCACCCACGAGTTATCCATGCGCAGACCCCGAGGGCAGGGAACGCCAGCAAGCTTCGATGGAGCGTGCGCCTGGTCCATGGACTAGAGCGTTGTTTCTTAGAACGACGGTGGCGACACACCCAGTCGGCATGTGTAGGCAAAAATATCTTCGGTCATGTGACCCCCAAAAGGCATTTACATGTCATCGCCAGCTAGGACAATAAACAGCGGACAGGGCTCTCTTCAAAACTTTGAGGTTCCCAGGCAAAAAATAATAAGGGCGACGCGGCGGATAATCATGGTTGCTTGCGTTCAAAGTAACATGGGCAGGTGACAGCTAGACGAGGGAGCTCGGTCACTTTGGTTGCACGCCTTGCAACGGCGCGCGGCTATCCAGAGAAGCTCGTCGGCGTGCTAGTAGGTGGCGAGCACCGGTGGCGGTAGTCGGAGCAGCATAGGGAGGCGGCAACTCGATGGAAACTCAAAGCAGCGCGGGGAGGCGGCGGACTCGACGGGAGCTCGGGAGGAGCATGAGAGGCGACTTCTCTCAAGGATCTAGATTCTGCAACAGAGCCGTTGTTGCGATAAAAGCAGATATTACCGGGCATGACAAATCCGGCCCCTCAAATGCCCGCGGACGCGTCCGGACGTGTCCGCGGACAGTGGCCGGTCACGCCTCAAAAAAGGCATTTCACATTTGGATACCTCAAATCCATACTATTACATGCAAAGCATCGATCTTTGAGTGGAGCTTCGTCCGGTTCCGCTCCCCGTCCGCCCGGCTGCGTCCCTCAGAGTGTTGGTCCGGTCACCGACAAGGT
>NC_041381.1:229707016-229722158 GCF_002162155.2 Triticum dicoccoides | reverse complement strand
AAAACTAGGGGCCCCCAAGTCTGCCTGTCAATACGGCTGGGCCTGTGGTACAGTTTGTAAAATGTTGTAACTGGGCCTACGTTACGTGCACTGGGAGAGATTGATCGACCAGGAGCGAGAGCCGAGCGCGGGCTGTGCGGCGCATCGTGGGGAAGTGATTACGTCAGTTTACATCCTTTGTTTTCGCACGATGACAATCGCATGCATGTTGTTCGCCTCCTTTGTTTTGGCCGATCGCCTCGAAACCTCATCGCCCGCAGGCCGCGGCGGCCGCCAGGCGGCGCAGTGAGGACATGAGACAACCACGACTCACCGTGGCACCGTTGCCCTCCACAGCTCCAGCCTCCGCCTCATCATCGCCGCCGATTTCAGAGGTGTCCAATATCTTAACGATTCCCAGATTTTTACGCCGATGCCTACGACTCATCACGGCTTGAAGGTCTGTACGGGGATGAGTTTGCTGGACTGCTCGCCGGACTGTCGCATCCAGGACCCAGGTATGTAGATGCCATATAACACTCTCGATGCAACGAAAGTTATGTACCTTACAGTTTTCTGCATCTTGACCGAGTGAAATATTTTGACGAAAGGCAGTGTTTGCATGCACTTGCAATGTGAAATTACATTCACTTCTGTCCTAAAAAAAAATCACATTCAACTCTCTTCCTGGAAAACCATCAAAGAAATGTCAAAACAGCAGTAAAATATATAAGTGCTGATTTTGTCGGATTAATTAGGACTAGTTGAAGCACGAGCAAATAAGAAGAACATGACAATGCATATAATAACCAAACGAATTTACATGGAGTAATTGAAGGATAGTGAGTTAGTGGCTAAACAAATTTTCTTTTATAGAAAACGATAATCATTCCTACTACATGATTTAGTCTGTTGTACAGTAAATAACTTAAAGTTCCACAAAATTTATACTGAAAAGTAGATTTTAAAAGATAGTGGGGCCCCAGGTTCTAGTTTCACCCCGGGCCCCTAAAATCTTAGGACCGGTCCTGAGGTAGAGTAGGACATGGGACACGAGCCGGCTCACAGGACTCAAGGCGTCGCCTTCTCCCATATCCTACTCTTCCTCGCCGGAGCCCGGAACCCGTTGGGTGTTGGTGGACGTCAGATCGATGACGGGTCCATCCTGGGACGAGCCGCCAATGTCCACCACGATGAGGTTGCGGCGCCCGGACTGATGCGCCATACGGGGCGCCGGAGAATGCGACTCCGCCTCGCCAACGTCCACTGCCGCCTCCCGTGCCCGGTGCCTTGCACGGAGGGCACGTTGTGCCATATTCTCATCGGACAAGGCCCATGGCGCGTCCTGATGCTCGGCGCGCAAACGGAGGGGTTGCGCGTCCGCCAGCACGTTTGGATGCCAGACGGACCGCACGGCCTCCGGCGAGGCAGCTACGGCTGGCCTAACACCAGATCCATGTGCCATTTGGGCGGACGCAATGGATTCCCGACGGAAGGAGTCCGAATGTTGTCGTGCACGGGCCTCCTCCCGGGCGCGGCGGAGCGCAAATCAGACGACCATCTCCTCCTCGGGGCCGGGTGGGATGAGCTCAGGGTCGACGGATATGGAGGTGAAGGACTCGTATCCGCTGCCCGCCATGCCGAATACGACAGGATGGAGCTGGAGACGAGCTTGGGCGGCGAAGGGGAGTGGAGGGGAGTGGAGTGAAGTGGCTAGTGTTTGGTCCGGCGAGCGGATAGGGAGGAATATATGTGGGGTCGGGTGGGCCAGCGTGGCCGGGTCCGACGTGGCGGGCGTGCCCGGGCGCCCCCATATCCGCCCCGTATTTGGGCTGGATATCAGGGGTGTCGGTCGGCCCAGGCATTCGAGGGCCGTTTGAGGGGCCGTTTGGGCCAAAAATGAAGGAAATATGCCCTAAAAGCAATAATAAAGTTGTTATTTTATATTTCCTTATTCATGATAAAGGTTTATTATTCATGCTAGAATTGTATTGATTGGAAACTTAAATACATGTGTGAATACATAAACAAATATCGTGTCCCTAGTAAGCCTCTACTAGACTAGCTCGTTCATCAAAGATGGTTAAGGTTTCCTAACCATAGACATGTGTTGTCATTTGATAACGGGATCACATCATTAGGAGAATGATGGGATGGACAAGGCCCATCAGTTAGCTTAGCATATTGATCGTTCAGTTTATTGCTATTGCTTTCTTAATGTCAAATACATATTCCTTTGACTATGAGATTATGCAACTCCCGGATACTGGAGGAATACCTTGTGTGCTATCAAACGTCACAACGTAAATGGGTGATCATAAAGATGCTCTACAGGTATCTCCGAAGGTGTTTGTTGAGTTGGCATAGATCGAGATTAGGATTTGTCACTTCGAGTATCAGAGAGGTATCTCTGCGCCCTCTTGGAAATACACATCATAAGAAGCCTTGCAAGCAAAATGACTAAGGTGTTAGTTGCAAGATGATGTATTACGGAACGAGTAAAGAGACTTGCCGGTAACGAGATTGAACTAGGTATGAACATACCGACGATCGAATCTCGGGCAAGTAACATACTGATGGACAAAGGGAATTACATATGTTGTCATAAGGTTCGACCAATAAAGATCTTCGTAGAATATGTAGGAGCCAATATGGGCATCCAGGTTCCGCTGTTGGTTATTGACTGGAGAGGTGTCCCGGTCATGTCTACATAGTTCTCGAACCCGTAGTGTCCGCATGCTTAACGTTCGTTGACGATATAGTGTTATATGACTTATATGATTTGGTGACAGAATTTTGTTCGGAGTCACAGATGAGATCACGGACATGACGAGGAGTCTTAAAATGGTCGAGAGGTAAAGATTGATATATAGGACGAGGGCATTCCGACACCGGAAGTGTTTCAGAGTATACCGGGTAGTCATCGGAATACCGGAGGGGGTATCGGACACCCCCGGGAGGGTAATGGGCGTATTGGGCCATTAGAGGGGAGCACACCAGCCCACAAGGGGCTGTCGCTCCCCTATGGCAGCCACCCATGTGGGGGAAAGGAAAGTGGGGATTCGGCCTCCCCCTTCCTTCCCTCTCCCCCCTTTCCTTCCACCTCCGACAAATATGGTAAGGGGGCGCCACTTGGGAAGGACCCCAAGTAGGATTAGGCCTACTTGGGGGCGCCTCCTGGCTGCTCCCTCCTCCCCCCCCACCACCTATATATATGTGGGAAGGGGGCGCCTAACATAACCATGACAATTGGTTAGCCGTGTGTGGCGCCCCCTCCACCGTCTACAAACCCGGTCATATTTTTGTAGTGCTTGGGCAAAGCCCTGCGGAGATAACTTCACCATCACCGTCAACACGCCGTCGTGCTGTCGGAACTCATCCACTACTTCGCCGTCTTGTTGGATCAATAAGGCGAGGACATCATCGAGTTGAACGTGTGCTGAACATAGAGGTGTCGTACGTTCGGTACTCGATCAGTTGGACCGCGAAGAAGTTCGACTACATCAACTGCGTTAACAAACGCTTCCACTTATGGTCTACAAGGGTACATAGACACGCTCACCCCTCTCATTGCTATGCATCACCATCGCACACTCCCTCTACCTTCGTGATTAGTGTAGAACCTAAATAAATGTTATTTGGTGTTTGCGTTGAGCATGAATATGACTATATCATGTTTATTGCAATATGGTTATTCATTTAAGTCAGAGAATAATTGTTGTTTTGTTTACATGAATAAAACCTTCTATGGTCATACACCCAATGTGAATGGTTTATTGAATCTTGATCGTAGTGATACACATATTCATAATATTGATGCCAAAAGATGCAAAGTTGATAATGATAGTGCAACATACTTGTGGCACTGTCGTTTAGGTCATATTGGTGTAAAGCGCATGAAGAAACTCCATGCGGATGAACTTTTGGAATTACTTGATTATGAATCATTTGATACTTGCGAACCATGCCTCATGGGCAAGATGACTAAAACTCCGTTGTCTGAAATAATGGAGCGAGCTAATGACTTATTGGAAGTAATACATACCGATGTATGCGGTCCGATGAGTGTTGAAGCACTCAACGGGTATCGATGTTTTCTAACCTTCACGGGTGATTTGAGTAGTATGGGTATATCTGACTAGTACGTGTCGGTGCTATACAGATGGTTTTTAACCCTTTTCCGCGACGGCATTTGGAACGGTCTCCGAGTGTGGGCGATAGGGGGGGGGGTCCTTCCCACACGATCCAGAAACCGTAGGGGATATGCCCTCCTGGCACACACGCTCAGCAAAATGAGGTTGTGTGCGACCGGCGAGCGAGAAAATACGGTTATACGTACAGTAGTGCTCAAAACAAATACAATTATACAGGCGAAATCATTTCCGGTCGTAAGTACATCCCACACAGTCAGCCCCCGCTAAACGTTTCCGTTCGTATGTACATTCCACACAGTCCATTCAAGGAATATGTTTCTGTTAGTATGTATGTCCCACATAGTTAATCCAAGAAGTACCAAACATTTGCGATGCGCACAACATTACAAACAGTCAATAATTTTGAAGCATGTGTGATAAGGTGACTATCGCAAACATTTAATAATAAAGAACTATGTGCGATGCTGTTGTTAATTGCACACGTTTTTTCTTAGCTAATTGTGTGTGAAGTGGAGATTGATCGCACACGTTTTTTCCTGGTTGATCATGTGTGCGGTGGAGATTGATCGCACACATAGTGAATCCTAGAAACGTGTCTGATCTCCACATCTATTGTAGACGTTTCACTTTTGCAAACCCTGTGCAATGTAATCCCTAATTAATCCCTTATTAATCCCTAAATTAAAAATCACATTTTTGGATTTGAAAGTAGGCAATCACTTATTTCATATCCAACCAGGTTTATTACAAATATAGGTTCAACCACGAATGCATTCGATGCATAGGTACATATACTGAAGAACTACAAAAGCACCAAGTAAAGAATGATGAACCACAATTGTACTAAAGACTATAAAGAGAGAGGCGAAACACATTCTTCTTGCTGGAGAAGCTGAAGTGAAATGCCTATATTGTGCCCTCCTCCATGCGTAATGCGCGCATGACTCTAGGCCAACCCCTTGTGATGGCTGCTGCTACGTCTTGAACTTGCGTTGGTTTTCCTCGAAGAGGAGAGGGTGATGCAGCAAAGTGTAGCGTAAGTATTTCCCTCAGTTTTGAGAACCAAGGTATCAATCCAGTAGGAGGCTCCTCAAAAGTCTCATGCACCTACACAAACAAACTGAGAACTCGCAACCAACGCAATAAAGGGGTTGTCAATCCCTTCACGGCCACTTGCGAAAGTGAGATCTAATAAAGATAGTATGATAAGATAAATATATTTTTGGTATTTTATAATATAGATGCAAAAAGTAAAGATGCAAATAAAGGTAGATTGAAAAAAAATATGATAAAAGATAGACCCGGGGGCCATAGGTTTCACTAGAGGCTTCTCTCAACATAGCATAAGAATTACAGTGGGTGAACAAATTAATGTCGAGCAATTGATAGAAAAGCGCATAGTTATGAGATTATCTAGGCATGATCATGTATATAGGCATCACGTCCATAACAAGTAGACCGACTCCTGCCTGCATCTACTACTAGTACTCCACACATCGACCGACTCCTGCCTGCATCTAGAGTATTAAGTTCATAAGAACAGAGTAACGCATTAAGCAAGATGACATGATGTAGAGGGATAAACACATGCAATATGATATAAACTCCATCTTGTTATCCTCGATGACAACAATACAATACGTGCCTTGCAACTTTTTCTGTCATTGGGTAAGGACACCGCAAGATTGAACCCAAAGCTAAGCACTTCTCCCATGGCAAGAAAGACCAATCTAGTAGGCCAAACCAAACTGATAATTCGAAGAGACTTGCAAAGATAACTCAATCATACATAAAAGAATTCAGAGAAGATTCCAATATTATTCATAGATAAACTTGATCATAAACCCACAATTCATCGGATCTCGACAAACACACCACAAAAAGAGTTTACATCGAATAGATCTCCACAAGAGAGGGGGAGAACATTGTATTGAGATCCAAAAAGAGAGAAGAAGCCATCTAGCTAATAACTATGGACCCGTAGGTCTGTGGTAAACTACTCACAACTCATCGGAGGGGCAAGGATATTGATGTAGAGGCCCTCCGTGGTTGATTCCCCCTCCGGCAAAGTGCAGGCGAAGGCTCCAAGATGAGATCTCGCGGATACAAAAGGTTACGGCGGTGGAAATTATGTTTCGTGGTGCTCCTGGATGTTTTCGGGGTACATAGGTATATATAGGAGGAAGAAGTACGTTGGTGGCCACCCGAGGGGCCCACGAGACAGGGGGCGCGCCCTACAGGGGGGCGCGGCCCCCTATCTCGTGGGGCCCTCGGGAGCTTCTTGACTTGCACTCCAAGCTCTCCGGATCATGTTTGTTCCAAAAATCACGCTCCCGAAGGTTTCATTCCGTTTGGACTCCGTTTGATATTGCTTTTCTTCGAAATACTGAAATGGGCAAAAAAACAGCAATATGGGCTGGGCCTCCGGTTAGTAGGTTAGTCCCAAAAATGATATAAATGTGTAAAATAAAGCCCATAAACATCCAAAAGGGGTAATATAATAGCATGGAACAATCAAAAATTATAGATACGTTGGAGACGTATCAAGCATCCCCAAGCTTAATTCCTGCTCGTCCTCGAGTAGGTAAATGATAAAAAAGAAATTTTTGATGTGGAATGCTACCTAGCATAATTCATAATGTAATTTTCTTTATTGTGGCATGAATGTTCAGATCCAAATGAATACAAAATAAAAGTTCATATTGACATAAGAAATAGTAATACTTCAAGTATACTAATCAAAGTAATCATGTCTTCTCAAAATAACATGGCTAAAGAAAGTTATCCCTACAAAATCATATAGTCTGGCTGTTGCTCTATCTTCATCACACAAAGTATTTAATCATGCACAACCCCGATGACAAGCCAAGCAATTGTTTCATACTTTAATAATCTCAAACTTTTTCAACTTTCACGCAATACATGAGCGCGAGCCATGGACATAGCACTATATGTGGAATTGAATGGTGGTTGTGGAGAAGACAAAAAGGAGAAGATAGTCTCACATCAACTAGGCGTATCAACGGGCTATGGAGATGCCCATTAATAGATATCAATGTGAGTGAGTAGGGATTGCCATGCAACGGATGCACTAGAGCTATAAATATATGAAAGCTCAATAAAAGAAACTAAGCGGGGTGCATCCAACTTGCTTGCTCACGAAGACCTAGGGCACTTTGAGGAAGCCCATCATTGGAATATACAAGTCAAGTTCTATAATGAAAAATTCCCACTAGTATATGAAAGTGACAACATATGAGACTCTCTAACATGAAGGTCATGGTGCTATTTTTGAAGCACAAGTGTGGAAAAAGAGATAGTAGCATTGTCCCTTCTCTCTTTTTCTCTTATTTTATTTTTTTTCTTTCTTCCTTTTTTTTCTTTTTCTCTTTTTTTTTTCTTTGCCCTTTCTTTTTTCTTTTTTTTTCTTTTTGTAAAGTCCGAAGTCTCATCCCGACTTGTGGGGGAATCATAGTCTTCATCATCCTTTCCTCACTAGGACAATGCTCTAATGCATCACACCTTTATGGATTTACAACTCAAAGCTAGAACAAGATATGACTCTATATGAATGCCTCCGGCGGTGTACCGGGATATGCAATGAATCAAGAGCGACATGTATGAAGATTATGAAGGTGGCCTTGCCACAAATACAATGTCAACTACATGATCATGCAAAAAGCAATATGACAAAAGTAATGTGTGTCATATGAACGGAACGGTGGAAAGTTGCATGGCAATATATCTCGGAATGGCTATGGAAATGCCATAATAGGTAGGTATGGTGGATGTTTTTAGGAAGGTAAATGGTGGGTGTATGGTACCAGCGAAAGTTGCACGATACAAGAGAGGCTAGCAATGGTGGAAGGGTGAAAGAGTGCGTATAATCCATGGACTCAACATTAATCAAAAGAACTCATATACTTGTTGCAAAAATATAGAAGTCATCAAAAACCAAAGCACTACGCGCATTCTCCTAGGGGGATAGATTGGTAGGAAAAGACCATCGCTCGTCCCCGACCGCCACTCATAAGGAAGACAATCAATAAATAAAATTGTGCTCCAACTTCATCACAAAGCGGTTCACCATACGTGCATGTTACGGGAATCACAAGCTTCAACTCAAGCATTCTTTAAATTCATAATCACCCAACTAGCATGACTTTAATATCACTACCTCCATATCTCAAAACAATTATCAAGTATCAAATTGATCATAGCATTCAATTCACTTTCTATCATAGTTTTTATTATACCCAACTTGGATGCTCATCATTCTAGGACCAACTTTATGATAATAGCAAATACCATGCTGTTCTAAAAGACTCTCAAAATAATATAAGTGAAGCATGAGAGACTAGCAATTTCTTCAAAATTAAGACACCACCATGCTCTAAAAGATATAAGTGAAGCACTAGAGCAAAAATTATCAAGCTCAAAAGATATAAGTGAAGCACATAGAGTATTCTAGCAAATTCTAATTAAATAGGCTTCTCCCAAAAGGTGTGTACAGCAAGGATGATTGTGGTAAACTAAAAATCAAAGACTAATATAATACACAACGCTCCAAGCAAAACACATATCATGTGGTGAATAAAAATATAGCTCCAAGTAAAGTTACCAATGAACGAAAACGAAAGAGGGGATGCCTTCCCGGGGCATCCCCAAGCTTAGGCTCTTGGCTATCCTTGAATATCTTGGGGTGCCATGGGCATCCCCAACCTTAGGTTCTTGCCACTCCTTATTCCATAGTCCATAAAAGCTTTACCCAAAACTTAAAAACTTCACAACACAAAACTCAACAGGAAATCTTATAAGCTCCGTTAGTGAAAGAAAACAAAACCACCACATAATCTACTACAATGAACTCATTCTATATTGAATTTGGTGTTAAACCTACTGTATTCCAACTTCTTTATGGTTCATAGACTGAATTACTAGCCATAGATGCATTGCAATAAGCAAACAACATACGAAAAACAGAATCTGTCAAAAATAGAACAGTCTGTAGCAATCTGTAACTAACGCAAACTTCTGGAACTCTAAAAATCCTACAAAAATAGTAAGGCTTGTAAAATTTGTTTATTGAACATCAGCAAAAAGAATCAACGCAAAATCACGTTTCTGTGAATTAACAAAATTATATTCGTGCGTGCAAAGTTTCTGTTTTTCAGCAGAATAAAATCAACTATCATCGTAGGTTATCCTATAGGTTCTACTTGGCACAAACACTAATTAAAAGATAAAAACACATCTAAACAGAATATAGGTGCAAGATTTATTACTAAACAGGAGCAAAAACAAAAAACATAAAGAAAATTGGGTTGCCTCCCAACTAGCGCTATCGTTTAACGCCCCTAGCTAGGCATAAAAAGCAAAGATAGATCTAACGAGTGACATCTTTGGCACTAAATTCATAAGTAGCACGCATGATAGATTCATAAGGTAATTTGACTTTCTTTCTTGGAAAGTGCTCCATGCCTTTCTTTAATAAAAATTAGAATCTAATATTCCCTTCCTTCATATCAATAATCGCACCAATCGTTCTAAGGAAAGGTCTACCAAGAATAATAGGGCAAGAAAGATTGCAATCTATATCAAGAATGATAAAATCTACGGGCACCAAATTTCTATTTGAAACAATAAGAACATCATTGATCCTTCCCATAGGCTTTTTAATGGTGGAACCCGCAAGGTGCAAATTTAAAGAGCAATCATCAAGATCATGGAAACCTAGAATATCACATAAAGTTTTCGGTATCGTGGAAACACTAGTACCCAAATCACACAAAGCAAAACACTCATAATATTTAATTCTAATCTTTATAGTAGGTTCCCACTCATCATTAAGTTTTCTAGGTATAGAAACTTCCAAATTAAGTTTTTCATCATAAGATTGCATCAAGGCATCAACAATATGTTTGGTAAAAGCTTTGTTTTGACTATAAGCATGAGGAGAATTAACAACGAATTGCAACAAGGAAATACACCCTTTTAAAGAACAATTATCATAATCAAATTCCTTGAAATCCGAGATAGTGGGTTCAACATTATTAGAAGTTGAGGATTCTCCAATCTCACTTTTACCAAATTTAACATCAAGGTCTAAAGACTCCGAATTTTTGGGACGCCTTCTAGGCAAAGTTGATTCATCATCACTCCCATAATCATCAAAATTCATATTGCAAAACATAGATCTAATCGGAGAAGCATCAATAACTTTAAGATCCTCATCATTATTTTCACGGAAACTAGAAGAACACGCTTTTATAAAGCTTTCTTTTTTAGCACGCAATCTAGCGGTTCTTTCCTTGCACTCGTCAATGGAAATTCTCATTACTTTGAGAGACTCATTGATATCTTGCTTAGGAGAAGAAGATCCAAGTTTAAGAGAATTAACATCAAGCGAAAGTCTATCAACGTTCCTAGCCAAATCATCAACTTTGAGCAATTTTTCTTCAAGCAAAGCATTAAAATTCTTTTGAGAAATCATAAATTCTTTCACACTATTCTCAAATCAGAGGGCATCTTATTAAAATTACCATAAGAATTATTGTAAGAATTTCCATAATTATTAGAGGGATTACTAGGGAACGGTCTAGCATTAAAATTTCCTCTATAAGCATTATTTCCAAAATTATTCCTACCAATAAAATTCACATCCATAGATTCATTATTATTCTCAATCAAGGAAGACAAAGGCATATCATTTGGATCAAGAGGAGTATTTTTAGTAGCAAACATCTTCATAAGTTCATCCATCTTTCCACTCAAAACTTTAATTTCTTCTATAGCATGCACTTTTTTACTAGAAGATCTTTCGGTGTGCCACTGAGAATAATTAGCCATAATATTATCAAGCAATTTTGTAGCATATCCTAATGTGATTTCCATAAACGTGCCTCCCGCGGCCGAATCTAAGAGATTTCTAGAAGCAAAGTTCAAACCGGCATAAAAATTTTGTATGATCACCCATAAATTCAAACCATGAGTACGGCAATTGCGAAGCATCAATTTCATTCTTTCCCAAGATTGGGCAAGATGCTCATGATCAAGTTGTTTAAAATTCATAATATCGTTCCTAAGAGTGATGATCTTAGCGAGAGGTAAATACTTAGAGATAAAAGCATCTTTGCACTTGTTCCAAGAATCAATACTATTTTTAGGCAAAGACGAAAACCAAACTTTAGCACGATCTCTAAGTGAAAACGGAAATAACTTCAATTTGACAATATTGTTATCCGTATCTTTCTTCTTTTGCATATCACACAAATCAACAAAATTGTTTAGATGAGTAGCGGCATCTTCACTAGGAAGGCCGGCAAATTGATCTTTCATACCAAGATTCAGCAAAGCGGTATTGATTTCACAAGACTCAACATCATTAAGAGGAGCAATCGGAGTACTAAGGAAATCATTATTATTGGTATTCGAGAAGTCACATAATTTGGTATTATCTTGCACCATGGCAACAAGTAATCCAACACACAAGCAAACAAAAAAATGGCAAGCGAAAAGAGAGGAGGAGATTGGGAAAGAGAGGGTGAATAAAACGGCAAGGGTGAAGTGGGGGAGAGGAAAACGAGAGGCAAATGGCAAATAATGTAAATGCAAGGGAGATGGGTTTGTGATGGGTACTTGGTATGTCTTGACTTGAGCGAAGCCCTCCCCGGCAACGGCGCCAGAAATCCTTCTTGCTACGTCTTGACCTTGCGTTGGTTTTCCTTGAAGAGGAGAGGGTGATGCAGCAAAGTGTAGCCTAAGTATTTCCCTCAGTTTTGAGAACCAAGGTATCAATCCAGTAGGAGGCTCCTCAAAAGTCCCACGCACCTACACAAACAAACTGAGAACTCGCAACCAACGCAATAAAGGGGTTGTCAATCCCTTCACGGCCACTTGTGAAAGTTAGATCTAATAAAGATAGTATGATAAGGTAGATATATTTTTGGTATTTTATAATATAGATGCAAAAACTAAAGATGCAAATAAAGGTAGATTGAAAAAAAATATGATAAGAGATAGACCCGGGGGCCATAGGTTTCACTAGAGGCTTCTCTCAAGATAGCATAAGTATTACGGTGGGTGAACAAATTACTATCGAGCAATTGATAGAAAAGCGCATAGTTATGAGATTATCTAGGCATGATCATGTATATAGGCATCACGTCCATAACAAGTAGACCGACTCCTGCCTGCATCTACTACTATTACTCCACACATCGACCGACTCCTGCCTGCATCCAGAGTATTAAGTTCATAAGAACAGAGTAACGCATTAAACAAGATGACATGCTGTAGAGGGATAAACACATGCAATATGATATAAACCCCATCTTGTTATCCTTGATGGCAACAATATAATACGTGCCTTGCAACCCTTTCTGTCACTGGGTAAGGACACCGCAAGATTGAACCCAAAGCTAAGCACTTCTCCCATGGCAAGAAAGACCAATCTAGTAGGCCAAACCAAACTGATAATTCGAATAGACTTGCAAAGATAACTCAATCATACATAAAATAATTCAGAGAAGATTCAAATATTATTCATAGATAAACTTGATCATAAACCCACAATTCATTGGATCTCGACAAACACACCGCAAAAAGAGTTTACATTGAATAGATCTCCACAAGAGAGGGGGAGAACATTGTATTGAAATCCAAAAAGAGAGAAGAAGCCATCTAGCTAATAACTATGGACCCGTAGGTCTATTGTAAACTACTCACAACTCATCGGAGGGGCAAGGATGTTGATGTAGAGGCCCTCCATGGTTGATTCCCCCTCCGGCGAAGTGCCGGCGAAGGCTCCAAGATGAGATCTCGCGGATACAGAAGGTTACGGTGGTGGAAATTGTGTTTCGTGGTGCTCCTGGATGTTTTTGGGGTACGTAGGTATATATAGGAGGAAGAAGTACATTGGTGGCCGCCCGAGGGGCCCACGAGACAGAGGGCGCGCCCTACACGGGGTGCGTGGCCCCCTTTCTTGTGGGTCCCTCGGGAGATTCTTGATTTGCACTCCAAGCTCTCCGGATCATGTTCGTTCCAAAAATCACGCTCCCGAAGGTTTCATTCCATTTGGACTCCGTTTGATATTCCTTTTCTTCGAAATACTGAAATAGGCAAAAAAACAGCAATATGGGCTGGGCCTCCGGTTAGTAGGTTAGTCCCAAAAATGATATAAATGTGTAAAATAAAGCCCATAAACATCCAAAAGGGGTAATATAATAGCATGGAACAATAAAAAATTATAGATACATTGGAGACGTATCAGCTGCCCGTCCATCCTTCACTGTCTTGAGTACGACTTCTCGATGCTCATTGTAGTCTGGATGAAATACTTTAACCTTCATTGCATGTCCACCAATCATGTACTTTGTGAGGTAATCTTGAGTGAACTGCTTTGGGAACCACTGCGAACGAAAAGGATTCAAACAATGTTGTCTAACAACTCATTATGGGCAGTAAAAAGAGAAGGTTGTAGAGTTTGTAGTTACCATCCTACAGCTCATTGTTGTGTTGGATAAAGCATAAAAAAATAATTTTCTTGCCACCATTCATATCTTTTTGCTAATAATCCTTATCAGTTTCCTCACTTGATGCTTGTTCATGAATATCTCATTGCCCCATACGCAAAAAGGGTCGATGCGTGGATCCTTGCCAAGGGCATATGTACCTACAAGCAACAAGTCAATATTAGAAGCTAACAAGTGTCCAGGCCTGGATCTATATGCACTACATTATGGAACGACGGGGAATACAAGCCGAGGGATGAAGCTAACCTCGGCGGAAAATGGTGGCCACTCCCGTTGTTGTCATGCATAAGTAGTGGAAAGGCATGATAAGTACGACAACCTTAACATCAAACAAATATAGCAAAGGTAAACAATATCATCTCCAAATGATAGCTTGAATGTGTTGGTTTCAGCATGCTGTTAAAGCATATATGAAATGGAAGGCAATGTTACCGATAGCAGGCTTAACAACCATCAAATATTGCAATTCAAACTGGTATTGTTAAAAATGAATGGAACATAGGTAATGGTTAAACATCACTGGATAAATGTGTAAACTGGAATAAAGGGCATGTGTTAACTACACCAGGCATAACTGGAACCAAATATAGTCGTTCAAACTGGTATTGATGCAGTCGAGCGGCATAGTTCCGACTTGCACATCATGAACAACACATTGTGAATGACTGAAATAAACAAGGCATAAATGATCAGTATAACAACCAAATATAGCCGTTGAAAACTGGACAGAGTCTCACTGGAACCAACCTAACAAGCAAATAAAGATAAACATGGCATATGCTTAAAAACTGGACAAATGCTCACTGCAACCAACCTAACAAAGCAAATACAGATAAACAAGGCATCTGCTTGAAAACTGGACAAATGCTAAAAAAAGCAACCTAATAACCAAATACAGATAAACAAGCCGTTTGCTTGATAAGTGGACAAATGCTCACTGCAACCAAACTAAGACAAAATACATATAAACAATGCATCGGCTCGATAACTGGAAAAATGCTCACTGCAACCAACCTAACAACCAAACACAGATAAACAAGGCATCTACTCACTATAAACAACAAAATATAGCCATTCGTGAAACTGGAGTGGACAATTCATACTTAAACATCACATGCTAGACATCTAGGGTTTAGCCATTACGATCTCGAGGTAGATCAACTCTTGTAACCCCTATACTCATCAAAGTCAATCAAGCAGGTATTACCTCTATTAAGAGGGCCCGAACCTGGGTAAACATCGTGTCCCTGCCTCATGTTACCTTTGATCTTTAGACGCACAGTTCGGGACCCCTTACCCGAGATTTGCCGGTTTTGACACCAACATTGGTGCATTCATTGAGAGTTCCACGGTGTAGTTGTCGGTGTTCTGGGAACGGGGGTCCCTAGACTTGCCTGCTTGTGGCCTGTGGCGTGGCTCAAGCAGTGGCCCATTACGGCCTGTCATCATCAACCCAAGTTCAAGACCCTCGCGAGG
>NC_041381.1:229672498-229706938 GCF_002162155.2 Triticum dicoccoides | reverse complement strand
CACAGAGCTTCCTCAGGGGCGGCCTCACCAGGAAGGCTCGCGAGGAGGCGGAGAGATAAAGCCAAGGAGTACCTCGCGAGGTGCTCGTGACACAAGCCATGATGATCGAGACCAGGCGGGCGCCAGGCAGGCGCCAGCCGGCGCAGTGTCCTCGTTTCCTCTTTGGTACAAAGGGGGCAAGCGCAGGCACGGAGTACCGAGGCATCAACCAAAGGTTTCCCTATCGATGCAACGAGACCAATACCGGCAGGACGGCAGGACGGAGATCACCGTGGAGCCCAGGACGGTGTCATTGCCAGTGCCTTTGGCAGTCGAAGACCAACTTTAGTTAGGATAGCTCGTACTAGCTATCGCCCTTCAATATGGCCATTGTTGGCTCCCTTCCCGCTTAATATTTGGGAAGAGGACCAGGGCCTCTATAAATAGAGATAGCCACCACAGTGGAAAGGGATCAAATCCTTCCCTAGCAGAGCACCGCACCAGCTCAAGAACACCCCTCGCGAGGCTATTCTTCCTCTATACTGTTCATCATCAGCCCCAGAGGCAATCTCCCACACCACACACTGGATTAGGGTATTACACCACAACGGTGGCCCGAACCAGTATAAACCTCGTGTCCTGTGTGTTGTTCATTGTGTAGCTTAGATTCGCGGCGAGGTTTTGGGGCGTGGATCGGTAGGGAGAAGATCTTCATGCGCACCCCAGAGTTTGAACCTTAAGGGTTTTGCCGGAACCCGACATCCGACATTTGGCGCGCCAGGTAGGGGTGTGCCGGAGCTCTCCCTTCTGTCGACCCTCTCTCCATCAACACCGCGCTTCGCCCTCATGGCGGTGACGCGCTGCCGGCTCCGGCGGCCGATGCCAATGCAGGGGCCAGGGGCTCCGAGCCTTGGCCCCCGCCGTCCGACAGGTGCCGTGGCCGCACAAGTTCAAGCCAGAGATGCCGCCGCGTTACAACGGCGCAACGGATCCACTGGCTTTCATGCTGGCGTACGAGGAGGACATCCTCAAGGCCGGGGGTGACAACAGGGTCATGGCTAACTGGTTTCCCATGGCCCTCACCGGCGTCCCGCGCGTGTGGCTGCTCCATCTGCCGACGGCCTCTGTGGCCTCCTGGGAGGAGCTGCGCAGCCTCTTCCTCGCCCACTACGCTGCGCCGGCACCCCCGGTCATCGCGGCTCTCCTGGGCACCTCGCAGGCGCCACCCTCGGGCCGCCATGTCAAGCCTTTTGTCCGCCAAATTGGCGCCGCCCTCACGCGGCATGGAGTTCCCCCGGGCTGGGCGGCACCCGAGGCCGACCTGACCTTCAGCTCCGACGATCACCCTGTCAGCACTGCCTACTCGGGTGCGCTACCAATGCTTTGCATGCCCACTATCTGCCAGGTGGCCGTCACCAGGACCCTCATCGACGGAGGTGCCGGCCTCAACGTACTCTTGGTGGAGGCCGTCAACCTCCTCCATGTACTACTGGAACAGCTCCAACCCAGCAAGCCCTTCTTGGGTGTCAGAGGCGGTTCCTCTGGCTCCCTGGAGCAGATCCGCCTCCCGGTGACCTTCTGCACGCACGACAACTTCCGCACGGAGTTGGTCAACTTCGACATCGCCTGCATCGGCCTCCCATACAACACCATCCTCGACTACCCAGCCTTGGCCCAATTCATGGCAGCGACCCATCTGGCCTACAACCTCATGAAGATGCCCGGGAGCAGCGGCACCCTCACCGTGGCTGGATACACCAAAGATGCTCTGCAGGCGCTCAAGCTCGCCCTCAAGACAGCCGCCGCAGCACAGCCCGCCAGCACTGACACCTCCAAGGCCAAGGGGGCTGCGCCAACCAAGAAGAAGCAACTGTTCACCCAAGACAAGGCAGAAATCAAGCAGGTACTAGTTGATGAGGATGGATCCTCCGGCGCCACCTTCACCATACGTGCCAATCTGGACCCCAGCCAGGAGGAGGCACTGGTGAAATTCCTGCGCTCGAACAAGGAGGTGTTCGCGTGGGAACCCAAACAGCTAGCGGGGATCCCAAGATAGGTGATTGAGCATCACCTAATGTGTGCCCTAACGTATGCCCCGTGAAGCAAAAAGTGAGGCAGCAGTCCATCGAGAAGAAGGCCTTCATCGTCCAAGAAACCGGCAAGCTGGAAGTGGCAGGTGTCATTCGCGAGGTTCGCTACCCCGAATGGTTGGCAAACCATGTTATTGTGTCGAAAAAGGGAGGAAAGGAGCGCATGTGCGTCGACTTCACCAACCTCAACAAGGCCTGGCCTCAAGATCCATTCCCGCTCCCTCGCATCGACCAAATTGTCGACTCCACCGCTGAGTGCGACCTGCTGTGCTTCCTGGATGCATTTTCAGGCTATCATCAGATCAAGATGGTGATAGAAGACATGGAGAAGACGACCTTCCTAACCCCGCGCGGGGTGTACTGCTACACCTGCATGTTGTTTGGGTTACGCAACGCTGGAGCAACCTTCCAGTGACTGATGCATATCACCTTGGGACGACAGTTCGGGAGAAATGCCGAGGCCTATGTCGACGACATTGTGGTGAAGTCTCGGGAGGCAAAGACCTTGATCCAGGACCTGGAAGAAACCTTCGCGAGCCTCCGTGAAGTGGACCTGCGGCTCAACCCGGAGAAGTGTGTGTTTGGCGTTCCTTCAAGCAAGCTTCTGGGCTTCCTCGTGTCCCACCGGGGAATCGAGGCCAACCCAGAGAAGGTCAAGGCAATTGAAGACATAAGTCCATTGCAAACCATTAGAGAAATGCAGAAGCTTGCTGGGCGCGTAACCACGTTAGGATGCTTCATCTCCAAGCTGGGGGAGCGCGCCTTGCCTTTCTTCAAGCTGATGAAGAAGAAGGGCCCATTCGAATGGACACAGGAGGCTGACGAAGCATTTCAAGACCTCAAGAAGTACCTGTCCAGCCCTCCTGTGATGGTGGCGCCGCGCCCTCTCGAGCCCCTGGTGCTCTACCTCGCCGCCACACCCTACTCCACCAGTGCAGCTCTGGTGGCGGTTCGGGAAGAGCGCCAGGTCAAGGCTGCATAACGGCCGGCCACGGCCCCGGCCACGGCAGCACGAGACCAAGGAGGCCTCGCGAAGACCATGACCTTGGCAGATGGAGACCAGCCTCAGCAGGAAAACGCCTCCAAGGCTGAAGAGGCCTTACTAGGCAGCCAGGTGTCGGGGGCTCCGTCATCTCAAGAAGCGCCTAATCCTCCGAAGGAGGTGGACCTCATCAGCACACCCACCCTCGTCGAGCATCTGGTGTATTTCATCAGCACAGTGCTGCGGGATGCAAGGGCACGGTACCCCATGCCCCATAAGCTCTTGCTCGTGCTATTGGTGGCCTCGTGGAAGCTGCGGCACTACTTTCAAGGTCACCCCATCAAGGTCGTCTCAGCCTACCCATTGGAGAGGGTACTCAGGAGTCCCAACTCCGTTGGAAGGGTCGCTGAATGGAACATCGAGCTGCAAGCATTTCAGTTGGAATTCAGCACAACCAGGGTCGTCAAAGGAGCCGCACTTGCAGATTTTTTGGCAGAATGGACAGAGGCGCCAGGGCTTGAAGTAGGCGAAGATCGGTCACTTTCCCCAGGAAGCGAGGCACCAGACGACTGGGTTATGTACTTTGATGGAGCATTCTTGCGACATGGCGCGGGGGCTGGCGCAGTGCTTATATCCCCCACTCAGGACAAGCTCTATTACGCCGTGCATCTCTGTTTCTAGCAGGGCGAGAAGGTCTCCAACAACATAGCAGAATACGAGGGCCTCATAGCAGGCTTAAAGGCTGCAGCAGCTTTGAGGGTGAAGCGCCTCGTCATCAAGGGAGACTCACAGCTCCTCATCAACTTCTCCAACAAAGTGTACGAGCCAAAGGACGAGCACATGGAAGCGTATCTTGCGGAGGTGCGCAGAATGGAAAAGAAATTTTGGGGGCTGGAGTTGCAGCATGTGCCCCGCGACACCAACCAAGAGGCTGATGACTTCGCCAGGAGGGCATCTAGGCGGCTGCCTCAGGAGCCTGGCGTTTTCGAGGAGCGACTCTTCAAGCCCCGGTAGCACCGACGCTATCAAGCACAGTGCAACCTCGGGAAGAACTCCCTCAACCGCCTGCCAAAGGAGCCCCGTCCTGTGGCCCAACATCGGGAGCACGCTTGCTCCTAGCGCTAGAGCCTCAGGAGGGATGCTGGACTACGGAATTCAAGGACTACCTGATGCAAGGGACTCTACCAGAGAAGGAGGAGGACACGGAATGCGTGGCCCAGCAGGCCATGGCCTACTGCATCCAAGACGGAGAGCTCTACCGGAAGCGGCCAAACGATGTTTCCCCGCGTTGCATCTCCAGGGAACAGGGGAAGGAGTTGCTGGCTGACATACACGATGGAGATTGTGGACACCACTCGTCATCACGGACCCTCGTTGGCAAGGTATTTCACAGCGGGTTTTACTGGCCTACAACACTCAACGATGTAATCGAGCTGGTGAAGGCTTGCGAAGCCTGTCAATTCCATGCCAAGCAGATTCATCAGCCAACTCAGGGCCTGCAGACCATCCCACTCTCGTGGCTGTTCGCCTGGGGGCTGGATATCCTGGGCCCATTTCCTCGAGCGCCTGGGGGCTACCGCTACCTCTACGTCGCCATCGACAAGTTCACCAAGTGGGTGGAGGTGGAAGCCGTCCGCACCATCCCAGCTGGCTCTGCAGTCAGGTTCATCAAGGGCCTCGTGAGCTGATTCGGGGTCGCTAATCGCATCATCACCAACAACGGTTTGCAGTTCACCAGCAACCTTTTCAAAACATATTGTGCTAACCTTGGAATGCAGATATGCTATGCTTCAGTGGCACACCCCCGGAGTAACGTCCAGGACGAACGCGCCAACGCATAGGTCCTGAAAGGCCTCAAAACTAGGACCTTCAAGAAGAAGCTGGAGGCCTGCGGTAGGGGCTGGTACGATGAGCTCCAGTCTGTGCTATGGTCCATCCGCACTACTGCCACTAAGTCGACTGGCGAGACCCCGTTCTTCCTTGTCTACGGAGCAGAGGCGGTCCTCCCTCACGAGGTCAGGCGTCGCTCCGCGCGGGTCCTAGCGTTTGATGAAGCGCAACAGGATGCCATGCGGGGGATGGGCCTCGTGCCGGGGGAGGAACACCGTCGGGAGGCTGCACTACGAGCAGCGAGATACCATCAGGCGTTGCAGCGATATCATTGCCGCCACATCCACCCCAAGACTCTTGAGGTAGGTGACCTCGTGCTAAGGCGGGTGCTCTCCAAGGAAGGGCTGCACATGCTCTAGCCCATGTGGGAGGGCCCGTTCAAGGTTGTTCATGTTTCCAGACCTGGCGCCGCGCGCCTGGAGACCCAGGAAGGGGTGCCCATTGCAAACGCTTGGAACATTCAGCACCTCCGGAGGTTCTACCCTTGAAGTAAGGCCCAGTGCTTGTAAGGAAGGCCCGGTGCCTATGAAGTAAGACCCAGTGCCTGTAAAGAAGGCCCGGCGCCTGTGAAGCTCGCCGCCCCGAGAAAGGCCCAGTGCCTGTGAAGAAGGCCCAGTGCCTATGAAGCTCGCCGCCCATGACACTCTCACGTAATAATGAGTTGGGGCTGTACACGCCCCGGAGTCTCCGGAGTGCCACCCTTCGGCCTAGGGGGCTCCCGCCCACGCCCAGTGGCAGCACTTAGCTCCACCCTGGTGAGAAGACGTCGAAGACTAGACTAGGTGCCGGACGCGGCTTTTCATTTGCTTTTCGCAGTTGGCTTGTTTCCCCTTGTTTGAACCTTTATTGGAGTTGCTTCTAGTGTTGTTTGCCGTCCCCTGCCCCTGTTCTCTATCTTTGGTTTTCACCCGGCTCGTTCTTTCTCTCGCAAGCCTCGCGAGGGGGCTGCGCGGGCGCCCTTGTGGGCTTTCTCTCGCCTGGTTTCGCGAGGCTCCCTGGCTCAAGTTCACAGCGGGAGCACCCCTCCCGGTCCATGCCCCATGGGCATCGCGACACGAAGCGCCGGACCAAAGCCGGTCACCCACGCGACAAAGGTTCGAAAAATATCCCCCTGACTGATCTTTGCAGACCTCAAGACGCCTGGTGAGGCCTCAAGCAGGTACCTCGCGAGGCGAAAACTGCAGTGAACATCTCAAGCTAAGTTGTTACTACACGCAAGCGCATAGCCGCAACACCATAACATAGCATGGGAACGATAAAAATAGCATGATAATTAGGGATGATAGTCTTGCACGCCCCCATGGGGCTCCATACTTCTCTCTCTCAATGCACTCTCAATGCAGGAAAAGCAGAAAAACAAAATAAAAATAGCGCGCGTCCCGCGACGGCTCGCAAGGACGGATCCACATCGTCCTCCCGAGCTCAATTATATTTTGCCTCGCGCTTCACCGAGGCGCGGCGACGGGACAACCCGCTACCGCCCTCAAGGAGGGCGCGGTGACGTGGTGGCTGATCGCGGCCACCGCTGGAGGAGCTGTCACTGGAGGAGGAGCTGCTGAAGCTTGGCGAGCTGCGGACGCCGCCAGGAGCGGGTTCGCCTTCGCCCTCGTCGCGACCATCGCCAAGACCAAGCACCTCGCCGCCGTCATTGTCTTAAGGGCAGCACCCTACATGGCGGCCATCCTCTCCGAACACCCTCATGTAGAGGGTCGCATCGCCATCGAACTTGAAGTGGAGGGTGCACCGCCGGCCCAGGCCACGCGCGCGGGCAAACGTCTGCCAGCCGCAAGCCAGGGCCACGTTCCCGGCGACGGAGGTATCCACCGCCACCCAGGAAGCCCTTCTACAGCAGTCGTCCGCCTGCAGCCAGAGCCCCGCCAGGGCCATCAGCCGGCAGTTCGCCGGCAAAGAAGCGAGGGAGCTGGAGCCAGTTGCCGCTGGATCTGCCGACAACACGACAAACTCCATCAGCACCTCTGCCGAGTGAAAGTGTGGCCGGGGAGGCCGTGCAGCCACGTCGCTTCTTCCCTCGCCGACCGGGCGGCCATCAATCACCCCGCGAAGGACCACACAGCAACCATGAGGGGCCACTGCGGGAGTCGCGGGGTGCTTGCGGGGACGACCTCGGCCGCGCTTGGACGGAGGGGAGCCGGGCCCTTCTCGGCGAGTCTTCCCCTTTTCTGCGGCCGAGAACCTCTTCATGGGCACCATGGGACACAGCGAGCAGCTGGAGCGAGGAAGAAGAATAAGCAGGCAGGGAGAGGGGAGATGTGCAGCGGGGGCTTGCGCCCCTCCACATTTATAGTCCAGAGGAGGCCAATTGTCGGCCTCCACGATCACGGGTAATCATGAATCTTTTTGCATGCAGTAGGGACTCGTCAAATCGGACAGTTGCTGAGCGGAGACGCCCACGTCCAATCAACCGCCAAGCGGCAACCAAGGCCGCAGGCTGTTGGGCCCTGTGGCGCTCCGCACTTGCCCTTTGGCTTCGCTGCTAAGCCAAGTCCGAGCGCGCCTTGGGCCCGGGGGCTACTGTCGGCGTTCTGGGAACGGGGGTCCCCAGACTTGCATGCATGCAGCCTGCGGCGTGGCTTAAGCAGTGGCCCAGTATAGCCCGTCATCATCAACCCAAGTTCAAGACCCTCGCAAGGGGCCAAGCCTCGTGGGGTGGACAATGCAGGGCTTCCTCAGGGGCGACCTCACCAGGCAGGCTCACGAGGAGGCGAAGATATCAAGACAAGGAGTACCTCGCGGGGTGCCCGTGACGCAAGCCATGACGATCAAGACCAGGCGGGCGCCAGGCGGGCGCCAGGCGGGCGCCAGGCGGGCGCCAGCCAGCGCAGTGTCCTTGTTTCCTCTTTGGTACAAAGGGGGCAAGCGCAGGCGTGGAGTACTGAGGCATCAAGCAAAGGTTTCCCTATCGGTGCAACAAGACCAAGACCGGCAGGACGGAGATCACCGTGGAGCCCAAGACGTCGTCATTGCTAGTGCCTTTGGCAGTCGAAGACCAACTTTAGTCAGGATAGCTTGTACTAGCTGGCCCCCTTCAAAATGGCCGTTGTTGGCTCCCTTCCCGCTCAATATTTGGGAAGAGGACCGGGCCTCTATAAATAGAGATAGCCACCACAGTAGAAAGGGATTGAATCCTTCCCTAGCAGAGCACCACACCAGCTCAAGAACACCCCTCGCGAGGCTGTTCTTCCTCTATATTGTTCATCATCAGCCCTAGAGGAAATCCCCCACACCACACACTAGATTAGGGTATTACACCACAACGGTGGCCCGAACCAGTATAAACCTCGTGTCCCTTGTGTTGTTCATCATGTAGCTTAGATTCATGGCGAGGTTTTGGGGTGTGGATCGGTAGGGAGAAGATCTTCATGCACACCCCAGAGTTCGAACCTTAAGGGTTTTGCCGGAACCCGACATCCGACAGTAGTCTCCAGAAGGCTCGATGGCTCCATCAATCATCTACAACAACACCGCCTTGATGGAGACTTTTCTCCCTGGCCAAATCTTTGTATTCGGCGGCTTCGCACTACGTGCTAACTCGATTGGCCATCTGGAGCAGATCGACAGCTACGCCCCTTGTCATCAGATCAGTTTTGGAAATCTGAACTATGTCGCCGACATCCGAGGAGACTTGATCTTGCAAGGGTTCACGACCCCCATCACCGCTTTGGCCTTAGATCCGAGCGCACCACCAGGTCCGAAGACGGGAGTTTAAAGCCCGCCGGACTCTGCGGCCGTAGAGCCTGGCACCGGAGAACCAAAGGGGACTGCATGACCGGCAGGCCTGGAGTCATGACAGGCTCCCTCTATCCTCATTAAGCCGGACTCTCCTCCGAACACCAACTCTGAACTCTCAAGATTAGTGTTATATGAGCTTGGCTAGGGAACTCTTGTCCCGCCCCGCTCCACGGACTCTCGCTTCTCCGTCCAAACCTCGCTCTTGAACGAGGCCCTGGATTTAATGCGATCTCTCACCGTTGTAGAAACATCGCTGTCAAACTACACCTAGCCCATACTAGGGGATGAGAGCAGGGAAATTTACGTCCCACCCGCCACCCACTTCATAGCCACTATCGAGGATTTAACCAACACGCTCGCCTACGATTCCGAAGACATCGACGGTATGGACAACGATACCGGAGATGAGAAGAGCCAGATCCCGCCGTTCACTGGACGCTAGACGGCCACTTCCTCGTATGACGTATACATGGTAGATATACCAAAATAGGAAGACGGTGACGATGGGAAGAATCTAGAGGATGAACCTGTTGAAGCACCTCCGAAGCGTCGACGTCAGTGGCGCTAATCAAAATCGTGTCGCGAAAAAGACAACAATACCGACACCGGAGACAATAACACCCCGGATAACCCTGAAGACCAAGACGCCCCTGTCGATCCAACATCTGAGCATGACGATTGGGAAGAGGGGCAAGTCAACCCCGATGATCCTATCGGGAACGAGGGCTCGGAGGATAGTAATTACCTACCAATCTCCAAAGAGGACGAGAGCCTTGGCGACGAAGATTTCATCATGCCAGAGGAACCCCTTGAGCAAGAACGCTTTAAGTGCTGGCTAATAGCCACAACAAGAATCCTAAAAAAGAAGCAACAACAAATTCAAGCTGACGAGGACTTACTCAATGACAGATGGACTAATGTCCTAGCAGCCGAGGAATATGGCCTCGAGCGCCCAACTAAGAGTTACCCAGAGCGCAGGTTGCTTTCCCAATTCGACAATGAGGTCCCAGAGCCTATACCGATAGTGCGTAACGCGGCTGACGGGCCTGACCGACCACCTCGTGCCGGGACAGTGCAGCAACCCAAGCTGAACACTAGCCTGCACCACCTCGCCCTAGAGGCAGAGAAACAGCAGCTGCAAGGTACACGCATGACCTGCGACAGGACATGGACAATAGAGCCGGTCATACCAGATCAATTTATGGATCAAGGGGGTGTGCACCAGTGCGAGAAGACGGCCGTCAGGCCTGGCATGATAAGCACAACCTCTCCCGGGCCGAAAACCGCATACGGACTCCATCCAAACTGCATTGTGACGTCGCCCGATACAGAGGAGCCGCACACCCCTTATGCTTCACCGATGAGGTAATGGAGCACCAGTTCCCGGAAGGGTTTAAACCCATGAACATTGAATTGTACGACGGCACAATTGATCCCGCAGTATGGATTTAAGACTTTCTTTTCCACATCCACATGGCCCGCAGTGATGACTTGCATGCCATCAAGTACCTCCCCCTAAAACTTAAGGGACCAGCAAGGCATTGGCTGAACAGCCTCCCAGAAAACTCTATTGGTAGATGGGAAGACTTGGAGGACGCCTTCAGAGACCACTTCTAAGGTACCTATGTTCGGCCCCCAGACGCCGATGATCTTAGTCACATAATCCAGCAACCGGACGAATCAACCCGGAAGCTCTAGACCAGGTTCTTAATTAAAAAGAACGAGATTGTGGATTGTCCGAATGACGAAGCCCTCGCGGCCTTCAAACACAGCGTCCAAGATGAGTGGCTCGCCCAACACCTCAGCCAAGAAAAGCCAAAGTCCATGGCATCCCTCACCGCACTTATGATCCGCTTTTGCACGGGAGAAGATAGCTGGATAGCTCATCGAAGCAATAGCACCAGCGACCCAGACACCTTCGAAGCCAGGGACAGTAATGGCAAGCCACGACGCGATAAGCACAAGCGTTGAAACAATAATGAAGACATGACAGTCAACAACGGATTCAGTGGCTCCAAAGCCGGTCAGCAGAAGAAGCCATTCAAAGGAAACAAAGATGGTCGATCCAGTTTGGACAGAATCCTTGATCGGCCTTGCCAGATTCAGGGCACCCCTGATAAACCTGCGAACCACATCAACAGAAACATCGGGTCTTTAAACAGGCCAGCAAGCTCAACGCCAAACACAAGGGGAAAAGGCCACCCAGCGAGGACAACGATGAAGAGCCTCTCCCATTGGACACAGGGGGGCAGAAGCAATTTCCCCTCGAGGTCAAAATAGTGAACATGATTTATGTCACCCACATCCCTAAACGGGTGCGCAAGCGCGCATTAAGGGACGTCTACACTGTATAGCCGGTCGCCCCAAAATTCAACCCACGGTCTGCTTGTCCGATCACCTTCGATCGAAAGGATCACCCGACCAGTATCCGTCATGGAGGTTCGGCAGCCTTGGTCCTTGACCTAATCATCGAAGGATTCCACCTCACGCGAGTCCTCATGGACGGTGGTAGTAGCCTTAACCTGCTTTACCAGGACACCGTCCGCAAAATGGGTATTGATCCGACGAGAATCAAGCCCACAAAAACTACCTTTAAATGAGTAATACCTAGCGTAGAGGCCCGTTGCTCGGGCTCAATAACATTGGAAGTTGTCTTCGGCTCGCCCGACAACTTCCTTAGTGAAGACTTGATCTTCAATATCGTACCCTTTTGAAGTGGCTATCATGCACTGCTCGGATGGACCGCTTTCGCTCGATTCAACACGGTCCCACACTATGCTTATTTAAAGCTCAAGATGCCCGGTCCATGCGGTGTCATAACAGTCAATGGAAACATGGAACGCTCCCTCCGCACGGAGGAGCACACCGTGGCTCTCGCAGCCGAAGAACTGAGCGGCCCCCTCAAGCCGCACAACTCATCAGCCATCAAGCTACCGGACTTCGTTAAAAGAGTCCGGTCAGTCTTGCAAGCTGACGGCTTGGTACTTTCGGAGCTAGACTAGCAGTTTTGCCTCCGTCGATCGCCGCACACACCCGCGGAATTTGTACCGCGGATGCATCACTGCACTCAAAATACCTTGGGTATCAATGGAGGCACAGTACGGACTGGTCTATAGTACGGTTCGACCCTGTATGACCTTCCACATTTCTTCAGTTACTTTTCTCTCCTATCACAGGTGCATTAGAACCCACATATCCTACGGACTTACAAGGATTCTCTTCGAGCCCAGTTTTGTGCGGGGAACCGAAGATCGTTCCCTTTAAGGAATCCCTCTCTACAAGGCGAAAGTGGCGCAGACGTGCGGCATGATATGCAAAGGACTCTTCGGACCAAACCTTATTAAAAGGACCTGTACTGAGCTTTTCTCCTTATTAGACCCCCGGCATGTAAAATCACTTTGGTGCTTATGGTACTCTATGTAAGATCACGTTTCGACGTATCAATCAGATCCTAGTAAGGGACAATTTTTGGTATCAACTTTATTCATAAAACTCTGCTTCGTCTCTCTAGTTGTCACACTCACATACCTAGACACCCATTGCTAGGGGCTCTATACGGCCACATATGTGCTGCTGAACAAAAGCCCGATCAACTTTGTAGCACACTTCGGCTTCCCGAACTTGGCATTATATGCATCGGCTCTGAATCATGTCTTTGGTCAATAGTTAGGTTGCCCGGCTTCTGTGTTTACTACCTTACGTTCTATTTGTTCGGCTAGGGTAGTAAAGGGAAACCTACTGCGATTGTGTTTCTGGTTTGTCCGGTCAAGCACCATGATATGTCTCCAACGTATCTATAATTTTTGATTGTTACATGCTATTATATTACCCGTTTTGATGTTTATGGGCTTTACTTTACACTTTTATATCATTTTTGGGACTAACCTACTAACCCGAGGCCCAGCCCGAATTGCTGTTTCTGTGTGCCTATTTTAGTGTTTCGAAGAAAAGGAATATCAAACGGAGTCCAAACGGAATGAAACCTTCGGGAGCGATCTTTTCGGAACAAACACAATCCAGGAGACTTGGACTGGACGTCAAGCAGCAAACGAGGCAGCCACGAGGGTGCCCGGTGCGCCCTAGGGGGGGTGGGTGCGCCCCCACCCTCGTGGCTCAACTGACCTACTTCTTCCTCCTATATATACTCCCGTACCCTGAAAACATGCAGGAGCACCACGAAAAACCATTTCCACCGCCGCAACCTTCTGTATCTGCGAGATCCCATCTTGGAGCCTTCGTCGGTGCTCCGCCGGAGGGGGAATCGACCACGGAGGGCCTCTACATCATCTCCAAGGCCTCCCCGATGAGTTGTGAGTAGTTTACCATAGACCTTCGGGTCCACAGTTATTACCTAGATGGCTTCTTCTCTCTCTATGAATCTCAATACAAAGTTCTCCTCGATCTTCTTGGAGATCTATTCGATGTAACTCTTTTTGCGGTGTGTTTGTCGAGATCTGATGAATTGTGGGTTTATGATCAAGTTTATCTA
This sequence comes from Triticum dicoccoides, assembly GCF_002162155.2. Lineage (NCBI taxonomy): Eukaryota > Viridiplantae > Streptophyta > Magnoliopsida > Poales > Poaceae > Triticum > Triticum dicoccoides. Next base: position 229,693,758 of record NC_041381.1, on the reverse strand, counting down.
TGAGAAATAATTGAATCTTCTCTGAATTCTTTTATGTGTGATTGGTTATCTTTGCAAGTCTCTTCGAATTATCAGTTTAGTTTGGCCTACTAGATTGATCTTTCTTGCAATGGGAGAAGTGCTTAGCTTTGGGTTCAATCTTGCGGTGTGCTTTCCCAGTGACAGTAGGGGCAGCAAGGCACGTATTGTATTGTTGCCATCGAGGATAAAAAGATGGGGTTTATATCATATTTCTTGAGTTTATCCCTCTACATCATGTCATCTTTGTTAATGCGTTACTCTGTTCTTATGAACTTAACACTCTAGATGCAGGCAGGAGTCGGTCGATGTGTGGAGTAATAGTAGTCGATGCAGAATCGTTTCGGTCTACTTGTTGCAGACGTGATGCCTATGTACATGATCTTGCCTAGATACTCTCATAACTATGCACTTTTCTATCAATTGCTCGATAGTTATTTGTTCACCCACCGTAATACTTATGCTATCTTGAGAGAAGCCACTAGTGAAATCTATGGCCCCCGGGTCTATCTTTTATCATATAAGTTTTCCATCTACTTTTATTTGCAATCTTTACTTTCCAATCTATATCATAAAAATACCAAAAATATTTATCTTATCTTATTACCTCTATTAGATCTCACTTTTGCAAGTTACCGTGAAGGGATTGACAACCCCTTTATCGCGTTGGTTGCGAGGTTCTTGTTTCTTTGTGTAGGTACGAGGGACTTTTGAGGAGCCTCCTACTGGATTGATACCTTGGTTCTCAAAAACTGAGGGAAATACTTACGCTACTTTGCTACATCACCCTTTCCTCTTCAAGGGAAATCCAACGCAGTGCTCAAGAGGTAGCACACGTCAGTAGAGAAAGCCGAAAACTGATTGTCATGATGCGGCGAGAGCTGGTCAGCCGCTCGGTGACTTACTAAATCTTTAACGATTTTTCCATATTAAACGAAGGACTATTTTTCCAGTCATATACGTAACGCATCCGCATTTTGGATAGCCGCATACGTACCAGGGGCTATTTCACAGCCCCGTCGTCAAACTCCTATGGCTAAGTGAGAGTGGTAAAGCCGTATAGTCCGATTGCCTAGTTCGCCGCACTGACACCTCCGTCACGGACCAAGACGTTGGGGCAAGAGTGCTCATGTGCCATTCCGAACACCCCCGTAGTATCTACGTGGGGGCTGAAGTCGATGACTGGAAAATACTCAGGAATACAAAAACAGTCGCACAGGAGGAAAGAACTTTCAAATAATGGAACAAATATGTTACAAGGACTTAATGTATATAATAAACACATCCGGGTCATTCGGAAACATTCATTCGAATATAATGTCCTTTGAGCATTGACCCTCTATCAAGCGAGCACCCTCTAGGACGTCGTCTAAATAATGCTCCGGCGTGCGGTGGTCCTTGCCTTCGGGAGGACCCTCCACCGCGATAACGGCGACCTTCATCTTCGCCTAGTGCACCTTGATGCGGGCGGAGGCCCTCTGTGCACCTTCTATCCACACTGACCATTTGATTGCATCAATTCGGGGCACGACATCGATGAGTTGCCGCACTAGGCCAAAATAGCTGCTCGGAACGGGTTCGGCCGACCACAGCTGGAGTACGACCTCCTTCATGGCCGCTCCGGACATCTTATGCAACTCGGCCCACTGCGCCATTTGGTCATTCGGCAGCGTCGAGCACTCCTGTGCTGTGAACTGCGATGAGAACAGCTTCTCCCTCACATGCCCCTCCTAGGCTCGGTAGAATTGTGCAGCATCGGCGGCGCTCTTCGGAAGATGCATCTAGAGAACTCCATAGTCGATTAAGTAAGGCATACCTCTGATCGCCAAACTTAGACTGTAAAAGAAAGGGCTTACCAGCCGCTATCTGTCCGGCCTATCGGGTCTCCTCGCGAGTCGCTCAGGATTCGGACCTCGCCTCTTGGGCTTCTTGAAGGGCCTTGGCGAGTTCGGCCGCCTTAGCTTTATTCTCCTCCTCGAGGAGCTCGGACTTTCGAGTCGTGTCCTTGAGCTCTTGCTCAACTTTGGACACCCGCTCCTTGAACTGGCGCCGGGAGACCTGTTCGGCCTTCAAATCAGCAGCCGCTTTCTCAGCGGCCACATCGCTCATCCTTGCCTACTCCTTCATGCGGGCAAGGTCATTCCTGAGGGTCTCGACCTCAACAGCGCCATCTGCAATTATGCATATAGCAACACGTAAGCTTCAACTTCGCATTTTAATTATATATGTAGTACTTGAAACATACCCAGCACCTCGTCGAGCCGCTTGTTAATCTGGATATTGTCCTCGTTGACTAGCTGCAGTTTCCACTTCAGTTCAGAAACTTCCGCGGCCTGAGCGGTCACCGCGAACAGTGAAGCCTGTTTTTTATCAAAAAGATAAGTATGTTATTTCTTGTGGATATATATAGACCCTCAGTTCGCCCTCCTTCATTGGCTAAATAGAGTTTCAGGGGCTACTATCTATATACAGGCAGATTTTTTTATATGGAAAGCGGCTAAAGACATTACATCGCATACCTCGAAGCCTGTTAGTAGGCTCGTGAAGGCTTAATTCACTCCGCTCTTAGCGGACTGAACCTTCTCAACCACCGTACCCATCAAGGTACGGTGCTCCTCCAAGACGGACACACTTTGCAGAGCATCCTTCAGCATGTTCGGAGCCTCCGCATTAACAGAGGTCACCGCTGGAATAGCCGTCTCCCCCTCCTGCGGAGGGGGCTGCTGATTCGGTTTCGGAGCCGTTGGTGTCTCCGGAACGGTATCCGGCCGGAGGTCGGATAATTCAGGACCCCCGTCACCGGTCTCCATGAGGGTTGCGCCCCCAATGTTCTCGGCAGCCAAGACGTTATCCCCTGGCGGCGTCTTGGTCCCACTACAAAAAAATACACTTCCATGGTGATACGTGTTTGTCACAGTAGGTCGCGTTTTTTGTCATGCATGTACATCCATGACGATTTTATGACAGAATCAAAATAGTCATACCTGTGATGTCGTAGAAGTGTTCCATGACATTACCAAAATTATCATCACGGAAGTGTCCACTTCCATGACGATAAATCGCGCGTCATAGAAGTGCTTTCGTCAAGGGTGACCGACACGTGGCATCCACCATAACGGAAGCCATTAAGCTATCGGGTCGGGTTTTGGATCCGATAACCAGTTAACAACCCCGACCAATGGGGATTTTCCACGTGTAAAATCATCATTGGCTGGAGGAGACACGTGTCAGCTCCACGGTGGCACATGTGTCACTCATCTAATGGGCGAGACGTGCCTATGATATGTTGACACGTGGACCGGCCCATCAAGTTTAAATGGGCTGGCCCAACTATAGGCCCAAAAGATTTTGCAGACCATAATGGGCCGGCCCAGCTAAAGGCCCATGAGATTTTGTGGACCATAATGGGCTGGCCCAGCTAAAGGCCCACAAGATTTTGCAGGCCATAATGGGCCGGGCCAGGTAAAGGCCCACAAGATTTTGGTGTGCCATAATGGGCCAGCCCAGGTAAAGGCCCACAAGATTCTTGCATCATAATGGGCCGGCCCAGCTAAAGGCCCACGAGATTTCGCCGACATTAATGGGCCGGCTCAGCTATAGGCCCACAAGATTTTGAGGACCCTAGTAGGCCGGCCCATTAACTGGCTGCCATGTTTTGGGCCAAATGTCGGCCCATATTTGATCCGGTCCATTAATGGACTGCCACATTCCGGGCCTAATAATGGCCAATATGATATCCGGCCCGTTAAAGGCCTACCACGTTCTGGGCTAAATTACGGCCCAAATCAGGTCCGGCCCTTTAAGAGGCTTTGGGCTAAATTATGGCCCATATTAGATTCGGCCCGTCAACTGGACACTATGCTTTTGGGCCCACTTGCTAAAGGCCCATTTAGTAATCCGTCTTGATATTAGTTTCGGCCTGTTAAGGGCCCGTTTAACAGTTCAGCCCTATATTAATTTCGGTCTGTTTAAGGCCCGTCATATAGTTGGGCCTAACTACGGCCCGGTTTGCATCCGGCCTGCTCACAGCCGATATCTGATTGGGCCAAACAAGGACCGAGACAATTTTGGCCTATTAAAAGCCCGTGACTTGATTCGTACAATCATGGGCCGGGGTCCATTTCGGGCTGCTGCCGGCCCGTGAGCTGTTCGGCACGTTTCAGGCCCAACCTACTTCTCAGCCTCCTAAAAGCCCATTGAGTTTTCTTGCGAAAAGAGGGCCGGGGGTTACTCGGCCTATTAAAGGCCCGTATCTAGTAGTGGGCCAGTTTACTTTTGGCCTTTTAATGGACCAAGATGACGGGGCCCATGATGCGGGTCCTACATCGTGATTGCATGACGACCCGATTATGTACCGTAATTTTACGGTTTGGCCGGTTTAATGCGAAGACAAGATATATATTCAGTAAAATAACTACATCATCGTGAATAAGAAAAAACCTAGACTATAAAATAAAGAAATTACGGCATATTACATCCACTGGGCTTCAAAGTTTGCCACTATGATAATAAAGCACAAGCAGACAGCAGATTACGTACACTGGGCATCAAAGATCACCACCAGTGCAAATAAACACGCCGACAAAATAATATACAAAACCGACAACACTTCAATAGAGTTCAAGAAAGGTTAGCCCTGCTGGGGAGCTGCAGCGCAAGCAGCTGAGCAAGCTGATGAGACTGTGCTTGTTCAACACTTATATCTTCCTCACTCTGAAAGATAAACAAGCAGACAGATGACAAGTTTGCACATAAAAGTATCAGTGCTGACAATTCATCATATTTCTTACTGACGAATAAAGTGTCACAGTTTAAAATTGCATTAACACAATATGGTATTGTTCAGGTCAAGACATGGCAGGAAATGATATTGTGAAGGAGTTGGCAGCTTCACAACACCACTGGATTACAAATCAAGAACTCATAAGTATCAATGGTTAGTGTGCTGTCAATTTTTCCCATTTCAGATTGGCAAATAAGGAGACGGTTTAAATAATAGTAGAATGATATGACATTGTTCATAGTTAAGACATTGCAGAATATGGCACTGTGCTGTAGTGGGTAGGTTCACCACACCACTGGATTACGGATGAAGAACAGAAGCATACATGCAGTGCAAAGAAGATCACTTGCTCTGTATAGTTTAACTTACATGGTATGAAGAAGGAACTTGGTTGTACAACTGAAAACTTAAATTGAGAAGGACAAACTTTTGTTTATGAACTACATAATAAACTTTAAACATGCAATTTGATGCAAACACCAAAAATAAACAGCTGTTGCAGTCATGCCTAACCAAATATACACAACAAAGTTTGAAGGCTTGAGAAGGACAAACTTACATTATTGGTGAAGACAGGCTCTATAAAGCCCTTGTCCATGCTGATGGGGGGGGGGGGCAATTCAAGAAGTTTACCACAGAATCTTCTTCATAAGCATTGCCTTTATTCTACATTTTGTTAAGAGTAAATATAGATGTGACAATATACGAAAAAATGGAGAATATTTAAGATAAGATGAAGAGTGATGCTACATAACCAAGTAGCTATAAATGTATGTGCAGCAATACAGGCAAAAGGTACAGCCAAGAGCAATGCACAGCTAAACTTCTTCAGTACCAACCTTATGGTAAGAGTAAATATAGATCTGATGTGTAGAAAATGGATGGCAAAGGAAAATAAGCTGCAGAGTGATGGTACATGAACAACTACCTGTCAATATAAGTACACTGATAAAGGACAACATGTACTTACGAGAACAATGCAGAGCTAAAAAATTCATTGGCATTGGATATATTCTACACTAATGTAACCATTATACAGATCAGATAATTTGGAGCGAACAATTGATAAGCAAGATATCATGCATAGTGCTGTCACATAATGAACTAGGTATGTATGCAAGTACAGTGATACAGGACAATAGGTACTAACAAGAGCAAAGCAGCGGGCAGCATATTTGCGATATCCTGTCGTTCTTTTCAAACCGGAATTCTTCTTCGAGCAGATTTCCTGCAAAAAAGATCTGTAAGGCACATGCGAAAAAGTAGAAGTTCAAATTGTCATGTGATTTCATAGACAGTACCTCATCCTGGGAATGAGACCAGTGCATAACAAGGTTTTTCCATTCAATGTCTTCTAAATTTAGCACAGGAGACTTCACCGGAAATTCATTTATAGACTTGCCATCAAAGTGTGATTTCCTCAGGTAACACCGATACTGCTGCAATGCTTCCTTGAAAAGCACAAGCAAGGTTTGCTCGTCGTGACTATCCAGATTGACCCTCGCCTAGTTAAAACAATGTAATGTAAATCATTAATGTGTTCAATCAGCAAAAAACAAGAAAATAATAACCATGAATAATAGCACTTACACGTACGTTGGACAGGAAGATGTGAAAATGGTGTTTGTCTTCACTATAATCTTCCCATGATGGGAATATATGAACGTAGTCCCTAACAACATTGAAAGCATTGTATTTTAAATTGGGAATAAATGGAATGGGGTTCCAATCTGCAGGAATTGGCCGCCTCTGCAGTTGGGATAGGTCTTCGGCCGGTGGACTTGCTCTACTTTTTGCTGGAGTGGGATTTTTTTGTGGTACGGCTGGTGCTATGGCAAATGAAATTGGTATACCTTTTGTTGGAGTGCAGTTCTTGTGTGGTGGGGCTAGTGGTGTGGCCAGTGAAGTATGGGTACAGTCTGCTGGATTCGGTCCTACGTTTTGTGTCACTGGTTGTACAACCAATATAAGTGGGGTGTTGTCTGATTTCTCCGGCACCACCACGTTTTTCAAGGACTTTGCTGGTGCTCCTTCAGGTTCGGCAATCACCCTCTTCCTTTTTGATGTCTGATGCACAAGAACATCATTTGAGTGAAAAAACATGGTATGATGACAGATGGAATATGTATTGAAAATGGATGGGCATGGCATCTCAACATATATGATGAGTAAACTAAGCAGATGGCGGTGCAACAAAGTAGAAGAAATGCAAGACAACATATGCAAGATACGCGCAATCAATAAAACCTTGCCAAATTAGAACAGGCACCTTGATGGGTGAATAGGACAGGCCATCTGCCTTTGACTCCTCAAGGTTAGAATAGTCATTAGGATCATATTCTGAACAAGAATCAACAGGTGGGGAGCGTATGCGTGTCATTGCATCCAGAATGACACTCAATGTCTTGGTGCCAATTTTGTAAGTCATTGCAGTGTTCCACAATATTCTTCTGATGCACGGATTCTGATATTCACTGTAAATGTGTATAATATCTGAGAACCATGAAAATATAAATAGTTGTGAGATTATGTTTGTAATGCAGATGATATTCTAATATAGGGGCGCCCTGTTGGAAATATGCCCTAGAGGCAATAATAAAAGCATTATTATTATATTTCCTGGTTCATGATAATTGTCTTTTATTCATGCTATAATTGTATTATCCGGAAATCGTAATACACGTGTGAATACATAGACCATAACATGTCCCTAGTGAGCCTCTAGTTGACTAGCCCGTTGGTCAACAGATAGTCATGGTTTCCTGACTATGGACATTAGATGTCATTGACAACGGGATCACATCATTAGGAGAATGATGTGATGGACAAGACCCAATCCTAAGCATAGCACAAGATCGTGTAGTTCGTTTTGCTAGAGCTTTTTCAATGTCAAGTATCTCTTCCTTAGACCATGAGATCGTGTAACTCCCGGATACCGTAGGAGTGCTTTGGGTGTACCAAACGTCACAACATAACTGGGTGACTATAAAGGTGCACTACAGGTATCTCCGAAAGTGTCTGTTGGGTTGACACGGATCGAGACTGGGATTTGTCACTCCGTATGACGGAGAGGTATCTCTGGGCCCACTCAGTAATGCATCATCATAATGAGCTCAAAGTGACCAAGTGTTTGGTCACAGGATCATGCATTACGGTACGAGTAAAGTGACTTGCCGGTAACGAGACTGAACGAGGTATTGGGATACCGACGATCGAGTCTCGGGCTTGTAACGTACCGATTGACAAAGGGAATAGTATACGGGGTTGCTTGAATCCTCGACATCGTGGTTCGTTCGATGACATCATCGAGGAGCATGTGGGAGCCAACATGGGTATCCAGATCCCGTTGTTGGTTATTGACCTGAGAGCCGTCTTGGTCATGTCTGCGTGTCTCCCGAACCCGTAGGGTCTACACACTTAAGGTTCGGTGACGCTAGGGTTATTAGGAAGACTTGTATGTGATTACCAAATGTTGTTCGGAGTCCCGGATGAGATCCCGGACATCACGAGGAGTTCCGGAATGGTCTAGAGGTAAAGATTTATATATGGGAAGCTGTCATACGGACACCGGAAGGTTTCGGGGGCATATCGGTATTGTACCGGGGCCACCGGAAGGGTTTCGGGGGTCCACCGGGAGGGGCCACCCCTCCCGGGGGGCCACATGGGCTGCGTGGGGCAGGAGCCAGCCCCTGGAGGGTTGGGAACCCCCCCTTGGGCCCATGCGCCTAGGGTTGGGGTGGGAACCCTAGAGGGGGCGCCCCCCTTTGCTTGGGGGGCAAGTCCCCCCTCCCTGGCCGCCGCCCCCCCTCTAGATCCCATCTAGAGGGGCCGCCCCCCCTTGCCCATTCCCCTATAAATAGAGGGGTGAGGGGAGGGCTGCACACCCAAGCCAAGGCGCAGCCCCTCCCATCCCCAACACCTCTCCTCCTCCGTACGTGCTTGGCGAAGCCCTGTCGGAGTACTGCTGCACCTACAACACCACGCCGTCGTGCTGCCGTTGGAGCTGTCTTCCTCAACCTGTCCTTCCTCCTTGCTGGATCAAGACGGAGGAGACGTCGTCCGTACCGTATGTGTGTTGAACGCGGAGGTGCTGTCCGCTCAGCACTTGGTCATCGGTGATCTGAATCACGGCGAGTACGACTCCATCATCACCATCCCCTTGAACGCTTCCGCACTCGATCTACAAGTGGTATGTAGATGCAAACTCACTCCCTTGACTCGTTGCTTAGATGAACTCATAGATGGATCTTGGTGAAACCGTAGGAAATTTTTTAATTTTCTGCAACATTCCCCAACAGTGGCATCATGAGCTAGGTCTATGCGTAGTTCTCCATTGCACGAGTAGAACACAATTTTGTTGTGGGCGTAGATCTTGTCAACTTGCTTGCCTCTACTAGTCTAATCTTGCTTCAGCGGTATTGTGGGATGAAGCGGCCCGGACCAACCTTACACGTACGCTTACGTGAGACCGGTTCCACCGACTGACATGCACTAGTTGCATAAGGTGGCTGGCGGGTGTCTGTCTCTCCCACTTTATATGGAGCGGATTCGATGAAAAGGGTCCTTATGAAGGGTAAATAGAAGTTGACAAGATCACGTTGTGGTTATTCGTAGGTAAGAAAACGTTCTTGCTAGAACCCAATTGCAGCCACGTAAAAGATGCAACAACAATTAGAGGACGTCTAACTTGTTTTTGCAGCAATTGTCATGTGATGTGATATGGCCAGAAGTTGTGATGAATGATGAATGATATATTGTGATGTATGAGATCATGTTCTTGTAATAGGAATCACGACTTGCATGTCGATGAGTATGACAACCGGCATGCGCCATAGGAGTTGTCTTTATTTTGTATGACCTGCGTGTCATTGAAGAACGCCATGTAAATTACTTTACTTTATTGCTAAACGCGTTAGCCATAGAAGTAGAAGTAGTCGTTGGCGTGACAACTTCATGAAGACACGATGATGGAGATCATGATGATGGAGATCATGGTGTCATGCCGGTGACGAAGATGATCATGGAGCCCCGAAGATGGTGATCGAAGGAGCTATATGATATTGGCCATATCATGTCACTATTATATAATTGCATGTGATGTTTATTATGTTTATGCATCTTGTTTACTTAGAACGACGGTAGTAAATAAGATGATCCCTTACAAAAATTTCAAGAAGTGTTCTCCCCTAACTGGGCACCGTTGCTAAAGTTCGTCATTTCGAAGCACCACGTGATGATCGGGTGTGATAGATCCTTACGTTCACATACAACGGGTGTAAGACAGTTTTACACATGCAAAACACTTAGGGTTAACTTGACGAGCCTAGCATGTATAGACATGGCCTCGGAACACGGAGATCGAAAGGTCGAACACGAGTCGTATGGAAGATACGATCAACATGAGAATGTTCACCGACGATGACTAGTCTGTCTCACGTGATGATCGGACACGGCCTAGTCGACTCGGATCGTGTAACACTTAGATGACTAGAGGGATGTCTAATCTGAGTGGGAGTTCATTAAAATAATTTGATTAGATGAACTTAATTATCATGAACTTAGTCTAAAAAACTTTTGCATAATATGTCTTGTAGATCAAATGGCAAACGCTCATGTCAACATGAACTTCAACGCGTTCCTAGAGAAAACCAAGCTGAAAGATGATGGCAGCAACTATACGGACTGAGTCCGGAACCTGAGGATCATCCTCATAGCTGCCAGGAAACAATATGTCCTAGAAGGACCGCTAGGTGACGCTCCCGTCCCAGAGAACCAAGACATTATGAATGCTTGGCAGTCTCGTGCTGATGATTACTCCCTCGTTCAGTGCGGCATGCTTTACAGCTTAGAACCGGGGCTCCAAAAGCGTTTTGAGCAACACGGAGCATATGAGATGTTCGAGGAGCTGAAACTAGTTTTCCAAGCTCATGCCCGTGTCGAGAGATATGAAGTCTCCGACAAGTTCTATAGTTGTAAGATGGAGGAAAATAGTTCTGTCAGTGAGCACATACTCAAAATGTCTGGGTTGCACAACCGCCTCTCCCAGCTGGACATTAACCTCCCGGGTGAGGCGGTCATTGACAGAATCCTTCAGTCGCTCCCACCAAGCTACAAGAGCTTTGTGATGAACTACAATATGCAGGGGATGGTGAAGACCATTCCTGAAGTATTCTCGATGCTGAAATCAGCAGAGGTTGAAATCAAGAAAGAACATCAAGTGTTGATGGTCAATAAGACCACTAAGTTCAAGAAGGGCAAGGGTAAGAAGAACTTCAAGAAGGACGGCAAAGATGTTGCCGCGCCCGGTAAGCCAGTTGCCGGGAAGAAGTCAAAGAATGGACCCAAGCCTGAAACTGAGTGCTTTTATTGCAAGGGGAAGGGTCACTGGAAGCGGAACTGCCCCAAATACTTAGCGGATAAGAAGGCCGGCAACACCAAAGGTATATTTGATATACATGTAATTGATGTGTACCTTACCAGTACTCGTAGTAACTCCTGGGTATTTGATACCGGTGCCGTTGCTCATATTTGTAACTCACAGTAGGAGCTGCGGAATAAGAGGAGACTGGCGAAGGACGAGGTGACGATGCGCGTAGGGAATGGTTCCAGAGTCGATGTGATCGACGTCGGCACGCTACCTCTACATTTACCTACGGGATTAGTTTTGAACCTTAATAATTGTTATTTGGTGCCAAGTTTGAGCATGAACATTGTATCTGGATCTCGTTTGATACGAGATGGCTACTCATTTAAATCTGAGAATAATGGTTGTTCTATTTATATGAGAGATATGTTTTATGGTCATGCTCCGATGGTCAATGGTTTATTCTTGATGAATCTAGAACGTAATGTTACACATATTCATAGCGTGAATACCAAAAGATGTAAAGTTGATAACGATAGTCCCACATACTTGTGGCACTGCCGCCTTGGTCACATTGGTGTCAAGCGCATGAAGAAGCTCCATGCTGATGGACTTTTAGAGTCTCTCGATTATGAATCATTTGACACATGCGAACCATGCTGGGCAAAATGACCAAGACTCCGTTCTCCGGAACAATGGAGCGAGCAACCAACTTGTTGGAAATCATACATACCGATGTGTGCGGTCCAATGAGTGTTGAGGCTCGCGGAGGATATCGTTATGTTCTCACTTTCACAAATGACTTGAGTAGATATGGGTATGTCTACTTTATGAAACACAAGTCTGAGACCTTTGAAAAGTTCAAGGAATTTCAGAATAAAGTAGAGAATCAACGTGACCGAAAGATAAAATTCTTACGATCGGATCGTGGAGGAGAATATTTAAGTCACGAATTTGGTACACACTTAAGAAAATGTGGAATCGTTTCACAACTCATGCCGCCTGGAACACCTCAGCGAAACGGTGTGTCCGAACATCGTAATCGCACTCTATTAGATATGGTGCGATCTATGATGTCTCTTACCGATTTACCGCTATCATTTTGGGGATACGCTCTAGAGACAGCTACATTCACTTTAAATAGGGCACTGTCTAAATCCGTTGAGACGACACCGTATGAATTATGGGTTGGGAAGAAACCTAAGCTGTCGTTTCTAAAAGTTTGGGGATGCGATGCTTATGTCAAGAAACTTCAACCTGAAAAGCTCGAACCCAAGTCAGAAAAATGCGTCTTCATAGGATACCCTAAAGAAACCATTGGGTATACCTTCTACTTAAGATCCGAGGGCAAGATCTTTGTTGCCAAGAATGGATCCTTTCTGGAAAAAGAGTTTCTCTCGAAAGAAGTAAGTGGGAGGAAAGTAGAACTCGATGAAGTACTACCTCTTGAACGGGAAAGTAGTGCAGCTCAGGAAAATGTTCCTGTGATGCCTACACCAACTGAAGAGGAAAATAATGATGATGATCAAGGTACTTCGGATCAAGTTGCTACTGAACTTCGTAGGTCCACAAGGACACGTTCCGCACCAGAGTGGTACGGCAACCCTGTCCTGGAAATCATGTTGTTAGACAACGGTGAACCTTCGAACTATGAAGAAGCGATGGCGGGCCCAGATTCCAACAAATAGCTAGAAGCCATGAAATCCGAGATAGAATCCATGTATGAAAACAAAGTATGGACTTTGACTGACTTGCCCGATGATCGGCGAGCGATAGAAAACAAATGGATCTTTAAGAAGAAGACGGACGCGAATGGTAATGTCACCATCTATAAAGCTCGACTTGTCGCTAAGGGTTATCGGCAAGTTCAAGGGATTGACTACGATGAGACTTTCTCTCCCGTAGCGAAGCTTAAGTCCATCCAAATCATGTTAGCAAGTGCCGCATACTATGATTATGAGATATGGCAGATGGACGTCAAAACGGCATTCCTTAACGGGCATCTTAAGGAAGAACTATATATGATGCAGCCGGAGGGTTTTGTCGATCCTAAGAATGCTAACAAAGTATGCAAGCTCCAGCGATCCATTTATGGGCTGGTGCAAGCATCTCGGAGTTGGAACATTCGCTTTGATGAAATGATCAAAGTGTTTGGGTTTATGCAGACTTATGGAGAAGCCTGCGTTTACAAGAAAGTGAGTGGGAGCTCTGTAGCATTTCTCATATTATATGTAGATGACATACTTTTGATGGGAAATGATATAGAATTCTTGGACAACATTAAGGCCTACTTGAATAAGTGTTTTTCAATGAAGGACCTTGGAGAAGCTGCTTATATATTAGGCATCAAGATCTATAGAGATAGATCGAGACGCCTCATAGGTCTTTCACAAAGCACATACCTTGATAAGATTTTGAAGAAGTTCAAAATGGATCAGTCCAAGAAGGGGTTCTTGCCTGTATTGCAAGGTGTGAGATTGAGCTCGGCTCAATGCCCGACCATGGCAAAAGATAAAGAAGAGATGAGCGTCATCCCCTATGCCTCAGCCATAGGACCTATTATGTATGCCATGCTGTGTACCGAACCTGATGTAAACCTTGCCGTAAGTTTCGTAGGAAGGTACCAAAGTAATCCCAGCAGGGAACACTGGACAACTGTCAAGAATATCCTAAAGTACCTGAAAAGGACGAAGGACATGTTTCTCATTTATGGAGGTGACGAAGAGCTTGTCGTAAAGGGTTACGTCGATGCTAGCTTTGACACAGATCTGGATGACTCTAAGTCACAAACCGGATACGTGTATATGTTGAATGGTGGAGCAGTAAGCTGGTGCAGCTGCAAGCAGAGTGTCGTGGCGGGATCTACATGTGAAGTGGAGTACATGGCAGCCTCGGAGGCAGCGCATGAAGCTATTTGGGTGAAGGAGTTCATCACCGACCTAGGAGTCATACCCAATGCGTCGGGGCCGATCAAACTCTTCTGTGACAACACTGGAGCTATTGCCCTTGCCAAGGAGCCCAGGTTTCACAAGAAGACCAGGCACATCAAGCGTCGTTTCAACTCCATCCGTGAAAATGTTCAAGATGGAGACATAGATATTTGCAAAGTACATACGGATCTGAATGTCGCAGATCCGTTGACTAAACCTCTCTCGCGAGCAAAACATGATCAACACCAGAACTCTATGGGTGTTCGATACATCACAATGTAACTAGATTATTGACTCTAGTGCAAGTGGGAGACTGTTGGAAATATTCCCTAGAGGCAATAATAAAAGCATTATTATTATATTTCCTTGTTCATGATAATTGTCTTTTATTCATGCTATAATTGTATTATCCGGAAATCGTAATACACGTGTGAATACATAGACCATAACATGTCCCTAGTGAGCCTCTAGTTGACTAGCTCGTTGGTCAACAGATAGTCATGGTTTCCTGACTATGGACATTAGATGTCATTGACAACGGGATCACATCATTAGGAGAATGATGTGATGGACAAGACCCAATCCTAAGCATAGCACAAGATCGTGTAGTTCGTTTTGCTAGAGCTTTTTCAATGTCAAGTATCTCTTCCTTAGACCATGAGATCGTGTAACTCCCGGATACCGTAGGAGTGCTTTGGGTGTACCAAACGTCACAATGTAACTGGGTGACTATAAAGGTGCACTACAGGTATCTCCGAAAGTGTCTGTTGGGTTGACACGGATCGAGACTGGGATTTGTCACTCCGTATGACGGAGAGGTATCTCTGGGCCCACTCGGTAATGCATCATCATAATGAGCTCAAAGTGACCAAGTGTTTGGTCACGGGATCATGCATTACGGTACAAGTAAAGTGACTTGCCGGTAACGAGACTGAATGAGGTATTGTGATACCTACGATCGAGTCTCGGGCTTGTAACGTACCGATTGACAAAGGGAATAGTATACGGGGTTGCTTGAATCCTCGACATCGTGGTTCGTCCGATGACATCATCGAGGAGCATGTGGGAGCCAACATGGGTATCCAGATCCCGCTGTTGGTTATTGACCTGAGAGCCGTCTCGGTCATGTCTGCGTGTCTCCCGAACCCGTAGGGTCTACACACTTAAGGTTCGGTGACGCTAGGGTTATTAGGAAGACTTGTATGTGATTACCGAATGTTGTTCGGAGTCCTGGATGAGATTCCAGACGTCACGAGGAGTTCCGGAATGGTCCGGAGGTAAAGATTTATATATGGGAAGCTGTCATACGGACACCGGAAGGTTTCGGGGGCATATCGGTATTGTACCGGGGCCACCGGAAGGGTTCCGAGGGTCCACCGGGAGGGGCCACCCCTCCCGAGGGGGCACATGGGCTGCGTGGGGCAGGTGCTAGCCCCTGGAGGGCTGGGCGCGCCCCCCCCCTTGGGCCCATGCGCCTAGGGTTGGGGTGGGAACCCTAGAGGGGGCGCCCCCCTTTGCTTGGGGGGCAAGTCCCCCCTCCGTGGCCGCCGCCCCCCCTCTAGATCCCATCTAGAGGGGCCGGCCCCCCTTTCCCCTTCCCCTATAAATAGAGGGGTGAGGGGAGGGCTGCACACCCAAGCCAAGGCACAGCCCCTCCCCTCCCCAACACCTCTCCTCCTCCGTACGTGCTTGGCGAAGCCCTGTGGGAGTACTGTTGCACCAACAACACCACGCCGTCGTGCTGCCATTGGAGCTGTCTTCCTCAACCTCTCCTTCCTCCTTGCTGGATCAAGATAGAGGAGACGTCGTCCGTACCGTACGTGTGTTGAACGCGGAGGTGCTGTCCGTTCATCACTTGGTCATCGGTGATCTGAATCACGGCGAGTACGACTCCATCATCACCATCCCCTTGAACGCTTCCGCACTCGATCTACAAGTGGTATGTAGATGCAAACTCACTCCCTTGACTCGTTGCTTAGATGAACTCGTAGATGGATCTTGGTGAAACCGTAGGAAAAATTTTAATTTTCTGCAACGTTCCCCAACACGCCCCTGTAAACACTTGTGTGCTATCACTAGATTCTGATGAGAGAGCTCATGTGTACTGTAATATAGTGCGTGCATTTATATAATATGGCACAAGTACACAAAAAAATAGGCTCCAGAAGTAAGGATAGTTGGCAGATGATAGGTTCATAATATACTGTATAGAGAGTTTATTGCCAAACCATGATAACAAGAGCAGACAACAACTAGGCAGATCATAGTGTACATAATAGGGGTACACCATAACCACGATATATAAATCGGGAAAGTGGAACTGGCTTGAAAATACGGTGTTATATTGCCACTAGTAATTGAAAGCCTATCGATCACGTATAGGCCAGCTCTATCAGCTGTTGACTGCAGATGTCCCTGCGCCCCTTCCTGACAAGGAACATACTGTACGTACTAAATACAGAATAAACAAAGAGGAACATGTTAAAGAACAAAAGAGGAAGCATATTCTTGAGGTTCCGCTTCATTGCATACAATGTTGGTTGCCCACTCATGATGAATCACATCGCCCAAAGAAATGCAATTCCCTGCTGTCTCTCTATATGTGGCAATTTTGAACAAGAGTCATTAGGATCATATTCTGAACAAGAGTCAACAGGTGGGGAGCGTATGAGTTTCATTGCATCCAGAATGGCACTCAATGCTTTGGTGCCAATTTTGTAAGTCATTGCAGTGTTTAGCTTCAAGAGTGGACTGCTGCTAGTGCGACACAAAGCAGCTACACATATCATAGTGTAGATATAACGGGAAAACCTTAAGCATCAGAGTAAAATTAGCAAAGTGGAACTTGCTGGAATATATGTGCTAGTATTGCCGGTACGGCTAGAAAGGCTTCGGATACCAGCTCTCTTCAAGTGAAGATGCGGTACTGTTAATATCAGTGTAACTCTCAAATGCGACACACCTCCCCGCATTTCCTTGCTATTCTTATAGGATTCAAGTGGGCAGGCCACTACAAATCCTATTCCTATGTTTACAAAATCCTACGAATCAAAGAGGCTCAAAGTGTCCATCACAACCAACCGTATAGACCTCTACACTGCAAATGTCCCTGCTCATCTTGAGTACAAGGAACATACTGTACTACTATCATACTCCCTCCGTTCCAAAATATAAGTCTTGGTAGAGATTTCCACTATGGATCACATACAGATGTATCCAGATACATTTTAGAGCGTAGATTCACTCATTTTGCTCCATATGTAGTCCATGGTGGAATCTATACAAAGACTTGTATTTAGGAATGGAGAGAGTACATATTAAAGAAGAACGGAAGAGGAACATGGTAAAGAAGAGCAAGCAGATTTTGGATAATAAAATGTTGGTTGCACAGTGCCCACACATGATGAACCAGAGCGCATTAAGAATGCAACTCCCAGCTGTCTCTCGACCATTTCAGGCGGTTGGATGAAGATCCTACGTCTCCTAACCCTTCTTCTTCCTCGTCTCTAATTCTTCCCATTCAGAACACCACACGGGCCACCGGCCGGACCACCGGCCACCACCGCCTGTGTTTCTCCGCCACCCCCACCCCCCTTCCCCGCCCCAACCCCCACTCGTGTTGAGTTTTCTTTGTTCGGCGAGGCCCCACAACCACCCGAGCCCCTTCGTTCACACCGGCGAACTCCGGCGAGCTCTGAAAAATCGATTGACCCAATTTTGAAATTCAGTCTACTGTGATTTAACTAGTGTGGAATATGAAAGGGGAAAACCATAAGCATTGGGAGTATAGTGTTGAGCGTGCCATGGCGGATCCGAAAGTGCAAACCGGACAAAGGCAACTTCACAACCAAGACAAGAAATCAGAGTAAAGCAGTGGCGATCTATTGTCTTGCTGCGATAAATAAGTTGAGCAGATACGAAAGAGTACCGCCTCTGGTGCGGCGCCGTGTATGCATCTGCTGAGAATTTGACGGTGCTGCGGTAGTGATGACTGTCGGCAGCGTGGAAGCAGATCTAGGAGGGTAGACGGTGGCGGCGGGGCGTGGTGGACGAGACGTTCGTAGGAGCGGCACCGGCAAGGTGGACGACAACGGGGATGAAGCGAGAGGATGGGATGCAAGGATCCCGGTCCGAAGCCGTGGATGAGAGAGGTCGATCTCTTGTAATGGACGGCATCATCGGGGTATCAGCTCCGGCATGGTGGAGGAGGACAGTGGTGGATGGGGTGGCAGACAGCAGCGGACGGAGGAGGGTGGGGTGGAGAGGGTGTTTTGGCGCCCACGGAGTATGAATGGGGAAAAGGGGGTAGAGAGGAAGGGGGAACCATGTATTCAGGGTGCGCTTGTCTGAAATGCAAGGAAATTTACAAACT
Organism: Triticum dicoccoides; assembly: GCF_002162155.2. NCBI lineage: Eukaryota > Viridiplantae > Streptophyta > Magnoliopsida > Poales > Poaceae > Triticum > Triticum dicoccoides. The sequence goes on along the minus strand of NC_041381.1, from coordinate 229,675,291 downwards.
TAGCCCCCGTTTCAAATTTCCTACAGCACAACAATATTAGTCGGTTGGGGATAGGACGGTAATCTCGCATACACCAAATATTTGCCGACGAGAGTTTGTTTTTGGCGCCCACCGTATATGAATATGAATCGGGGAGGGAGTCGATTTCGGCCGAGGACACACTGTGTTTTGGCGCCCACCATGTATGAATCCGGGTGAGAGGCGGTTACGTCACGTTTGTGTGAAATTACAAACCTACCCCTATTGAAACCTATAGAAATCCAGAAGATAGGCTTTGCGTGGCAGGGATAGGCAGTAGTAATTTCCATCTCGCAGATTTTGGTTTTGGGAGGTTACTGCGACTTTCCCTGCTTCGTTCAAATTTTGTAGAGTGCACGTTTACCATGCCAACTCAATTTGAATCCCGTTTGTATTATATTGTTTTCCAGGCGGGATCCTTTTTCAATTGGAATTAAATTCTATATACATCATTTTTTATATATACTTTCAAAAGCACTACACCATTTATACATAAATATGGTTTACAAATGGCATGATCTCAGATTCATAAGGTTGTATCCATCAATTTGGATTTTCAAATATTTGAAACCACTTTATGTTGAAATCCAATGTATGCATTCCTCGCTAACTGTCTCCAATTAATGTGTATTTCATGCGGGTTTTTTTACTTCTCAAACATGTATAATGTGTTTCACACACGCAACATATAGTGTAATCCCGTTTAGACATTAATTGCATATAAACCATGCATTGTTTGTAATTAAAGAATCTATGGATCACCAATATTGATAAACTATATAACATTACACGTGTGCCCAAATTCAAATGAATATGCATGTTTGATACACCAATTTGCATTATGATATTATGAATGTCGTGATCTCCAATTTAAATATTTGAATCCATTTAGTCTAGATATTCATCTCATATAGCTATCACTCATGCTTATATAGGACTATCTCTCTCGACCTATACGCGTTCATCGTCTCTCAGGTATCTCTCGTGCTACCTGTATGTCGACAATGATCTTTTATCTTCGTAACACACTGACGGTACTCTCTCCCTCAACCTTAATCACTATATCTCTCTCTAAGCATGTCTCGCTCCCTGCTATGTGTCTCTAACTATGATTCTCCATGTGGAATCTCTTTCTCTCACACAAACACAAAACTTTGTCTCCCGGGGTCTCATTTCTCTCTACTATTCCCATGTGTGCCACTCGCACACCCCTCATACAGAGATGTCTTTCGCTCCTTAGATATGAGAACCTACGACTCTTCCTCTTAAATATCTCTTTCTCACACACAAACACAAACTCTATCTCCCAGGGTCTCAGATTTCTCCATTGTTCTCTTGTATGTCGCTCACACACACTCTCTCTCCCTAGAGATATCTTGCATTCCCTCATATGTCTCTCTAGCTATCACTCTCATTGTGAAATATCTTTCTCTTTGACAGACACAAAACTCCGTCTCTCGGGATCTCATTTCTCTCTGATATCTGTTTGTATGTGACTCACATGCACCCTATCTCTATCTCTCTCACACCCACACACATAACTCAGCCTTCTGATCTACTCAACTCCTATCTCTAACGCACACTAGCTAGCATATTTATCTTTCTATTTATCTGTTTCTCCATCAACCTTCTTTCTCGCCCTCACTCTTGATTCCTATCATGCACACTACATATGTTTCTCTCTACATATAGTCAAGTGCCCTCCTTTTATTTTTCTCTCACACAGACATATATAACTTCACCCTCTGAACCACCCGGCGATCATCTCCAACACCCAAACTAGCGGATGTCCCTCTAGCTAGCATCTCCATCTCTGTATCTATCTGTAGTTTCTCCGTCAACATTTCTTTCTCACACGGAGTCTTGCTTCCTATCACCCACACTATATATGTCTCTCCATACATATGCATTTATAGTTTGATCTCTTTTGCACAATCGTTGTGCCTCCCTCCCTCTGCTCGCCATAGATGCATGCTCCAGCCCACGCCACTATCTCTTAAAGACAAAAACACATGCTCAATTGTCGGGCCTTCTTCCCTGCATTCTCACATGCATGCATACTATCATACCAATCTGTCTCTCCCATGTCGTTGATCTTATGACTTATGTCTTCTTTCTTTTATCTCGATCATGCGCGCGCGCACACACACACATCCCACGTATACATGTATACCTCTCACACATGCACGTTCAAGGTCTCTATGTCTCCATACGTAGTTAACTACCCTCAATCCTAATGCCACATCGAATCGTTCTCCGCTTGTGTGCACATAACTTCCGCCTGGATGGGTAAAACACACACTCACACTTAGCAATCTCCTTCTAGCTACCCCCCTGTCTCTCACTCTTCCCCTATATCCCCGAAACCAATAAGACCATCCCTTTGTTTAATTCCCGCCTACATGCACCATCGATATATAGTAGTCTTCCTCGGTGTCTCTCGAACAAACACGTTCTCTCTATGTCGACTCCTCTCACATGCACACACCTTCTCTTCCCTCTCTACGGGCATTTTCTCTCTCGCACCCCATCATTGGTGGCCTCTGCCATACACATCACCTCTCTATGATGAATCCATGCACACTTAAATTACATTCGCCACCGAGGACCCCGCGACACACACACACACACAAACACACACACACACACCCCACACACACTAGGACTCCATCTCTCTCTCTCTCTCTCTCTCTCTCACACACACACACACGCGCGCGCGCGCACACGCACGCACGCACACCCCCCACCCACCCCCCACATACACTAAGACTCCAT
>NC_041381.1:229653861-229672382 GCF_002162155.2 Triticum dicoccoides | reverse complement strand
CACACACACACACTAAGACTCCATCTCTCTCTCTCTCACACACACACACTAAGACTCCATCACACACACACATGCTCTAGGCGGAGCATTTGTTCCTACCACCCTCCATCCAACCTTACCCGTATGATAAACAATCATCTTAATTTACTTGCATAACATGGACAAATTCCACTTTACTTTAGTAGTCAGCAAACTTATCATCTGTACCCTTATAAAAAAACGAGTTGGCGATGATGGTGTGCCTGCCATCTTGTAATACAGACCGTCTGATCTATATCTGATGGATAGAAAGCAAACTATGATAATTTTACAAAAGATACCCTCACCTCTCTCCACATCCTTATCTCCCACAACCTCATAGCTCAGCAATTAAAAAAGGAAGTCTCTGGAACAATCTAGCATGGTGGCAGCTGCCGCCTGCCGGCGCTGTCCATCCCCATGCCTCCGCCCATTCCGACCACCAGTCACCACCACGCTCCACTCCTCCTCACCTTATCTCTCATCTTTCATTTTTTCGATGACATTCTCGAGATACCAGTTTTCTGATAAAATTCTCGAGATATCATTAGTTCTTACACATGGGATTACTCCTGCATGGGTCAATCACAACAGGTGTTTTGTAAAAAAATGCATATTGATGTTCGGTGCAATGCACGAGCATCTTGCTTGTAACTATATAACGCAAATCACGAGCAGGAAGTGACATTTTTTTACACAACCATGTTAACATGGCCACGCAAATCACTAGCTAAAGTAAAATGCCATTATACTTATATCCCGATGCAAAAGGTTGAGTACATGTCCGAAGAGTAGAGTCGCACACATGCACTCTGTCTCTTAGAATCTCTCTCACACACACACCAGTTACGTGACGCCCACTTAAGCAGACACGTATGTTACAATTTGTGCACCCGCGGGTACACATGATGCTGCACATTTATTTAAGCCGGAAGGCGAACCCAAATAGTAGCTGCATTCATTCCCCTCCTGCCGCATCTTCTCTGGTTGCTGTCGCCCGGTAGGCATGGCCCGGCCGAAGGTAACAACATACGCCATACTCCCGCCGGAGCGGCGCTTTAATATGGAAATTTTAGTGGTCATGCATGCATCTTTTTGTGCTAGCACTCCTATATAAGGGTTGACCGGTTGCTTCCCGCGGATGTGCGCAGGCAGTGGAAGAGGAAGGAGAAGGGAAGCGGGCTGTGGAGTAACATTTTTACCACAATTTCTTAGGAAACTAAGTGCAATAATTGAGTAGTTTTGCAAACTACCAGTACTACACCTAAAACGGTTCAAAACCTATACCTCCTTGCCAGCGCGCGCTTCCCGCGTGAAATGGTTAGCGTCGCCCTGGAGCGTCAGTGCCGCATTAATGCCCGGCCCGAGCGGAGGCAACCTCTCACTGGCACCGGCTTTGAAGTGGCACGACGGCCGAGAGAGCGCCGCTTCCTGGTGCACGCGACTGCTCCGCATCGAGACTGCCCATAGGCCCTATTTGGATCCATGGGTTAGAGTTAGTTTGAGCTAGTTGGGGCTCAAATAGCCCTAAAGTATCCAAGCATGTGGGTTTAAATTGGAGCAAGTTGCACCGAACCTACCAAAAAAAACTATCCCACCAAGAGGTGCTAACTGGAGATAGTTCTCATTGGGACCACTGGAAAATCACTTTTCTCTCTCCATCAAGTGCATTTATTGTTAATCTAACCCTGTCACCCAAACACCTCTTTGGCTACAGTTAGTTCAGGGTTAGTCATGAGTTAGTCTAACCTCTAGCTAAGTTAGAGTATCAAACAGGAGCAGTATAGGACATGCAAGTTGCTCAAAGCATACAGTCAAATCGTACGTGAAAGGATTTTTTTCTTTTTGAAAATGGAACGTGAAAGAATTTTTTTTAAAATGCTCTTGGCATGTCACTAACATGTGATGAGTTAACCGACCTCAATTATGGAGTAGATGGCAAAAACGCCAGCCGTCCGCACTTTGAGAGAGACGAGGAGGGAGAAGCGATACAGGTTGTTGGATTACTAGAGATAGGTGTCGCACGGAAGCCAAGAAATACGGTGATAGCGTGGGTTATCCATGTACTAGTATGATGTAACTACACTGGGCTGCCGTGTTTCACACTCTTCCAGTCCACTGTGAAGATGATTGGTTGGTTTTATATCGCTGAATAATATTAAATATTATGAGTGCAGACGCTCCACCACGAGGTTCCTTGCTCCTTCTCGGTCGTCGGGAATCTATGTTCTTCCACTTTTTCTACGTGAGCTTTGTTCATCCTTTTGCCAACACGCGAGACATCTAGCATCAAGGTGCACGTGTTATGCAAGGATTTTTCCATCTATACGAAGAACACGTGGGACAGGAACTACGAGACGGACATGTACCCAGGAGTGGATGTATGAACCTGAGTAATATTATGAGAAGTGAAGTAGAAAGGCACAAATGGTATGAACATGCGTGGCATATAGGGTGTGTTTGGTTGCGTTCTCGTCTCAGCATAGTTGTTCCCTCTTCATGCATGCTAAACTCAACACCCCTCTTCATGCGTGCTCTCTTCATGCATGCTTCCAGTGTATTTGTGTTAAACTAGTGTGGACTCATGCACCCTCCATACACTCTACCAAACACCCAAAAGTAGGTCGAGAAGGGAACTCTTGGGCGGCATTTTTCTCTTACTACGTACTACCACTAAATGTTGTACGTGCAATGCACGGTGATGTTATGGAGTACGTGCCTAAGTACTCTACTACTACTATATTAGTTGGAGGCACATATTAACTTTTATATTTCTTTACGTGTATGCCCCGAGACCTTCCAACTAGACGTGTCTTTCCCTCCAGGTCGCACTTTGTATCGTTCATACCACTAAGTACTACTACATGTGGTCTCTGACCTAGAAGTGGAAGAAGTAGAGACACTCTACCATGCTGTTTTTTTGCGCTGGGCTCTACCACGCTGTTCATGTCCCACTCCTTTCGCTGACGTGTGGGACATCCAACACGTGCCGTGTTTGGCACTCTTCGTCGTAGAGTTGAAAGTCTAGCATTCATCAAAAATAAAAAATAATTATAAATCAACAGTGATACTATTTTTTTGAGAACCAATCAGCAGTGATACTATACCACGCGATTTCCTTGCTCCTCGATATCGGAAAGAATACTTCCGTTCGCCAACATGTGGGACGTCGACCATCCTGGCCCACTTGCCATGCACGCAGAACTCCAAGAGAGAGTCACCCCGGTCGTCGCACCGCAGTAACAATGACTAATGAGCCTTCAAATCACAGGCCCACTTCCTACTTTGAAGTTGCTCGGACAAAGGAACCATCATGACTTCGTTGAATTCCGCTTCTTGAAGAAAACTATTGTACCAGCAGTACTGCTAGCTACAGTAGTTACTCCAACAGAGGCCTCCTTTCGTTCATAGGATAGGAATTTTATAGGAATATGAAAATCATAGGAAGTGAGATGACATGCATCTCAATTCCTATAGAGAAAGAGATGCCATTTGATGCATAGGATAGGAATTTTTCCATTTAGTCTAGGCTAATGTACTGGTAATTTCCTCTAAAAACTACAGTAGTAACTAGTAGTACTGGTACATGCTCGTACTCAGACACAGACACACACACTAACTACTAGTACTACTACTTCTCACATGCTAGCCAGACGCCGTCGTTCTCCTTCCCGGCTTTGTCGGCGACACCCCACCGTGCTTGGATCTCCGCCGACCTCTCCGCAGCAGCACATGCATCCTTTTCTTTCTTGCGGCGGCGGGCCTCTCTTTTCTTGAGTGCTTTCTGACTTTTCCGCTCCCTCTGTGCGGCTTTGGCCGCCTCTTGCTCTACCGTCCATTCGGCCTTAGCATCTTCAAATTCCTCCCACATAGTTGTGAGGTCGCGAGCGGTGATGAACTCGGCACGGCGGGATGCCATCGCTTCCCTACCAATTTGTGTGCAGTCGTGGGTGGCGAGGAACTCAGCGCGGCGGGATGCCATCGCTGCCTTACCGATTAGTGTGCGGCACAGTGGCATGAACAACGCTTGGTGAGAGCTCTAAGGTGGAGTGGCCGGACAACTGTATAGTGCATTGGTTTGTCAAGAACTCAAGAACAGAAGACGAAGAAAATTTGGATTCCCCTTCAATCTTGGTTATTTATTACCGAGTAAAATGCATTGGCTGTCATCAAACTTGTCTTGATAGCTCACTTTGATCATTGTATACGAGATATGGTGATTACACGGTCACTTGCTCAACGTATAGCTCCGTATTTGTCTGGTTGACCAATCAAACAGTCCGCATGCGCCTCATCAGCTCATGTTCTTTATCTATCTAAGCGGGCCTACCTGTCAATGGAGAAAGAAATACTATAAAAAACAAAATAGTGCATATGTGGGGAATCAAACCACGGACTCATCGCTGCAACGCACCCTCGTCAGCCAAATGAAAATGAAATACTTCGCGTCAGACACTCACGCTCACGCTTTCAAAGCATACTAATGCATGCACGCCGCCCTCTAAATCAAAGTCCTGCTCATGGCGCAACGCAAACGGCGAGCCCATCACCTGCGCGCCCCGGCGGTGCCTGACATTACTGTTTTGACGTTTCATGGAGGCCTACGCGAACGCCGAGCATGTATTCATCTGGCTCAACACAAATGGTCATACTCGGAGCGCCTTGCTCATGTATATCGTCCATCACAACGACAATTTATAAAATAGCCTAGCCAGAGAGGGTACTATGGTAGTATGGTACGGAGTATGTACTATCGTGAGCGACCGATCTTAGTGCCACTGCACACGAGTGTGTGTCTGATCGATTCGTCCATTATTCATAAGTTATGCATGGTTGTGTGGTGTACATGGTGGTCGTCGAAGGCTAGCTGGTGACAAGAGCGGTTGTCAATATGTGCCGCATATGTTTCAAAGGCTCGTCATCCATGAGTTCACACTTTACCACCATGCCAGCATCTGACCGCCCTGGCCTACCGAAACCCCTTCCACCACTAGTGCGCGCTCCCCGCCTGAAACGTTCACCGTCTCTCCAGAACGTCAATGCCGCATTCACCGGACTTAACTGCAGGTGCAATTGGTGTGTCACTGACATGTGGGCCAGATGCCTGTTGGGCCCACATGTTAGTAACCCAACGCATCTGTAGTTAAGTCACTGAAGCAGCGTCCGCATTCACGCCCGACGAACCTACTCTGGCGCCAATTGTCCATCCGTCTGTCGCGGCTCATTGCCATTCGTCCGCTATATTAACTTGAGCCCCAGCTCCCAGCCATAGCCAAAGCCCCACACTTATTCTCCTCCGGTCCCTTCCTTCTGTCGGCACCACTCCAACCATGGCCTCCTAGCGCTCCGAAGCTCTCTTGGACGTACTGTCGCAGGAGCAGACGAGGGACATCGGCGGCTCCACTCCGGGCGCGCTCCAAAGCTCTCTTCAACGTACTGTTGCAGGAGCAAATGAAGGAGATCGCCGGCACCCCCCCGGCCGCCCACCGCCGCCACGACCACAAAGCTGGCGCGCGTGCGCGGGCGCAGCCGGCAGCGGGGAAGAGTAGTACATGGTAGGTCGCCGCCGCTCTGGTCCCAGGAAGGCCACGGCTACTCCACCCAGTCGACGCCAAGCTTGGTGGGGTATATATCGGCGGCCGATTAGCCGCTTGACGGCGACATGGAGGCGGAAATCTTCACAACCTTATGCTCCGGAGGAGGAGGTTAACGAGGCGGATGAGGAGGAGGCAAAGGCAATGGCTGGCTTTTTCGGGTTCATGGTCGGACATGGTGGTCGGGCGCTAGCGATCGTTTAGATTAGGTTTATAGTAGGTTTTAGTATGGTTTGTGCGAAATATGTAATGAATTTCGTCCAGTTTGTAGGAAAAGCTTTCGAAATGTAATGAATTTCATCCGGTTAATTTGAAATTTGCTTTGTTTGCCCGTCATATCACTCAAACTAGCCCGTCTAACGAGCGGGAAAGCACCGCCCTCATCATTTTGTTCTAGATTTCTATCGATCGATCGCCCGAGAATGTTACGCTTCGCAAGTTCTAAAGGAAAAGGCGGCACACTTACGACTCGTATGTATCGCACCCCCGATAGTCTGGCTCGCACGCCACTCACTAGAAGGGACACACGTTGTCTTGCAATTTCACTGACATGTGGGACTATAATTGAATAAACCGTCGATAGCCGAAATCTAATCGCTCGGCGGGCGTCGGCTGAGAAGAGAGAAACGAGGGAGGGAGATGAGATCGCCCGCCCGCCATGCACGGTGATAATGTGAGGTGGGCCATGCTGGAGTCCGAACCGCTTCCGGAGCCTGCTTTGACCTCCCTGGCCCCTCAAGACACCAGCTGTCCGCCGCATGCATGCATAGCAAGTACTAAAAGCTGGGCTATAAGCCCGCTTATGTGGAGGAGAGAGAGGCATTGACAAAGTCAAGGAGTGGGCTCTGCAAGAGCCCGTCTCTACACGTGCTCCTAGGTATAAAAATAATAATTCTAAAAAAGGCATAAAAAACAATTGTGTCTAAAAAAAGAAAGGTAAAAAACATTTGTGAGGAAATAGATAGAGGGAAAGTGAGAAAAAGTTGTAACCTTATAGCCAACCTTATAGTCAACAGTATGGTAGCATTACATGAGGAAGGAGGGAGTGGTGCACATGCCAAGTTCACTGGGCTGCCATGTTTCACACTCCTCCGTCGTAACAGTGCAGACAATAGCTTTCATAAAAAATAAACAATGAATACTCGTTGCTCGTCTTCTATATCGGAAAGAATACTTTCATTCACCGACATGTGGGACATTGACCATCCTGGTCCACCTGCCATGGACAAAATTATCCTGGTCTACCCCTGTCGTATCGCAGGCCCAACCTTTCCCACTGTAAGTTGTTCGGACGAAGGAACCATCATGACTTCATTGAATTCTGCTTCTTCAAGAGAACTTACTATACCCGCAATACTGCTACCACACACGAAGACTGGACGACACTATACCACGTCATATCACTGAAACCCACTAGGCCAAACTAGCCCGCCTAGGTCATCTATTTTGGAACGGAGGGAGTACGTCTCTGCACTGCTATGATTTTGTGTTGTACGTCTCTGTACTTTTGCTATGATTTTCCTACCCTATGAACCAAATGAGGCCTGAATGTCTGTGTCGACTATTGTCTGATCGGTCGCTAAGCCTACAATTTTAGGAGCTAGGGCTATTGGTCGATCAACGACGGATAAGTATAAGCGTACCACGAGCTCATCAGCCCCAACATTTCTCTTCAGTGAGTGTTTCGCAAGTAATATAGCTCGCACAGTAGCTAGCCTACTAACACCAAGAATCATCAAACAAGCCCTGCTGATATGATAAATAGTTCAAACTTACATCTAAGCATGCCATATATTACATCAAAAGATGGTGAGGATACATTTGTTTCCATAACTCGGAGAGGGTTCGCATGATTCACTATCAAACAAAAGTAGCAAGTACCGCCCACACAAGATAGTGCACTCGCCCTAAGATGGTTTGATAACACGCATCGTTCTGGTAATTAAACACAGGGCAATGCAAACTACCCTAAAGGATTAGCGCGACCAACTATTTCTTGTCATCAATCTCTCGGCAATGACCATAGCACGAACATCAGCATGGGAATCGATCTCTGGGGCGATGTACACACGACTGACCACGACATCGGAATTGATCTCTGGGGCGATGTCCACAGGATGGACAGCGGCATCAGAATCGATCTCCGGGGTGATGCCAACAGGACGGGCCGCGACATCGGAATCATCAAGGACGTCCACCGGCACCTGCACAACCCTAACATATTAGCAAGCACATTGCAAATAATCAAAAACCACAACTATGGTAATAAGCCATTATTTTTTACCTTGTGCAGCTCACCGGGGGATCTCATCCCTCCAGGGGCCATCTCCTCGTCCTCGATGGGGGCCATCACCTTGCCAGGGGAATACTGCTTCTCAACAGCAACTATCTCCTCAAACTCGGCCTTGAGCCTTGCATAGGTGGCCATCAGAGTTTCTGGGGTAGGCACGGTGGGGCCCTTGGTGTTCTTCCAACTTTCTCTGAGGAGTTCGTCCGCCAACGTCGTCAACTCTTTGGCCGGTCCTTGTTTCTTGGAGTTCTTTGTCTCCATGGCTTGGCCCACCAACATGGTCAACTCGTTGGTCAGTGCTCGCTTCCTGGAGATCGCTGTCTCCAGTGGGTTGTCCGCCGGCAACTCTTTGCCTAGTGCTCCAGGATCCATCAATGAACTAACAAACAAAAAGCAATCGAAAGGAAACCACAAGCGCAATGAAACCAGGAAAATAATAGGATGTGAGAATCGGTCGGTGCTTCGCAAAAAGAAGATTCTTGGAATGAAAATATAGCAGCATAACTGATTCGCCTACCTTTCCTTCGTCGGTACAGAAGAAAAATGGCAGAAGTGAGTAGCCTGGAGTGAGGTTTTCTTCAAGAAAGGGAAGAAAGGCTTCAATGAGCGTTCCAGTGAAATGATGGTTGCTTCGTCCAGTCCAACTTGGAGGCCACCTTACCACTACTGGTAAAGGTGTGGGTTTTGTGATATGACGGGTCTTGACGGCCATACTGGGGTGACAAGTGAGTCTCGACTATAGCACCTCGTCGTGATTTGGTGGATGGCACGCCGGCCCGGATGCTTTGATGTCCCGCATGTAGATAGAGCGGCTAGTCATATAGGAGTGCTCAATATTGTGCACCGCGACCAAGGCGGAGAGGAAAACGAGAGAACTCATAATTATGCATGAGTTTAATTAGGGTAGTTTTGTAAAGTATGAGATACATTCCTCCAATCGCAAAATGCCTTGGTTCATGAGATTTGAGATTTGAGCCCTATAAACCTGAAGGGAGAGAGTACTGCACGCGGTGTAGTCTAGTCACTTGTTGAAATCTCTAGAAAGGCAAATACTCCTTTCCGGTTTACAGGGCTATACTACTCCCTCCGTCTAGGTGTGTAAGTCATCTTATGAAAACCAAATAGTCCTAAAACACTTAGGCGCGGTGCATTAACTTCTACCTTGTTTCTTGTTTATTGACATATCAACCAATAAGAGATGAGAGGTGTGCATGCTTTTAATGACTTACAGTGGCTAGTTCATTTCATGCAATGCTATTAATTAGCAAATAAACATTGGTGACCCCAAGAGGAAACGGTGCTAAGCGTGTGGACCTATGCAGAATGAGTATCAACCAATGGATGATGGAGTTTAATTGTTAAACAATTCAATGAGGGCAGCTTAGCTACAAATTCAATGACTTACTCACCTAAACGGAGGGAGTAGCAAGTACTAGTACTACAATAGTGGGCTCAAATAGCAATTTTGTCTCATGCAAGAGCCTGGCTACTATATGCGTGCTCCAAGGCACCGCACCATGCGAGCGTTCGCAACTGCCACGTTCGGGTTGTGCTTGGCTCTTCGCCTCTTCGAGAAGATGAACAATGATGTTACTCCTACTTGTACAGTATCGAATCCACTGCTGCATGTCCGTCCACCTCGTGTGGGAGGGATAGCGTGTAGCGGAAGCTTCTACTTACTGCTCCTGCCTTTGCGTCTATGACGGGTGGGCCCAACAGGTGGTTGGCCCTCCTGTCATGCAGCCAAAGGCAGGTGCAGTTAAGGCACCGGAGCTCAGTCCGCGAGGGAGAGGGTGTTGTAGTAATCAAATTTCTCGGTCTTGTACGAGTTGACGCGACACATGAAAGCACTGCACTCGATATAAGTCTTTTTACACATTTCAAATGGACTACAACATACGGATTATGTAGACATATTCTGCTTCATATGTAGTCACTTGTTGCAATCCCTAAAAAGACTTATATTTGGAAACGGAGGGAGTACAACACATGCATGCATGCCGTGACTTTCCTTTTGATACTTGCATGTGTTGATTTGATGCACCTTGCCAAATTTTAACTAACCAAATTTTCATGCATGTCACAAAAAATTATGGGGCTGTTTGGATTGTGACTATGTTTGTCTTATGTTGCCACATTATTTTTCCCACACTTGCCACACTTTCTTAACTTGAGTTGCTCAAATTGTTAGACACACTTTCGCTTGCCTAAGGGAATCTTGCCACAATTTTTGTGTCTATGACATGTGGGGTTCACTGCTAATAAAAAAATTCTTGTCTTAGGTGTGGCTAATAAAAAAGACTTATATTTAGGAACAGAGGCAGTAGAAAATATAAATAATGGAGGGACTTGTTCACAATTTTAGCCGTGGGATTGTTCACAATTTTTACGACGGGGTGGTTGTTCATTTAATGGAGGGACTTGTAGTACAAGACTTGAAGGATACAAAGTGCAACCTGGCACACCGTAACACCACCTGGAACAAGCAGGTAGCTATCTCAAAAAACAATCAACAACTAAAACAACCCACGACCTGGCATGTAGTACACAATTTTAAACAATTGTTTTGATGGAGTGAAAAAGGAAAACTACCCCACAACGTATATATAGGCCGGCGCCTCCACGCTTGCTTGCTAGGGTTGCTCTATTCACACACTCTCATCCTCTCCAGATCTAAACAAGATAGGGGTGGTAACACTGTCTTTCTCCCTTCAAAAAACACTGTCTTTCTATCCTCACCGCTGGTTGTATCCCCCTCCACTGGTGAAGGGGAGGAGGGGCAGCGTTTAGGCCGTCATTGACAGCAAGGGAGGAGATCCACTGCCGGCCGCACCGTTATCTCTGGCCGAGCGCCAGCAGGAGGTCCTTCGATCCCTTCGTCGTTGCCTGTGGGCGGATCCGGCCTCCCGCCGCCCACCTATCCACATCCCGATGACCTTCAGGTATATCTTCATTCGAAACTGACTTAGCTCTACTTCCCCAGCTCGCTACATCGCCGCATGTGCATCATTTTCTACCTCTCAGCCCCTCTCGATCGGATGGTCCAACGTCACCTATTTTTTTTCTTCTATTGTTAGAGGTAAAGCTACTTCATGGAGTCTAATCTTGTACTCCCTCCGTCTAAAAATACTTGTCATTGAAATGGATGTATCTAAATGTATTTTAGTTCTAGACACATCCATTTTGATGACAAGTAAATCCAGATGGAGGGAGTACTTGGCTCAAACAAGAAATAAAGTGGGGGTGGGGGAATTTAGTATGTACATCGGACTTGGTACAAACAGGAAGGAAAGGGGGTGAAAGTAGTACAGACTGGTCATCCAACTGGCCTATTGGTCGAAAAGGGAAATATAGGGGTAACGTTGTACACAGTGGTATGACCAGGAATAGATTTGCTATCCATGCATAGGAGTAGGTGGCTAGAGCGAACAAAAATGGGCCAACCCAGATATGTTTCTTGGATGTTTGTTTCTCGGGGCAACAAACTATGAATCACCACTTTATGCCCCTGTTTACGTACATGGTGCTGGACTGCTGGTGCACCCACTGTCCCATGCCCTTATACCAAATATTTAGCTGTTCTTAATCTAATGTCCCTGGTAAAAATGAAGCCATGCCACTTTTATAAGCCATGACAAGTTTAGCCAAATGTTTTTTCCTGTAATTGTTTGACACTCTGACTGTTTCCTTTGTACCTTTTTGTGCAAATAGGGATATCCAATTCACCTGGTTGCTGTTGTGACCTTTTGGTGCACTGCACAAAACTCTTCTTAAAAGAAGTGACTTTTGTGTTGTTTAACTGGAATGTCAGAATGGAACAGCTGGTTCATTTTGGTGGAATTGCACAAAGGGAGATCTGTGTTCCAATCCTCATCATCCATATTGGCACCATAACCTTCCTTTAGGTAAGAATGATATTTAATGCATGTGTTCATCTCTATTTTCCGACTGCCAGGAGAAAATAATGCTATTTTTTACTAGTACACTTGTAGTCCCTCACTGACAAAACCAATTCTGAAATAGAAGGCTAATCATGTACTTGGTTTCACCAACTGGTGAGGAGAAAGAGAAATAGAGCATGAAGAGGAGGAAGAAGAAGAAGAATAAACAGTGCCATGGCAATCTTGCTGAAGCCAGAGGCCTCAGTCGAGGCCATTCAAGGGCTCCGGCAACGACTACCTTACATGTGAGACGATCCTCCAGGGAGCCCTTCCACTTCTGCTGTCTCACTTAATTAATTAGGAGTACTTAAGTACCACTAATTTATTGCTGCCTAATTTTCCTGTCGGAGTTAAACAAATGTTTAGTAGGACCCTATGCTGAATCATGTACGTGTGTATGTTTTTCTATGGAGGTGAATCATGTGGTGGAGCAGGGAGGGAATATTATTAGTGTCATGACATAATAGTGCTATTGTTTTGCATGTCAATTTATTGCCATTGGTTCAATGAGGCAATGTTTTGTGTATTGTCCGTCATGAATTTGATGCTACTGTTTGAGTAATATGCTAATTTCTTCCTATCCTTTCTCACTAAGCTAATGAAGATTTCACCTTCTTCCTACTTGTGCAAACAAGGATCATGTTGTGCCAATCATACATTTTAGTGGAACTACACAAGACAATACAATGAACTGTTGGAAGTTCTTGATAGTCTTTCGATATAATCTCAGCACTGGTAAACAAGAGTGAATTCAACCATACATTTGAAGTGCACAAAAATATATACTATTGAGTGATTCAAGTGAGTGCTTTATCATCTCTTATGGGACTACATGAATAAGCTTTTTTTTCTCAGGTTGGTACGGGCCTAAGGCCTTCATCCATATTAGTTTGCTGTCATCTCTATTTGTATCATGCTACTGTCATGAGAAACTCCTTTATCTTTGCACGTTAAAGTTTTGCAACCTATGATAAATGGCAATGCTTTGAGTGTTGAGCCAATTGGCACTGATTAAATAAACTAATAACTCTCTTTAAGCAAGACTATTATGTTGCTAACTTTACCCATTAAGATAATGAGGGTGCTTCTATTTGTTAGTGTATGTTTCATCAACTAGTCCCACTATTACAGTAATCTCACTCTCCCAATATATGTGCCAACATGGATGCTCGATTTTGGTGGAACTGCACAAAAACTTTGGGTGCTTCATTGCCTCGACAGCTTCCGTCCTTTCCTGTCAGTCGCTAATCTCGGCTTGCTTTCTTCCTTCGCTGTCAGTCGCTTCGCTTATCTCGGCTTCCAGTCAAAGGAAATAGTAATTGATATGCTACCTCACACAGGTTGGTATTGGTCTTTATCATAATTATTGTGCTTCTCATGTATTGGTAATTTGGTATTGTGCTACTGTTTGCCGATTTTATAAAGGAGTAACTTGGAGCCTGAACTCGCGGGCAAATCATTGCATTGGGTGATTTCAGTAGAACTACACAAAATGATCAGATGGACAGATACTTATGCTGCTGCCATGTACTCCAAAGTTCACTTAGACAAGCATCGATGTTGACAAGAAGTGCCTATATTCATTCGAGTATCAACCGGCGTCAACCAGTTGTCAAACTCCCAAGTATTAGGAGACTGAACGCCAAAAATATTGCTTGGCGCATAGCCTAGAAGAACATAGTCCAGTCTTTGGTCCCAACTTGTGCCTTTTGGTTATCGACAGATATGGTAGCGAACTGTATGGCATGGAATCTAAAGATTCTAGACAAGTTGGTTGACGCGTATATTCATCTGGCACTTAATCAGTCTGCACGTCAGGGATGCTCCATTTCAGTTGAACTGCACAAAAAATTTTGGGTGGTTCATTTTCTCAACCACCTCCTTTCTCATTTGCAATGTAGAATTTTGGCGAGCTACAGGACCAAAATGAGCCAGTCAACTAGTTAGATGAAAGTAGTGGCCAAGTTGCTCGAACCTCGCTCAGCACGAGGCCACTATTTGAGGATAAACCTACAAGCAAAGTTCAGATTGTCTGTGTTGCCTCTTATGTACTCGAAAGTTTACTCGTACAAGAACTAATTTTAGCAATAAGTACCTTCGACTGAACACCATTTACCAGTCTATACCCTAGGTAATTAAAGTTCGTCCATGGATCATATTGGCCGTGATCTCAATCATTTGGATGCATAAACATACTGAACATGTGTATATCTGAATCTTTTTGTGAATTATGTATGAATATTGTCGTGTGATCTATCAATCATTTGGATGCATAGATATGTTGAGCTTGTGTATATATGAATCTTTTGAGTTGTTGATAGTGAATGTTGGCTATGAATATGAACGTATCCTGTGAACCTGAGTTTCATACGAATGTTTACCTTTTCTGTTGTATATGTGTGTGAACTTGCTAGTATGCCTACTGTGGGGTATGTGACGTGTGGGTGTCAATGGCACACCTTCCCGAGAAGAATTGCACCTACTTTGTTAGGGTAGCAATGGAGCATCAGCTCTTTTTAATCTTTTTATTACTCTGTCTTCGCCTCTCCCCCGCTCAACCCCTGCCGTAATGTTTTCGGCCTCAAAACAAACATAGTACTGCATTGTTTTTGGGGCTTGATGAAAAATTGAGTGCTGGTTTCTGTAGGTTGGCCCGCCCAGCAAATGGGCTGCTGGTCCACCACGATGGACTGGGAGGCTAAAAATACAAGTTGTATGGTGCAGAGGCAAGTAAAAAAATGCTATCGGGAGCCATCCACTGAAGAAGAAAAATCGCTCCTGATGTGCTTCTTCAGTCGTGCCGCCGGGCCCCTCTTTAATCCAGTTCGCTCGGGGATCTGGTATCATTTTTCAGAGGGCGAACAAGTATCAGCAAGGCCTAGGTTTTGTATTTTAACATGCGTATCCCACGACATACGGAGATAGTGGTTTCAACTTATTTTTTGAGGTCCATACTGGCCTATGGGCTTTTTCTTAAAGATCGGCAGCCCAATGTATTTTTTTAATAAAACAGAGGTCTCTGTTCTATTTATCTATATATAAGAATAATAATGCTCTGTCCAATTTATGTTTTCCCTTCTAACCACATTATATATATATTTATATTATTACTATTTTCATATATTTTATAGAGACTTATATATACATTATCAAAACATCCCACGTGTTATTAACTTATAAAAGTAACTGTTTAACAGAAGTTGGCAAGGAAAATCCTGGTTGTTTTTGACTCACAGGCAAGGAAAATCTTGGTGATTGCATACAAAAGCTTGCGAAGATTTTAAGGACCAATTTAATAATAACGCGCTCATTATTATTTTGAGCAATAACTTGCTAATTTGTTAATTATATATATATATAATGTGCAACTCCGGTTTATTCTTTGGTATTAATTTCTCCTTCTAACATAACATTATATATATAACGAGCCCAGCTAATTCGTGTATTTCAAGGAAGTGCAAATGGGCTGGGATTTCTTAGAAAATATAAATGGGCCTGATTGACGCGAAATTATTTGTTCACCCAGCCCAGCAAATGGATTGTACATTCTAGAAAACATGGGTTAAATATATGCCACATTTTTGCAGGCTGACATGTGGTCCAATAGGTCGAAGCCTACGCAGGGCGTTGTCAACTTGGTCAACACATGATTGTGACATCCACAGCCATTGGATTTATATCCAACGGCCGGCATGCACCTTCAATCTCTCGTCTTCTTCCTCCAGCGTCACCGGGACCGCCTGGTCCGGCCTCCGGTGGCTAGCGGCTCTGCTTAGCACGCATCGTTGCGAAGCGCTAGCCCATCGCCGGCCAGGCTATCCCTCCACCCCTCGACACCTCCTGTTATTCTCCACAGATTGCAGCCCCATGCCGCAACGGAACCAGTTATAACCCTTCTCCTCCTCTCAATCTGCGACTCCACTTCCGCGTCTTCCCATCTCCGAGTCGTTCCCGTCCGGGGCCTGGCCATCGTCCATCGCCTTGCTGCTCTCAGTGCGGCATGGTCAACAAACGAGAGTCATCAGAAGAGGACTGTACGTGGAGAGCCTAACGGCTGGGACCCACGAGGTCCATGGTGGCACGCAAGGAAAGTTCCTCCTTATTAAGCTGAAAAAATGTTTCCTCCACCTGATAGCTGGGACCCACCGGCTGTATCTTTGCATGGAAGGAAGTGCCTCCTTGTTTTGCAAAAAAATTATTCATCCCGTTGATAGCTGGGACCCGTCAGATTTGGTGGCTGACTTGTGGGCCTACTAAGCGGACGTGTACGCACGACTTTGCAACTTAATCAACAAATGATTCTAGCAGCTAGACCGTTGGATGTTAATCCAACAGCCGTGCTCCTTCTTCAACCTCTGTTCTTGCTCCTGTCTCCCGTGGGCGGCACGACGGCTGTGCTGCCGTGCACCCGAACCAGTCAAGTTTCCCACTCCTCTCCATCTGCGACTCCACTGCCCCGTCTTCCCCATCTCCAAGGCGTTCCAGTCTGGGGCCTCGCCCTCGTCCACCGGCCTTGGTGCGCAAGGCACGGTGTGGTCAACGTGGTCAACAACCGAGAGTCATCGGAAGATGACTGTACGTGAGAGGCTGACAGTGGGGACGCACCACGCCCATGGACGCATGCATGCAACGGAATGCGGCGTGGTTAACATGGTCAAGAAACGACTTCCACCGAAATTGTACTGTACGTGGAGAGGCTGACAACTAGGTCCATGGTCGCAGCAAGGAAGTGCCTCCTTATTACGCGGAAAATAATGATTCCTCCACCTGGCAGCAGGGACCTACTGGATGGGCCACCATATTTTGTGAAAAAAAATGTTTCCCCCTGACTGCTGGGACCCACCTAACGAGCCACCATATTTCATGAAAAAAACGCTCCCCCCGCTCTCAGCTTGGACCCACCGGAAGTGCCTCCTTATTAAGCAGAAAAAATGAATACTCCCCCTGCTAGCTGGGACCCACCTTGGTGGGAGGCTGACTTGTGGGCCCACTAAGTTGACAGGGATGGAGGGCTTTGTCAACTTAGTCAATATGAACGATTCTAGCTCCAGTGACCGTACAATGTCCATCCAACGGCCATAGTGCTTCTTAAACCTCTGGTCTTCTTGCTCCAGCCGCCCAAAGCAGCGCTGTTGTGTCGCGTGCTCCTGCCTCCCGTGGCCGGCTGTGATGCCAAGGAGGCCTCACCGTCCCTACTACTCCCGCCGCTAGCTAGGCCATCCCTCTACTCACACACACCCCCTATTATTCTGCAGTGACGGCAGCCTCATACCACAGCCGAATGAGTGAACCCTCATACTCCTCTATGCGTGGGCATCCACTGTTGCGTCTTCCCCGGCTCCGCGTCGTCCCCTTCCTTCCTAGGCCTTGCCGTCATCCACCGCCCTGGTGCTCTCGGCGCGGCATGGTCAATGTGGTCAAGGAACGACTTCCATCGGAAGAGTACTGTACGTGGAGAGGCTGACAGCTGGGTCCACGGTGGCCGCAAGGAAGTGCCTCCTTATTACGCGGAAAATAATGACCACCTGATAGCAGGGACCCACCGGACGGGCCACCGTATTTCATGAAAGAAACGTTTCCCCCCTGACTGCTAGGAGCCACCAGCTACATCTTCGCACGCAAGGAAGTGCGTCCAGGCAAAAAAAACTGGGACCCACCAGCTACATCTTCGCACGCAAGGAAGTGCGTCCGGGCAAAAAATAAAAAAACGATTCGCCCCCCTGACTGCTGGGACCCACCATCTACATCTTTGCACGCAAGGAAGTGCCCGACAGTTGGGACCTACCTGGTCGAAGCATACGTAGCGTTGTCATTCTGGCCGCGAACGTGTATGTACATACTGGTGGATGTAGAGGCGCGCGCGTAGCATGTACACGTACGTACAACGGCCAGTGTACAAGAAAGAAAATACGGCCACGTATGTGTACATACGGGCGGGTCTCGAACGCCTACTCGCGCATACGTACGGTCATGGCTCGTGTACATGGCTGGGCCGGAATGGAGAAACAACGTCGTTGTCGTGTTCATGGGGAGTCAACCGGCTGGGTCAGAATGAAATGCGTCGTCGTGTTCATCGGGAGGGCTTGGACAGAACAGGCGATAGAAACGAGGCCTGGCATACCACAAAACGGAGGAAACGACCTTGTGTTCGACCGGCCACATTCGAAACAGGATCCTGTCCATCGGGAGGGGTCTGGCGTACCGCAAAACGGAGGAAATGGACCTCCTATAGCCGAAATGGGGGTCCTGTTGATCGGGAGGGGTGTGGCATACCGCAAAACGGACCAAACGGAGTTGCGTTGGAGCACTACAGTCGAAACAGGGGTCCTATTCATCGGGAGGGGTGTGGCGTACCGCAAAACGGGACTCCACGGGATACTGTTCATCTCCACCGTCGACCTCCTCCAGCCTCCACGGGCTACTGTTCATCCACCGTCGACCTCCTCCAGCCTCCACGGGCTCCTGTTCATCCAGCCTCCACCGCGCGCTACTCCACTGGCTACTGTTCAACCACCCCTCTCCACGGGCTCCTGTTCAACCACCCCTCCACAGGCTACTGTTCATCCACCCCTCCACCATCTACTGTTCATCCACCCCTCCACGGGGTCGTCCTGTTCATCTAGCCCTCCACGGGGTCCTGTTCATCCAGCCCCAACCGGCTCGATCGATCGAGGTCTT
>NC_041381.1:229580764-229653449 GCF_002162155.2 Triticum dicoccoides | reverse complement strand
ACGCTCACTGTTCATCCAGAGGCAGCATTGATCGTCTTCAGTTAGCAGCAGTAGCGAAGGAATTGCTCGATCGGGTTTAGTTAACAGCCATCGATCGATCGCTCGACTTTAGTAACGCGTAGCCTGCAGTGCAATCGCTCGGGTTCAGTTAGAGCCCAACGCCTCGCTCGGGTTGAGTTAGAGCCAACGCCTCGCGCACATGCGCGTACGTGTACGAGAGAAACGCGCATCGCTCGGCCCCCGACCTCCCATCGTAACCGGGAACTCGCCGAAATTTTCCTCGCCCTCGCTTGTACCATGGTTTTTTCCATCATGGATGGCCCAAAGAATGTCATGCAGCTGCGTCTTCAGCCCGCCCAGTACGAAAAGCCCATTTTCTGTCATATTTTTTGGCATAGAAGTAGGAGCCCACCACATCTAGGATGATACCGGGTTTTGTCACAATTATCGTCATAGAAGTGTCATAAGTATGACAGGAAAAAAATTCGTTCGGCCCAAAATGTCACGGATGTGTCTTTTTTTTGTAGTGTCCTCTGTCGCACTTCTCCGAAGCCTAGAGAAATCCTTTGGGACGACACCTCGGTGTCATCCGCCCTAGGAGGCAGGGAAGCTCCTGGAGGCGTCTCACTCTCCATCTTCTTCGGAGAGAGATCCTCCGATGATGAAGATTCTTGAGGGATGTCCTGGGCTGGACTGAAACACGAAATTTGGTATTACTCTTATAATCTATAAAAAGATTATATGTATGTAAGGCATCTTGAGGTACTTACGATTCATCAAGGGGCTTGGCTCGGGGCGGTGCTTGAGGACAGCTTCGGCGCCCGAATCTGAACCATCCGAGAGGGATATCTTTCCCCTCTTGGATGCCCCTCCTCCAGATCTAGGGTGGCCGCCCTCTTTTTCCCTTTGGGAGGAGGGTTGTCTTCTTCTTCTTCTTCTTCTTCTTCTTCTTCTTCTTCTTCTTCTTCTTCTTCTTCTTCTTCTTCTTCTTCTTCTTCTTCTTCTTCTTCTTCTTCTTCTTCTTCTTCTTCTTCTTCTTCTTCTTCTTCCTCCTCCTCCTCCTCCTCCTCCTCCTCCTCCTCTTCGTCTCCCTCATGAGAGGAAGGAGCCTCTGTTCCTCTGGACACGGCGCCTGAAGTTTCTTCGTGAGGGAGGCCACCTTCGGCCTCCTTGCTCTTCTTCTTCTTGTCCTTCCTTGCTGGCACTTGGTAGGGCGCCGGTACCAGCATCTTCATCAACAGGGGCTTGGCTGGGTTTTCGGGGAGCGGGTCCGGACACTTAATCCGCTCTGCCTCTTTATCCAATCCTATTTAGGAGAAGGAATTTTTAGGACTCCTCCCCATGATTGACAAGCTAGGTAATGTTTGGCAATATGATACTTACTGGGGATGCCGGATTGTTACAGTCGAGGCCAGTGTCGTCAGACGTCCTTGGCCATGCCTTCTACTTCTTGAAGTGCAACTTCTAGATCCCTTTGTGCGTCGTGCCAAAGAATCGTTGTAGAGTCCGAGGCCCCTCCAGATTAAACTCCCACATTTTGAGAGGCTGTCGTTGGCAAGGGAGAGCTCGGTGGATGAGCATCACCTGAATCACATCAGCAAGGGTAATGTCCTTTTTTTATCATACTCTTGATACACTTCTGCAGCATTGACACCTCGTCAGGGGATCCCCAATCTAGACCCTTGTT
The DNA here is from genome assembly GCF_002162155.2 of Triticum dicoccoides. NCBI lineage: Eukaryota > Viridiplantae > Streptophyta > Magnoliopsida > Poales > Poaceae > Triticum > Triticum dicoccoides. The sequence continues at coordinate 229,651,762 of NC_041381.1, read as the reverse complement.
GGTCCAGGATGCGACCCGCAGCGGAGGTCCAGATCTTAAAGCGGGAGCAGCAGCCCATTTGGTGCCGCGGGGTTCGGTGATGTAGAACCACTCCTGCTGCTACACCTTGACAATATCCACAAATCTCCCTTTGGGCTAGGTAACATGGTTGAGCTTTCTCACCATGGCGCCGCCGCACTCGGCGTGCTGGCCTTCAACCACCTTCGACTCCATATTAAAAACCTTGAGCCATAAGCCGAAGTGTGGAGGGACGTGGAGAAATGCCTCACACACGACGATAACGCCGAGATGTGCGGGAAGGAATTCGGGGCCAGATCATGGAAATCCAGCCCGTAATAGTACACGAGACCTCGGACAAAGGGGTGAAGGGTGAACCCAAGTCCTCGGAGGAAATGGGGTATAAAAACCACCTTCTCACCAAGCTCCGGGGTGGGGATGACCTGCCCCGGGGTTGGAAACCTGTGTTTAATCTCCGCCATCAAGTACCTCGCCTCACGCAATTCCTGGATGTTCTTCTCCATTACGGAGGAGGCCATCCACTTGCCCTGAAAGCCGGATCCGGCCATTGCTGGAGAAGATGGGGGGGAAGGTAAAGTTTAGAACTTGGGCACTGGAGCTCGGAGGAGTGAAATTCAGAGGAAGAAGAAGGCGTGAGTTGAACAGATGGGTCTTTGTCCTCTTATAGAGGCAACGAATATCAAGCGCCCCTCGTAAGCCTTAAACCACGTCTATTCCCAAGGAGACGTGCGAATGGCTTGGTTGGATTACCCAAACCCGCATTTATGAGAATCCCGTGATAAGGGGACACGATCTCTCCTTGGACAAGACGTGTCATTGGCCGTGCCTCGAAACATGAAATGGGGCTGTAAAACGGTTCAGAATAATAATGAGGCCAGAACATAACGTCTCGTCAAAAAAGTTGCTCGTGGACGTGGCTTATTTTAAGTATTGTTGCCTTTTACAGATTAGGGTGTATGTGTTAAACAGGGCCGGATAAAGCACTTATGTGCGGAAGACTACTTTTGAATATTCAGAGGAGGAACCCTCCTTGCAATGCCGAAGACAGTTTGCGCGCCGGATACATCATCATTGAAGCCCGGTTCTGGGGCTACTGAGGGAATCCTGGACTAAGGAGTTCTCGAGCGTCCGGGCTATGTGATATGGTCCGGACTAATGGGCCGTGAAGATATGAAATCAAAGACCTTCCCTCGTGTCCAGACGGGACTCTCCTTTGCGTGGATGGCAAGCTTCGCGTTTGGATCATGCATCTTCCTTTCTCTGTAAACCGACTCTGTACAACCCTGGATCTCTCTGGTGTCTATATAAACCAGAGGGTTTAGTTTGTAGAAGCAATGACAATCATACAGGCTAGACATCTAGGGTTTAGCCATTACGATCTCGAGGTAGATTAACTCTTGTAACCCCTATACTCATCAAAGTCAATCAAGCAGGAAGTAGGGTATTACCTCCATTAAGAGGGCCCAAACCTGGGTAAACATCGTGTCCCCTGCCTCCTGTTACCTTTGGTCCTTAGACGCACTGCTCGGGGCCCCCTACCCGAGATCTGCCGGTTTTGACACCGACACCCACCAACTAGAAGTAGTCCTTGTGCAGAAAAACGAACTGATCTACTGAATACCTTGTCGGCATCAAGCATCACTAGTTACTGATACGTCTCCTATGTATCTATAATTTTTAATTGTTCCATGCTGTTATATTATCATTCTTGGATGTATTATAATCATTTTGAAATCATTTTATATCATTTTTTCGTACTAACCTATTGACATAGTGCCCAGTGCCAGTTGTTGTTTTCTGCTTGTTTTTACATTGCAGGAAATCAATAGCAAAAAGTGTCCAAACGCAGCGAAACTTTTTGTGGATTTTTTCTGTTCCATAAGACACCTGTTGGGCCAAAGAAGTACCAAAGGGGTGCTCCGATGGGAGCACAACTCACCAGGGGGCGCCTGGGGGCCCAGGCGCGCCCAGGTGGGTTTTGCCCACATCGGTGGCCTCCCGCACCACCTCTTTGCTCTATAAATAACCCAATATTCCAGAAACCCTAGGGGAGAGACGAAAATCAATTCCAGCCACCACAAGTTCCAACAACACCAGATCCAATCTAGAAACCATCACGGTGGGGTTCATCATGTCCATTAGTGTCTCTTCGATGATGCGTGAGTAGTTCTTTATAGACCTGTGGGTCCATACTTAGTAGCTAGATGGCTTCCTCTCTCTCTCTCTCTCTCTCTCTTGATTCTCAACACTACGGTCTCTTGGAGATCCATATGATGTAAGTCTTTTGCATTGTGTTTGTTGGGATCCTATGAACTTTGAGTTTATGATCAGATCTATGTTTTTATCCATGAAAGTTATTTGAGTCTTCTTTGATATCTTATATCCATGATTGATTATAGCCTTGTATTTCTTCTCCAATATTTGGGTTTTGATTGGCCAACTTGATCTATTTATCTTGCAATGGGAAGATGTGCTTTGTGATGGGTTCGATCTTACAGTGCTTGATCCCAGTGACAGAAGGGGAAACGACACATATGTACCATTGCTATTAAGGATAACAAGATGGGGTCTCTTTCTACATAAATTGATCTTGTCTATATCATGTCATCTTTCTTATTGCATTACTCTGTTTTTCCATGAACTTAATACACTAGATGCATGCTGGATAGCGGTCGATGTGTGGAGTAATAATAGTAGATGCAGGCAAGAGTCGGTCTACTAATCTTGGACGTGATGCCTATATAATGATCATTGCCTGGATATCGTCATGATTATTTGAAGTTCTATTAATTGCCCAATAGTAATTGTATTCCCATCGTTTGCTATTTTTCTCGAGAGAAGCCACTAGTGAAACCTACGGCCCTCGTGTATCTTCTTATCATATTTGCGTTCGCGATCTATTTTCTGTTTCTTTCAGTTCTATCAAACCAAAATACAAAAATACTTTGTTGAACTTTATTTTATTTGTGATCTATTTATCCAATCTATTACAACTTTATCCCGTCTCCGTGCCAATTTCTGGTGTCGTTACCTGAAAGGGATTGACAACCCCTTTAACACGTCGGTTTGTGAGTATTTGTTAATTGTGTGCAGGGGTTGTTTATGTTGTGTTGCGTGGTTCTCCTACGGGTTCGATAACCTTGGTCTCATCACTGAGGTAAATACCTATCGTTGTTGTGCTGCATCATCCCTTCCTCTTTGGGGAAATACTGACGCAGTTCAAGCAAACATCAAAAGGAATTTCCGGCGCCGTTGCCGGGGAGGATCTTCAACATCAACCAGGTTCCTAATCACAAATCTCATCTCCTTGAAATTTACATTATTTTCCATTTGCCTCTCGTTTTCCTCTCCCCCACTTCAAAAAAAATGCCATTTTGCCCTCTTTTTCGTTTGCCATTTTCTCGTCAGATCTATTTTTAGTGCAATCTTGTTGTGGAGTCACCATGAGTGATTTTGGTATGGCAGAAACAGATGATGGCCAAACTCCTAAAATGGAGCATACGGGTAATCTGGATGCCAAAACTTTTGTCTTGGGGCAAGGGAATTTTATGGGAAAAGAACATATCCAAGATTTTTTTAGTTGTGTCGGAAAATTAAGTCTTGATGATATTCCTCTACTTAAAAGGACTAAATCTTATACGGAAGCTATTTCAGCACTAGTTCTAAAACTTGAAACCAAATTTATTCATACTCATCCTACCTTGCAAATATTGTTCTATGAGTTACCCGTTATAAAGAATCGTAAAGATAAAAAGTTAGTCACTCTTGTTCTCATGAATGAATTTGACTACATAATACAAGAAACTAGGGAAATCTTTGATTTTTATGGTATGAATCGTGAAAAAACCATGATTGATGAAATTCATTATAATAGTCATTATGCGTTGAGACATTTGCTTGGAGATAACCAAATATTTGATGAGAATCTTAAAAAGCAAGTCCCTGTTTTAGACATGATCCAAAAGTTTTCAATGATGTTAATCAACACTACTCTTTGATTGATGTCGGAAATCAAAAGGGTTATGATAAAAAGCAACTTGATAGTGCTAAGGTTTCCATGGATAATGTGTTTTACGTTTATTTGCAAAAACCCTGTCACAAATACCTCCAAGGAAAACAAGGCAAAAGATGATAGAACTTAGATCCTACACATTATGCCTCGCTAGGGGCGTAAAACGATAGCGCTTGTTGGGAGGCAACCCAACTTGTATCTTTTTTCTTTTGGTTTTCTTGCTGTTTTCAATAAAATACACAATTATGCCTCTGATTAGATGTGTTTTTGTGGTTTAAATTAGTGTTTGTGCCAAGCAATGCCTCTGGGATGATTTGCGTGAGAGTTGATTTGATCTTGCTGAAAAGCAGAAACTTTTGCGCTCACGAAAATATTTCCCATTTTTAACAGAAGAGTGCTTTTGAGTTAATTATTTTTGCAGAAGATTAGTAAAAAAATTCTCACGTTGTCCTAATTTTTCAGAATTTTTGGAGTTACAGAAGTATTCAAAGTAGTCAGATTGCAATAGACTGTTCTGTTTTGGCAGATTTTGTTTTCTTTCCGTTGTGTGCTTTTTTTGATGATTCTATGGTTTTCTTTGAAGAGTTTTTTTCATAGAAAAGTTGGAATACAGTAGATACAACAACAACAACAACAACAACAACAACAACAACAACAACAACAACAACAACAACAACAACAACAACAAAGCCTTTAGTCCCAAACAAGTTGGGGTAGGCTAGAGGTGAAACCCATAAGATCTCGCAACCAACTCATGGCTCTAGCACATGGATAGCAAGCTTCCACGCACCACTGTCCATAGCTAGCTCTTTAGTAATACTCCAATCCTTCAGGTCTCTCTTAACGGACTCCTCCCATGTCAAATTCGGTCTACCCTGCCCTCTCTTGACATTCTCCGCACGCTTTAGCCTTCCGCTATGCACTGGAGCTTCTGGAGGCCTGTGCTGAATATGCCCAAACCATCTCAGACGATGTTGGACAAGCTTCTCTTCAATTGGTGCTACCCCAACTCTATCTCGTATATCGTCATTCTGGACTCGATCCTTCCTTGTGTGGCCACACATCCATCTCAACATACGCATATCTGCCACACCTAACTATTGAACATGTCGCCTTTTAGTCGGGCAACACTCAGCTCCATACAACATTGCGGGTCGAACCACCGTCCTGTAGAACTTGCCTTTTAGCTTTTGTGGCACACTCTTGTCACAGAGAATGCCAGAAGCTTGGCTACAATAGATATAACACAAAAATAAAATATGAATGGGTTTGCAATAGTACTTATAGTAGTGGTTTGATTTCTTATACTAAGGGATCTCACGAAGGTTTTGTTGTGTTTTGTGAGATTGAAGTTTTCAAGTTTTGAGTGAGACTAGCAAACATGCCCGTGCGTTGCAGCGCCTAAAAAAATCACATGTCCTACACCTATGTATGTATGCATGCATGCATCTAGCTGATTCCATGTTTCCTTTGGCTCACACCTGAATACTGGAATTATAGGCCAACGTACCAACTAAATGTTGCAAACTAAGTGCATATATGCATTTAAAATTGACCAATTAACACGTAAAATAACTTACGTAATTGTTGTAGAGATCCTCTTTGCTTGTAGCCAAATTGACGTGTCGATTGATGTGGTGCACATGCTAGGTTGCTTCCTTCGAAAAGCACTACCTTGTGTTTTTTAAGGATACACCATGGAGAGGTGTAAGAAGAGCCAAGTGGCTGATACAACACCTTTTGGAAAACAACTCACAACACCACGAGTACCGCGACAAGAGATCCAAGACCGCGTCTCGACCAACACCGGATACCTAAAAGCATAACGCCGACCACATCTCAAGCTAAGTCAACACACTCCTCACCCTTCATGCCTAGAGCCGGCAAGCGAACAGCAGGAACCAGCCGGAATTGAAGAAGGCACTGTCTAAGAGTATCCGATGATAGCGTACATTGCACCCGAGAGATAAAGCTCGCAACGGAAACCAATGCCAAACTGTACATTGCACCAATCTTCGCCGAAGAGCTGACGCGGTCACCACCTCTAACAACAACTTGATAGCCTCCATGAGCACCCAGACAACACCTCCAAGGAAGGGATGATGCCTTGCAACCGTTACTGCCTGGCCAACAAGCTAGCCTAAGGGTTCCCCTGGTGTCGGGGATATACCCCGCGGTATGACCCGGCCGGAAGGATGACCCGGCCGGACATGGCGCTTCATCGTGACCCACCGGAGGATGTGGGTTCAAGCCCCACGATGGAGGTTACATCATATGATGCTATTTTCAATGAAGTATATATAAAGTCTCAGCTCAATATTATCTTACTGAGCCAGCCCTTGGGGGCTACATGTTGCCGTTCAAGTCTACATGATTATATTTACAAAGTCCCTGCTCATTATTGCATAATGACCCGACCATTGGGGGCTACGCTGGTTGAAGTTTTTATGAGCATAAGGCAATTTCAAGTCCCAGGTTGTTGCAAGCATGACAACCCGATACTTGGGGGCTACAGGTGATATGCATATAAGGGAGAAAAAATCTTCAAATTCTCAGTTTGGTGTAAACCAAATTGACCCGGTGTCTGCAACAATTCTAACCCGGCGTAAGCAACAATTATGACACGGTGCCATCAATATTTACAAACTGGCAGTTTTGGTAATGATAAACCAGCAAGTTCTACATCTTTAAGCCGGCTAACTATCAGATGAGTATTTCAAGAACAATATTTTTTAAGCCGGCGCTTTGGAAGCCGACTCAAGTGGATTATTCTTCACAATATTTCTCTGGGAGAAACCAACGTCAGCAAATTGAGTATGAAGCTGGCTTATTGACCCGAATTTTTTAGAAGAAGGAAATGGCAACTGGACTTAAGGATGATCAGGTCCCGGCTCAGGAGAATATTTAACCCGGAGCACAACCTGTCAAATTTGTTCTTGAGTTATTTTGCAAGATTAGTTTAACATGGATAATCCAAATTAAATAGGGGGCCAATGTCGGGGATATACCCCGCGGTATGACCCGGCCGGAAGGATGACCCAGCCGGACTTGGTGCTTCATCGTGACCCGCCGGAGGATTGGCGACTCATGGGTCTGGTGGTTCACTGGTGTGAAGACTCACGAGCCTGGCGACTTAATAATGGCCCCGGCGGTGGGTCAGATAGATGACAAGGGCCCAAGGCCCGGTAGGCCGGCTCATCTTATTATGGGCCGGCTTAAGTCGGAAGGCATGAGGAATATTTCCTTTACGAGGAAGCAAGACCCGTACTTGTATCCGACTTGTAATAGAGAATAAGTTAGTTCTAATCCTACTAGGACTCTACATGTAAGCCGCCCCTTCAACTTATATAGGGAGGGGCAGGGCTCCCCAAAGAGGGACAAGTAAGAAGAAACAATCTCTAGGGCTAGACACAAAGAGCCGGCTTACCGGCGTCTCCCTCATGAGCATAATGAGACCTAGTGTCGGTGTCAAAACCGGCGGATCTCGGGTAGGGGGTCCTGAACTGTGCGTCTAGGCGGATGGTAACAGGAGACAAGGGACACGATGTTTTACCCAGGTTCGGGCCCTCTTGATGGAGGTAAAACCCTACGTCCTGCTTGATTAATATTGATGATGTGTGTTACAAGAGTAGATCTACCACGAGATCAAGGAGGCTAAACCCTAGAAGCTAGCCTATGGTATGATTGTTGTTCGTCCTACGGACTAAAGCCATCCGGTTTATATAGACACCGGAGAGGGCTAGGGTTACACAGAGTCGGTTACAATGGTAGGAGATCTACATATCCGTATCGCCAAGCTTGCCTTCCATGCCAAGGAAAGTCCCACCCGGACACGGGACGAAGTCTTCAATATTGTATCTTCATAGTCTTGGAGTCCGGCCGATGATGATAGTTCGGCTATCCGGACACCCCCTAGTCCAGGACTCCCTCAGTAGCCCCTGAACCAGGCTTCAATGACGACGAGTCAGACGCGCATATTGTCTTCGGCATTGCAAGGCGGGTTCCTCCTCCGAATAATTTATAGAAGATTGTGAACACCAGGATAGTGTCCGGCTCTGCAAAATAAATTCCACGTACCACCATAGAGAGAATAATATTCACACAAGTTCAACCTGCTGACGTATTTGGTGGCGTGACGTCACACCACTACCAAGCCTTTACTTGAATTGTTTTTATTGTACCACCTCAGCGCGTTTAGCGAAGCGGCTTCCTTGGCATGTCTTGTCGAAGCAGAGATCATGTTCCCCTTATTCTGGGATTCCCATTAATACGAATGTGGGTAACCCAACCACGCCCGTTGCCGCGCCTCCTCCATCGAAGGCGGGTTCCAAACGGTCACGGGGACGGCTCTTGGTATTCTCCCTCTTTATAATGAGACCAAGGCCCGTTCTTTTTCTTCAATCCTCAATCGAATCCGCCTCTCGCCCCAAGTTCCAACACCCAGGGCTCCAGATTCGGGTACTTTCGACCTTTGACAATGTCCGACTCCGACCTACGAGGCCAGTGGATGCCCTCTTCCGCCACGGAAGAGGACGTGCTAAAGCTGAGAGACGCCAGGTACTTGACCTATGAGATTTCGCATAGGTTGCCTGCCCAAGGGCAAGTTATTCCTACTCCCGAGCCCGGCGAGAGTGTCGTGTTCGTGTCTCACCTCCGTCGGGGTTTAGGCTTCCCGATGGATCCCTTCGTGAGAGGGCTCATGTTTTACTATGGGCTGGAATTCCATGACTTGGCTCCGGAGTCCATCCTCCACATCTCATCATTCATTGTCGTCCGCGAAGCCTTCCTCCACACTACCCCTCACTTTGGCTTGTGGCTCAAAACCTTCAACATGGAGCCGAAGATGATTGAGGGGCGTCAGGCAGAGTGCGGCGGGGCGGTTATAAGCAAGAGGGCCAATGCTCAATGGCCCGAGGGCTCTTTTCAGGAGGAGCTCGGCTTGTGGCAACAGGAGTGGTTCTATATCACCGCTCTCAGGGGCAGCAGGCAGAGGCCGCCGCCCGTCTTCCGCTTGGGCCCTCCACAACGGCTGACGTCATGGGTCAACAAGGGGCTTAACTGGGGGGCGTCCAAAGACGTACCCCTGTTGCAGGACCGGATTCGAGGCCTCCAAGAAAGGGAGATTAATCTGGTCGTAGTGGCACAGGTTATGCTGATTCGGCGCCTTCTGCCCTGCAAACGTCGCCCCCTCTGCTTGTGGGAATTTAATCCAGAGGGGCCACGAGCTCTCCAACACTTCATGGGTTTGACACCCGCGGAGATGTACAAACTGTTCTTCGGATCGCAAGAGATGCGTCCGGACTTGACCGAGGACGCTGGCCTAAGCTGCAATCGCCCGAATACTCAAGTAAGTAGCCCTGTGTCCGGACATATTGTCCATTTATTTATCATGGGTTTGCCATTTAACCAGCTATCCCTTGGACAGGAGTGGATAGCGCAAGCAAAACTGATACGGTGTACGGCCCCCCTCCCTAAGACCACGCCGGATCCCGTGTTAGCCAAAATGTTGGAGGTTGCGCCTTCAGAGGAGGGCGAAGGGGGGCACAGGGAAACTACCACCTCTGCCAAGGAGGCTTTCAGTAAAGGGGGGAATCGAGAGTCCCTCCTTCCAGGGGGAGAAGAGGACCGCTTCCGAAGACCCGGAGGCCAAGGCCTCAAAGCGGGGAAAGAAATCTGCACCGGAAGGTCCTGTGCCGGGAAGAGCCCCAGCCGCACTGTCTCCTCAGAGGAATCAGCCTTCCAGCGAGCCGTAAGTAAAAGGGGGGATTTTGTAATAGGGGACACCCCTGCTTTATTTCTAAGGGTATCCGAAGTTTTCACCTCGTAGTTCGGATCTCAGCCCATCTCAGCAGAGCTCATCTTCGGGGGACCTTTGTCCGGAGATGATAGAGAGCGAAACGCCTCCATCTGCCGCCCCGTCGGGCGGGGCAGACGACCCTGAGGTGTCGTCATGGAGGGTCTCCCCGAGTCCGGCGGGGCCGGGGAGTTCGGCACCCATTGGAGTACGGCCGGTGGAGCTGCAAGATTTGCTCAAGAGGGCGTCTACCTCAGAAGATCACCGCACATTAATGAGTATGGTGATTGAAAGGATCTCATCCGCCGAGAGCGGGTTGTATGAGGCCGTCGGAAGTTTGCTGACGGGGTTTGAGGTACGCAAAAAATGACATACCTTTTGACAGTTTTGCACATGGAGTGCGCCCTGTATAGATAGTAGCCCCTGAGACTTGGTATGCTGTCGAAAGCGACAGCGTGCCGAGGATCATAATGTCAGTTATAGAATGTTGCCTTTCCTATGCAGTTGGCGGAACATTCGGTGGCCAGCCGGACTGATGGAGTTGCCGAGCTGAAGAGGCAACTCGATGTTGCGGATGCGGACATCGCGCTGGTCAACAAACGACTTAATTAGTCACAGGGTAGGTGTTTGCTCTGCGGTTGCCTAGTAAGGGAGCTGATGCCCATTCCTTACAATTTGTATGCTTGACGCTGATGGTGCTGCTGCTATGGAAGACCTTCGAGCAGAGCTTGCTCGAGCCAAGGAGCAAGCCAGGAAAAGTGATGCGGCTGCCTCGAAGGCAGTGAAGAGCTAAAGGCCGAAAAGGCTGCTCACTGCCGAAGCAGGGAGGAGATGGCCGGAATGGCCGTGAAATTAAAAGATGCTGCCGACCGCTATGAGGTTCTTAAAAGAGAACGCCGAGCGGAGCAAGAGGACCTGAAGAAGGCCGCCGCCGAAGCCAAGGATGCCCGTAGTGTGATGCGGGCTATGAAGGAGGAACTGCGTGAGGCCGGAGACATTGCGGCTGGAAAGCCCTTTATGCTGTGTAGGAAGTTCTCGGATCCGAAGTATGCTCAGCTGGGCCGATTGTGCGGTGCGGAGGATCCTTATCTGGATTTGGCGGCGAGTACGGCGGACGCAGTCGTGCACTTCCGAAGCCAGAAGGATCATGAAATGGAAGAGCTTTTCTGGTCTCAATTCCATAGTCCGGAGCATCCACTTCTATTGAGTGATCGGCTGGTTGAGTGGGCTGAGCTGAATAGATTGTCCGGACTTGCCATGACGGATGTGGTTGCTCATCTGTGGCCGGAAAGGACCAAGCCTGAGAGTTATTTTGGCTTGTTGCAGCAATTCCTTGGGGCGGTGCCGCATATCAAGGCGATGAAGCAGTCAGCATGCATAGAAGGTGCACGGATGGCTCTCGCCCGTGTGAAGACATACTGGGCGGAGATGGATGCCACCGCTGTTGCATCCCGGGGTTCGGACAAAAGCCGATTACCTGCCGATCACTATTTTGAGGAAGTCCTGCATGGCGCTCGTTTAATAGAGTCGCAGTGCTCGAAAGATGTTATGTTTAAATGACATGTATGATTTCTGAGATCATGTTTATAATGCAACGGCTTTTTATACTTGTGCGTTCAAGTATTGAAATATCTCCTGTGCGGCCGTATATGTATGAATAACCTGAAAGATGGCAGTCTTTGGCTTCAGCCCCCACGCACATGGTGCAGGGGTGTTTGCAAAAAAAGCGCTTTTTCACACTTAATCCAACGTCTTGGTCCTTTAAAGGAGGTGATAGCATAGCAAACCAGGCAACCGGACTATCATGCTTTATCACTTTCACTTAGCCATAGGAGCTCGATGGTGGGGCTACTATATAGCCCCTAGAGGCACCACGCTCTCTGAACTCGGGGCGCGTATGTGCCTGACCGGGAAGCGGTCCTTCGTCAAAGCGGAGGAATTCTAAACATTCCAATAGTCGATCGAGTGGTTGACCAGTCTCTCGCTATATCATGATAGTTAGTTTTCGGCTTTCTCTACTGAGGTGCTCGCCCGGCCGAACCGGGGCACAATCGCAGTAGTTCTCCTGGTGCTGCGTTAGCCGATGGAGCGGAACGTAAGGCAGCAAAACACAGGAGCCGGGCAAACCCAACATTTTACCAAAGACATGATTCGGAGCTGATGCATATAAGGCCTAACTCGAGACGTCGAACACTCCCTGAGGTGTTCGGCCTTTATGATACCGAGCAGAACAATGCCCTAAGCCCCTAGTGTCCAGGTACAGGCGGGAACTTCTGATGCGACCGATGCCAAAACGCCAGCCTCCTCCTCGGTTATGGTAGGAAACCAGGGGATGTGTATCAACAAGAGACAGTAAGAAAGGTTTACGCAAGGTCTTAATCTGAAAAGAATCCTTGCAACGGGTCCCTGCTGCACGTCTGCGCCTGTGTCTCCGTTGTGCTGTATCCTGGACGGGTGTAGCACGTGCTTCATCTGTAAAAGAGAAGGACTTAGTTTGGAAGAAATATCGTGCAAAAGATGTATTTAAAATAAAGTATAATTTTGAAGATGAATAAAGTTGAGCTTTATTGGCTCTCATCGTTTATACGCGCGGCCCCTTGTAAAGGGGTATGCGGCTGGGAAGCCCCTTGTTTATTTATGCCGGACTCGCCTAACCGTGTCCGAGGTCTGAATGACCTATTTTTAGGGGCTTTGACCTGCAAGGTCGGATTAGTGTGTTGCTGTCAAGGCAGTCTCACGTTCTCCGTGGTCGAGGAACACTCGGAGTTACTCTTTAATGAGATTATGCCGCGTGGACCGGGCATTTTAAGCGTAAGAGACGCGTAATATGGCATTGCGTTAAAGCGGGCGAAAGCTTCGCGTCCCAGTAGTGCTTGAGGGCCACTGTTAAATGGGGCGATATGGAGAGTGAGCTTTTCGCGACGGAGGTTGTCGGATGAACCGAACACAACCTCTAGTGGTACAGAGCCTGTACAATTGGCTTAAAGGACTGGAGTCGCTCCTTTGACGGAAGTACTGCTACGGTGAATTTTGGTAGGGTCTATCCCCATTCTGCGGACGGTGTCCTGGTATGGCAGGTGCCACACTATGTTTTTGTGTTATCACATGAAGTGAGTTCACTGTTTTGACTTCTAGTGGGAAAGTCTTCTGTTTTCCGGCGTGCTGCTTGTGGGGTTCGTCGTCGTCTTCGCTTGGTGTGTCGAGCCCCTTGCGTTCGGCGTTAAGTCAGCCGGACTGCTTGAAGACCCAACAATCCCTGTGGGTATGGTCTGCAGCCTTCCCGGGGGTACTATGTATTTGACATAGTCTATCCAGAATTTTGTTTAGGTTGGATTGCTCGTCACTGTTGTCCTTGAGGGGCAGTGTTTTATTGTTCGGCTGAGAGCTTTTGAATCCGGCGTTGACCGCCGTGCTATTTGGGTCATTTTCCTTATTCCGGCGCCGATCTTTTCTGCGTCGTGATTTCCCATTTCCATCCCTGACTTCGGATGTACTCGGGTCGCTGGTGCTGCATCTAGCCAGCCAGTTGTCTTCCCCCGCGCAAAAGCGGGTCATGAGGCTTGTTAGTGCGGCCATTGTTCTTGGTTTTTCCTGGCCTAGGTGTCTGGCAAGCCATTCGTCTCGGACGTTGTGCTTAAAGGCTGCTAAGGCTTCGGCGTCCGGACAATCGACTATTTGGTTCTTTTTGGTGAGGAACCTGTTCCAGAATTTGCGTGCTGACTCTCCGGGCTGTTGAGTTATGTGACTTAAATCGTCTGCATCCGGAGGGCGGACATAAGTCCCCTGAAAATTTGCTCGAAACGCATCCTCGAGCTCTTCCCAACTTCCAATGGTATTTTCTGGGAGGCTTTTGAGCCAATGCCGAGCTGGCCCTTTGAGCTTGAGGGGTAGGTATTTTATGGCATGGAGATCGTCTCCTCTGGCCATATGTATGTGTAGGATATAATCCTCAATCCAGACTCCGGGGTCTGTTGTTCCATCATATGCCTCTATGTTTACGGGTTTGAATCCCGCTGGAAATTCATGATCTAGTACCTCGTTGGTGAAACATAGTGGGTGTGTGGCGCCCCTGTATTTGGGTGTGTCGTTGTCTTCAAACGCCCGGCGGGTTGTGTTGCTTCCTGGAGTCTTCTTTTTTGGCCCATAGATGGACCTGACCGGGTCATCCTTTTTTTGAGGATCTTTATGCTGATCGTGTGCCGACTTGTATGCGGCGCCCCTTGCTGCTCTTAGCCTGTCATCTGGTCATCTATCCGGCCAGGCGGCCTCTTTCTTTTTTGACTGTGGGAGCTCTAAGGCCTCCTCGTCAAATTCGGGCAACAGCTTGCGCTTCGGGTAGCTCTTTGCCTAGTGACTAGCGCCATATTTATCTGTGGTATTGAGTACTTTGCTCCATCTCATTCTGAGTGTGTCCTCCGCTGTTTTGAGCTTCCGCTTTTGCTTCTTCAAACTTCTTGCAGTGGCGATGAGCCTTTTATGAAGGTTCTTATGCTCTGGTGATGTGTTCGGCGTGAGATCGTCTAGGCTCTTGTTTTCGCTGGGGATGGGTTGCTTGTCCAGTTCATCATGTTCGGATGGTTGCTTGGTGGCATGTTCGCCGTCCATTGCTTCGCCCTGCTCTAGGGCCGGGTCTGTATGGGTGCCGTTTTTATCGAGGCGGGACTTCGGGCGGTGCTTGCGTCGCCGTTTTGGTTGTTTGTTGGGGGAGTTGTCCTTCGCCACGTCCCGTTGTTCCTCATTATCGCTTCCTTTTGGTGTATCCACCATGTATACGTCGTGAGTTGGGGTGGCTTTCCAGTGCCGATAGGCGCTGGTTCTTGGTCATCTCCGGCATCGTCGTCCATACCGTCGATGTCTTCGAAGTCGTAGTCTAGCATGTCGGTTAGATCGTCGACAGTGGCTACTAAGTGGGTGGTGGGTGGGCGTTGAATTTCTTTGTCGTCCGCATCCCAACCGTCCTGGCCGTAGTCCGGCCAGGGCTCTCCTGATAACGAGAGATACTTTAGTGAACTCAAGATGTCGCCGAAAGGTGAGTGGTGAAGGATGTCCGCAGCGGTGAACTCCATGATCGGCGCCCAACCGGATTCAATTGGAGGGGGCGCGGGAGGCTCGGAGTCTGGCGAGGAGTCCAGCACCTCGGAGTCACGGGCTTCATGAGGGACAAGATCAGTGTTCGGCTCTACCGCCGTAGAGGTTGCAGCCCCCGAGGCGGTGTCTATCCATCCGTCCTCGATCTACACAGCCGGCTCTGAATTGAAGATCGGAGCGGGCTCGAGTTCGGCCTCCAGGATACTGTCCGGCTGCGGAGCTAAATCATGCTCGTCGTGACAGTGCGGCACGCTCGGCTGTGGCTCGAATCCATCGAGGATCAAGTTCCCGCGGATGTCAGCCATGAAGTTCAAACTTCCAAATCTGACCTGACGTCCAGGGGCGTAGCTTTCGATCTGCTCTAGATAGCCAAGTGAATTGGCCCGCAGTGCAAAGCCGCCGAATACGAAGAACTGTCCGGGGAGGAAGGTCTCACCCTGGACTGCGTCGTTGTTGATGATCGAAGAAGCCATCGAGCCTATCGGTGACGACACAGAGGAACTCTCAATGAAAGCACCAATGTCGGTGTCAAAACCAGCGGATCTCGGGTAGGGGGTCCCGAACTATGCGTCTAGGCGGATGGTAACAGGAGACAAGGGACACGATGTTTTACCTAGGTTCGGGCCCTCTTGATGGAGGTAAAACCCTACGTCCTGCTTGATTAATATTGATGATGTGTGTTACAAGAGTAGATCTACCATGAGATCAAGGAGGCTAAACCCTAGAAGCTAGCCTATGGTATGATTGTTGTTCGTCCTACAGACTAAAGCCATCCGGTTCATATAGACACCGGAGAGGGCTAGGGTTACACAGAGTCGGTTACAATGGTAGGAGATCTACATATCCGTATCGCCAAGCTTGCCTTCCACGCCAAGGAAAGTCCCATCCTGATACAGGACGAAGTCTTCAATCTTGTATCTTCATAGTCTTGGAGTTCGGCCGATGATGATAGTTTGGCTATCCGGACACCCCCTAGTCCTGGACTCCCTCACTAGCCACAAACAGCATGTAGGGTTATTACCGCATGATGTTTCCCGGGGCCCGAAGCTGTCTAAATCCTTGTCTTGTGTTGCGTCTCTCGATTCCGCCCAATCCCTCTCAAGCTACCGCATAGATGTGTTGGCCTCGCGACAAAGTCCTCACACTAAGGACATCTGCCGTGACAATTCCACGACAGTTGGCGCCCACCGTGGGGCTCGCGCACGGTGGTGTTGAGTTCTTGGAGGGATTTTTTTCTAGGGTTCGAGAGGGTCGTGATCATCGGGATGATGAAGAGTCGGTGTTATTCACTTCGAGGTTTTCTGCCGTTGGCATGGAAGGATCTGCGTCGTTGACCAACTGTTGGAACGGTATATACGAGATTGGATTAAAAGTTAGGGTTGTATCTATGTACGCTGCCACGCGCGACCAGGCGATCCATCAGAACGGATCAAATTTTCGCTGAAAAGCCGTCAGATCTCCAAGTCACCGAGATAGTTTCTACTATAGTCTATTTTGCGTATTGGACATGCTACAAGTCCCAAGGCATCAACTCATGGCTGCTTGTGATATTCCATTTGTGTGACAACCAACATGTTCATCTACCAGAAGTACTACTTACGTAGAGGCAGTGCTACTGGAGTACTACAGTTCATATATTTTTGAATCCTTCAATGACTGTCGAGCGCTGCATCTACTCATCCATCGAGCCATTACATCAAATCAGCCTGTATCCGAGTCAAACCGGCGCAACTCGTCGTCCAGCGAAAGGCCAGCACTCGAAATCATCTTCGGCCACTGCTATTGGGTCACACCACGTGTCAGGACATATACATGTTGAATACGGCCTTCAATGTCCGATTACTCAATACAGCAAACTCTAGTGAAAATTGAACGTGGCGTTTTCTCTTGCGTAATTAACCGATGCAAGATCGGATCAATCTCCAGTTTCCAAAACTACAAGGCAAAAGTTGCGGAGTGCTCAGCGCTGGCAAGCCGGGGACTCGGTTTCCGTTTCCATCCTCAAGTCGTTGCCGCGGCTTCGCTCCATCTATACGGAGTCATGGTCCTCCAACGCCCGCGCTTGCTCTGGTCGGCTTACACTTCGAGCGCCCGTTGGTTCGCACCTGCATCCCGGCCTCACTCTACGCAAGCCGTCGTCGGGCTGCCCCTGTACTGACTCCACCTCACCTTGAGCGGGACGACCACTCCTGTCTCCGCCGGCCGTCGTTGGGTCGAGGCCTTGATCTTCTTCCTACAGTGGCCGCGCCTGTGAGCCGCCTCCGCCGAGGCTCTCTCGCAAGACTCGCCTCCGGTCGTTCATGAAGCAGCCTGCCGGCGAGCTATCCCGGCCAAGGGGCGCCCGTGAACCGTCGCACCTTCAACCGACTGAGCCGCTCCTGCTGGTGCGCCACCGAGCCATCACACCTGCCACCTTCCTCTGCCGTGGCTGCCTCCGTGTCACCTCTGGCCCTGACGCGGCAAGCCGCCTCCACGAGTCACAGGGTAGCCTCGCCTTCTCCCCTGAGGCCGCGCTGGGTCACCTCCATCGAGTTGTCCCCATGCCGGGTCGCCTCTGCTGAGCCATCCCCACGTGACCCTGTTCCGACCCGGTTTGCCTTCTGCCACGACCCAGATTCGCCGCGACAAGCCGCCGTGGTTCCCCCCCTGAGCCTCCACCAGAGCGCCTTCACTGCCGTCTCTGCGGTCGTCCTTCAGTTGCTGCCGTCGATCCACTACGCCGCCATGGAACCGCCGGGGCACTGCTGAGCCGCCGACCACATCGCCGGCAACCCGTCGCCGCCTATACCACCATCATTTTCATCTACCTCATCGGCCTTGCTTCGACCGGCCAACATTTGCGGCCCCTATGTCGAGCCGCCAGAGCCTGTAGCGGCCGTAGGCTCGCACACCACATCTTCTGCCGCGTTTTTTCTGCTGTGGTTGGTACGTCGCCGCTGTAATCCTCTGCAAGCTACTGTCTCCAAGACCCTACTTTTAAGCCGCCCCAGCCAAGGAGCCTCGTCGGCGTGGCCTCCGAGTCACTGTGCAAACCGCCGGCCGCCTCTGTCGTTGAATCTACGACCCGTTGGCCTCAAGCCACCTTGCATCCGCCGGCCTCTGCCGCTCGTCGTTGCCTTAGCTACTGCCTTGGGTCGGCCCTCCCACCTGAGAGATGGGGCAGAAGATGAGCTGCAGGTTGTTTCAAAGAAAAGAGAAGTGGCATGCAGGGATTTTTTTTCTCCATCCACGTCATCCATCGCCAAGTAGCCGCGGCTGACTGCTTCCATCGTCCGCTATGTGGCTCCGCTTTGCTGCGCCTGTGTCCGTTGTTGCTGTCTCCTAAGCTGCCCTAGCTGCGAGTCGGCCCGCTGTTGAGTCGCTGCTCCGCTCGACGCCGCTCTAGTTGCGGTTCGTCTCGCGCCTCCGCTTCTCTACAGCGGCTTGCCTGAAGGTTGACAGCCTCGTTTTCTAGTTTGCGTCCATGTGGTGTATGTTGAACAACATGCCGTACACAAAGTGCACCCGAAGGTATATTGCAAAGCATTGGTGTTGCAAGTGCGTTGCTACCAGTACTACTTATACGTGGAGATCAAGGGCCACTGCCATTTTTTCATCACATCAAGACAGAAAAAAGGAAGAAGAAGCAAAGCACGTGGAACCTCAATCATGCTGGGCGCTCAAAGACAAGAGAGCTAGTACTACTAGAACTCATCTTCAATAGTACACATCAGATCAATTCTTCTGTCAAAAACCAAAGGCCGCACCAGAATATGTTCAAGATTATCCAATACCAGTATCCGCGTTCATCCGAAAAATAAGTCAGGTGCTATCTGTTCTCAGTATTTTTAGCACGTATCAATTCTTTTGAGAACAATTACTCTATCTTTTATTATATTTTACGCAGGACAAAGTCCACTACAAAAGTGACATCATGTCATCGACATGAGGCAGTGACGTCATGTCATCAACATGAGGCTCGTATCGGTTTAAACATCATGGCCAACTCAAGCGCCTGCACCGGCTACCACGATGCGGCTGACTCGTCCGTCCGCGCCCGCGCGCGCTAGGCTCCAACGCCGCGCCCGCTCTCATAACCCGCCCGACGGACGCGCGCAAGCCGCCGCCCCCGCGGTCCATTCTACATCAACACGATGCGGCTGACTTGCCCGTCCGCGCGGTTTACCGCGCCTGCAATGGACTCACCCGTCCGCACCGGTTTAAAACGCCGTGGCCGACCCATCTGTCCGCACCTGCGGCTGACTCACCCGTGAATTGATTTCAGCTTCACCAAAGGGATGATCAACTCTGCGACGGATAATTTCCAGCCTAACATATCAGGTGAAATCCATCTAGTACATTTTTATCTTATCTGTTGCTTTCTTTAAAAAGAGCAATTACTGGCTTGCAAGTTCTCCAATGCAGGACGGGGTTATCACTGCGTTGTTGAAAGACTCATACCGGTTTATATCACGGTCAAATATGGAGAATCTCAAGACAACTCCTTGAGTCGTCTTGAGACTCGGGGGCTACAATGGTATGACTCGACAAAATTAGCCGGTTTCAATGAATTCAAGAACTCCGGGTCATTGAAGGGAAAAATAACCCGGGCCCCGGAGATTACTGCTAGATCGATGAAAATTTAAAAGCCGTCAGAAGATTTCTGGCTCAAAATAAGGACTCTGGTTTAAAATCCGGTTCAAGAGACATCTTTCTCTCACAAAGCACTTAAGCTCTCAAATCCGGTTCAAAAGCCGGCCCAGGGTAAATTTGTCCCTCACAAATTTTTGAAGCTCTCAAATCCGGTTCAAAATCCGGCTCAAGGTAAATTTGTCCCTCACAAATTTTTGAAGCTTTCAAATCCGGTTTAAAGTTCTGGTTCAAAAAGAATTAATCTCTCGCAAGTTCGAGATCTAAGAAAAATTAAAGGTTGCCAAAAAGAACTTGCTGCCATGATGCGCGGTTCAAACATAGGTATCCTGCCTTACGGCTTATCTTATTATGGTCACTTGGGGGCTTCCTACTCATCGAGCATAGCTTTCGGTATCCTCTTGATTGGTGTAATGCTAATATATGGTCACTTGGGGGCTTCCTGTTCAAACATAGGTCGTATTCAAACCAAAGAGAACATAGTTGTCGAAACCCTTTTGATCAGCACACTGCCAAACTCACTAGGGGGCTTTTTGATCGTATCTGAATCATAGCTTAACCTCTTTTGGGTCCGACGTTGATCGTATTCGAATCGGCGTCGTTAAACAACTCTCAAGGTCATTTGGGGGCTTCCTGTTCAAACATAGGTCGTATTCGAACCAAAGAGAACATAGCTGTCGGTACCCTCTTGATCGGCAACGCCAAAGCCACTGGGGGCTATATGATCGTATTCGAATCTTAGCTCAACCCCTTTGGAACGGTTTTCTGATCGTATACGAATCATAAGCCTTAAGTTTTCTAAGTCTTTTTTGCGAACAATTTTGGGTTTGACTTGAGACCTTTTTTGGATTATATCTCAAATGTATATAAGTGTTTTATGCTTAACCCGGCTTGACTTTTGACTACAAGTCGCCAGCTTATGACAATCATCATCTATGTGGAAGCATTGGCTTCTAAAGATTGGGTTATCACCCTTACTACACAGGTATCATAAGCTGGCAGTACGATTCAATATCACAGGTATGATATTATGTTTAACCCGGCCCTGGCTATGGACTTTAAGCCGCCGGTATATTTTGAATTGCGCCATTGGAATCATGCACGTATCAAAGATTGGGTTATCACCCTTACTGTGCAGGTCACATAGACCGACAGTGCAAATTCAATATCAACACAGATATTATGACCCGCCCTGCGGTAAACCGCCAAGGGTTCTTGTGATCTACTTGTGTGCAGGATAAGACTACAATTGGGTGATTACCCGCCCTGGTTTTTGACATTAAGTCGCCAAGGCGTATGTTGTTTAAACTCTGTGCAGGATTTGCAGAACTATGACTTATATAAAAGATTATCATTGATGCTTCAAAATGATTATTCGTTCTGGATTTTCTCAAAGGTTATAATCCGCCGGGTTATAAAAATTCTGGCTTACAATGGAGGCGTATTAAATCGCCATCAGTCAAGAGCCGCCAGGTATTTAAAACTCCGGATTTACTTGTCAACAGATAAGGTATTTGAATCTTTAAATAGCCAAACTTGGCTGGATTTTCATTATGATATTGAATGATTGAGGTTTTCCAAACCAGATTATATTGTTCAAATCTTTAATAGCCAACATGGCTGGATTTTTATTATGGTTATCAATAGACAATATTATGACGGAGGTCTTCAAAGTCGCTTCAGCGCAATGGTTAATATTTTATTAATGGACATGATTTATTTTTACAATGGAGGGAATAGTCCGAGTCGTTGCAAGCTTACTGAGCCGGCCATTGGGGGCTACATTATTCAAGTTGATATTACATCCAATGTGCAAGTCTCATGTCGCTGCAAGCATGCACCATGACACGTGGGGGCTAATGTAAAGTCATTTTTTGATCAACTTATTGAAGATCCGACTCATCCCATTGTAATGAGCTGGCCCTTGGGGGCTACTAATTGCTCTTGTCAACAATTCAAGGTACACAAAGTCTTAATCCATTATAGTGAAGGATCCACTGCTCAATTGGTAAAGCACAAAGCTCATAACCTTGTGGATGTGGGTTCAAGCCCCACGATGGAGGTTACATCATATGATGCTATTTTCAATGAAGTATATATAAAGTCTCAACTTAATATTATCTTACTAAGCCAGCCCTTGGGGGCTACATGTTGCCGTTCAAGTCTACATGATCATATTTACAAAGTCCCTGCTCATTATTGCATAATGACCCGACCATTGGGGGCTACGCTGGTTGAAGTTTTTATGAGCATAAGGCAATTTCAAGTCCCAGGTTGTTGCAAGCATGACAACCCGATACTTGGGGGCTACAGGTGATATGCATATAAGGGAGAAAAAATCTTCAAATTCTCAGTTTGGTGTAAACCAAATTGACCCGGTGTCTGCAACAATTCTAACCCGGCGTAAGCAACAATTATGACACGGTGCCATCAATATTTACAAACTGGCAGTTTTGGTAATGATAAACCAGCAAGTTCTACATCTTTAAGCCGGCTAACTATCAGATGAGTATTTCAAGAACAATATTTTTTAGGCCGGCGCTTTGGAAGCCGACTCAAGTGGATTATTCTTCACAATATTTCTCTCGGAGAAACCAACATCAGCAAATTGAGTATGAAGCTGGCTTATTGACCCGAATTTTTTAGAAGAAGGAAATGACAACTGGACTTAAGGATGATCAGGTCCCGGCTCAGGAGAATATTTAACCCAGAGCACAACCTGTCAAATTTGTTCTTGAGTTATTTTGCAGGATCAGTTTAACATGGATAAATACAAATTAAATAGGGGGCTAATGTCGGGGATACCCGCGGTATGACCCGGCCGGACTGGTGCTTCATCGTGACCCGTCGGAGGATTGGCGACTCATGGGTCTGGTGGTTCACTAGTGTGAAGACTCACGAGCCTGGCGACTTAATAATGGCCCCGACGGTGGGTCAGATAGATGACAAGGGCCCAAGGCCCAGTAGGCCGGCTCATCTTATTATGGGACGGCTTAAGACGGAAGGCATGAGGAATATTTCCTTTACGAGGAAGCAAGACCCGTACGTGTATCCGACTTGTAATAGAGAATAAGTTAGTTCTAATCCTACTAGGACTCTACATGTAAGCCGCCCCTTCAACTTATATAGGAAGGGGCATGGCTCCCCAAAGAGGGACAAGTAAGAAGAAACAATCTCTAGGGCTAGACACAAAGAGCCGGCTTACCGGCGTCTCCCTCATGAGCATAATGAGACCTAGCCACAAACAGCATGTAGGGTTATTACCGGATGATGTTTCCTGGGGCCCGAAGCTTTCTAAATCCTTATCTTGTGTTGCGTCTCTCGATTCCGCCTAACCCCTCTCAAGTTACCGCATAGATGTGTTGGCCTTGCGACAAAGTCCTCACACTAAGGACATCTGCCGTGACAATTCCACGACACCTAGTGCTTGAGTGGCGGCTATACATGCCCAAGACGATGCCTCCATGGAGGAGACGACACCCGCACACGCCGTCGTCATCTGCAATAGCTCCTGCCACGCATAGGTTTCTCCCAGCACAGTCCAAACCCCTAGAAGACCTCCGGAGCAGCACCACATGGAGGGGAGGAGGCAAGCTGTCGACATGGAATGGTGCTATGATGAGGGATATGCCGGTGGCCGTGGCCGCTGCCACACAGAGCCTGCGCCTCCACTTCAAGGCCTAGCCCAAGCCGCCGAGAGGCCACCGCGCCACCGAACGTGACCTGCGCCCCTACATCGCCACATCTGGAGTCTACCCAAAGCACCACCGTAAGCCGCCCACCACGCCAGTCGTCAACGCCCACCACACAGCAGGGAGGGTCACCTCCGCACCACCAGTGACGCCGTGCAGGCCGACGCCTCGAAACATCTTTACCCCACTTCCAAACGGCTGGAGCCGCCATGTCACGCCCAATATGCGATACTATCCTAAAGTGACTTGAAGGTCCCACCAAGGATAGAGCCGCATATTGATACGCTTTTGCAAGGTGGTTATCATTACATCAACATTACATAAAAGATGGGGATACATACAAAAGGCATACCATGCCACACGAATACAACATCATCTTACATAAGAGCACCATCCGACTACGGATGAAACACAAACAGAAACTCGAACGACAGCCACCCTGCTAGCCCAGGCTGCTGACTTGGAACCTATCCCCTGATCGAAGAAGAAGTAGAAGAAGAACTCCAAACAAGCAAACATCGCTCTCGCATCAAGATCATCATATAACCTGTACCTGCAACTATTGTTGTAGTAATCTGTGAGGCACGAGGACTCAGCAATCCCATTACCATGGGTATCAAGACTAGCAAAGCTTAAAGGGAAAGGAAGGGGTAAAGTGGTGAGGTTGCAGCAGCGACTAAGCATATATGGTGGCTAACATACGCAAATGAGAGCGAGAGAAGAAGCAAATGGAACGGTCGTGAAGCTAACAATGATCAAGATGTGATCCTGAACTCCTACTTATGTCAAACATAACCCAAAATCGTGTTCACGTCCCGGACTCCGCCGAAAAGAGACCATCACGGCTACACACGCGGTTGATGCGTTTTAATTCGGATCTGGTGTCAAGTTATCTACAACCGGATATTAACAAATTCCCATGTGCCACATAACCACGGGCACGGCTCTCGAAAGTTTATACCCTGCAGGGGTGTCCCAACTTAGCCCATGATAAGCTCTCGCGATCAATGAAGGATATTCCTTCTCCCGGGAAGACCCGATCAGTCTCAGAATCCCGATTACAAGACATTTCGATAATGGTAAAACAAGACCAGCAAGACCGCCCGATGTGTCGACAATCCCGATAGGAGTCGGACGTATCTCGTTCTCAGGACACACTGGATAAGCTAAGCGTATAGGTACCGACGTAACCCAAGTTGCCAAGGGATGGTCCCACATGGTGCTCTAGTTTGGACCAACACTTAGACAAGCATTGGCCCGGCGGGCTAAAATAAAGATGACCCTTGGGTTAATTACTCCCAAGGGAAAGTTATAGGTGGTAGGCAAATGGTAAAACCAATGTTGGGCCTTGCTGGAGGAGTTTTATTCAAGGCGAACTGTCAAGGGGGTCCCATAAATCACCCAACCGCGTTAGGGACGCAAAATCCGGGAACATAATACCGATATGACGGAAACTAGGGCGGCAAGAGTGGAACAAAACACTAGGCATAAGGCCAAGCCTTCCACCCTTTACCAAGTATATAGATGCATTAATAATATAAGAGATATTGTGATATCCCATCATAATCCTGTCCACCATGGGGCAATCTTCATCTTCACAGGCAACTAGCAACGCTATAAGAGGGGCTGAGCAAAGCGGTAACATAGCCAAACAACGGTTTGCTAGGAAGGGTGACAAAGGTTAGAGGTTCATGGCAATTTGGGAGGCTTGAAGAACAAGTGATAGGAAGCGCATCATAGCGATAGAACGAAGCAACTAGCATAGCAATGATAGTAGTGAGATCCAAGGTGACGATCATCTTGCCTGAAATCCCGCAATAAAGAAGAACGAGTCCATGAAGAAGATGAAGCCATGAAAACGAACCAGCCTAGACAAACGAATCCGCATGATCGCAACAAAACAGGAACTAACGAGAAGGAGCACAACCAGAAAGAAGCAAACAACAAGGTAAACACACAACACATAGACATGGCATGATGCTCAACCAAGTATGATACATGACAAAGCTAGATGAGGCTACTCATGGCAAGAGATGATGCAAACAAGAACGACACATCAAAGCAAGTTTAAATGAGGCCGGAAACAACATATAACAATACCGGCAAGTCCTCATATGCGAATTTAGAAATTGGTCTAGAACTGAATAAACCTTATGTTCAAGTTGTTAAATCGCAAGTTAAGATGCACCAAGATGATCTACACGAGATTCTAGTCAAGTTACATTTAAAGTTCATTTAATTCGGAGCTACGTCTAGAAGATATGAGCAAAACAAGTTAAGCATGTCATTGGTGCAAAATGCATTCAAACATCAAGCAAACACTGTAAAACATGGATGCAACATGACAATATGAAACTACATGCAAAATCAAGCAAGTTTCATATAGAGCACACTCGAAACGGAGCAACGGTTCAACACATACACTCTATACAAGTTTAAAGGACAAGTTGTCCAAAGCAGCAACTAGGCATCTTACAAACATCAAAACAGTATGCTACAGCACCTGAACATAAGAACAAAAGGCATAGGCATGAAGTACAGGTAGAGCATGACAAAACATGAACACTGATCTATCTCCAGAAAACACTATAACATGCTCAAAAGGACATGGCAAGATTGCAAATTATAACAGTTTCAGACTTGGCAGAAATAACATCAGGTTGCAATATTTAGAGCTTTCAAACAACATGTTACAGGAACTTAACATGACAAACAAAGGCATGTAATGCTAATACTAAAGACAAAGAACAAAACTCCCTTACTGAAATTATTCCAAAGATCAACAGACAAGATGGTAGCATCCATGCAAACATGGCAAATGATGACAGATTCAGACATGGCAGGAACAACAATAAGTAGGCATGTTGGTGAGCTTGTACCACTCACCATAGAGCAATACATGGCATGGAAAGGTGACCAACAATAATATGGAATATTTATGAAGCTAAACATGGAAATAGCAAGTTCATAGGGTGCATGGATCACTAGCAAACCTCATGGCAAAATTGAACTTAATGTTAACAGGCTGATAGCAACATTATTTAGCAAGTTTGGAGCAAGATAACAACAAGTTACAGCAGGCTATAAATGCAACCAGGGGCATGAATGGATAGATCATGCCATGTATAATAAAACATCCTTAGTGAACATCTCCAGATTATTCATAGAATGACTTGTAGCAGCAGGTTTACATAGCATAATGATATAGCAGATTCAGACTAGCAAAACAGCAACAGTAGGTACCCTACTTCACGAGCTCGATGCACTCACTTCAAGACTCACAAAAATACATGGATTGCACGACTGTGAAGATGGCATGATGTAGCTCAAAACTCATGTAAAGACATCAAGCTCATAGGATGCACACACAAAATGCAATGAAAAAGGCAAAACAACAAGTTCTGTTAACAGACAGCAGTTAACATCATATAGCACTCTTGCAACGATGATTAGGGCATCAAGATGATCTCGAATGAACATGACCCAATGGAACAAAATGTAGAGCACACCCAGATGAACAATTTGATATATCATACACACAAAACGGAGCTATGAGCAAAAATTTATGGCATGTCAAACTTAGCACCAGAATGTAAGAATTAAGGGACTTGGTGGAAATACTACCAGCGCGAAAACGAGATCCAGGTCGCTGGAGGAAGAAGCAGGCCATGGCAGCGGCAGTTCTGGCAACATGGGGGCGAGGGGACGGCCCGATCCGGCGGGGCCCGGCCGGATTCCGACGGAGTTGGCCATGATGAATCCATTTTTGGCAGAGAGGAGGCTTGGAACAGCACGAGCGTGGAGATCCAGGTCGGCCATCATGCTCCTGCGAGGTTCCAGAGAGAGAGAGATCGTAGGTGAGGGAGATAGTTGATGACTATGTAAACAGGATGACATGATATAACTATACGATGTGTCTATTAAAGTGGTTGGTATGCCATAAATCACAAACATGCCGTCGATGAAAACATGATGGCATGATATAATTTATGGATAGAATGACATAATTTAAAATATGATGACTATGTAAACAGGATGAGATGATATAACTATATTATGTCTTTAGAAAATGGGTTGGCATGCCATAATTCAGATACATGCTGTCTATGTAAACATCATGGCATGACATAATTCAAATATATGATTTATATACTAAGGAAGTGAGCAGTGGGCAATTGCATATATGATGTGTCAACTAAGGAGATGGCATTCAATATTGTGTATATGATGTAAAAACTAAGCATTGCAATACAACATATGCATTATATGAGTAATATAACCCTGCCAAGTTTGAGCATACACCTCAGGGGGATAATAGGATTGGTCATCTGCCTCTGAATCCTCCTCTGAAGAGCTATCTGTAACCAACAAGATATCTGCTTCAGCAGGTAGCATTGTCTGCTCTCAAGACCATGTTTTCACTCCAGATTTCTCCATCACCAATTCAAATGGTTGATGCACAGGAAGAGCAGTTGAATATACAAACATTGTCGACAAAAGCAATGATAAATACAAAAAAAGGACAACATGCTATAATTCACATATATGACGCTTGCCTAAATAGCATGGCATTGCATAATTCACATACATAATGCCTTGCAACAAGATAACATTGCATAATTCACATATATAATATCTTGCAACAAGATGTCATTGCATAATTCACATATATGGTAATTAGACACTAAACAGGTGGCATTCACACAAAGCATGTCTAAACTAAGCAAATGACATAGCAATGCAAGATACCATACGCACGACATGAGTAACATAACCCTGCCAAGTTAGGGCATGCACCTCAGGGGGGAAATATGACTGGTCATCTGTCTCTGAATCCTCCTCTGAGGAGCTATCGGTAACCAGCAAGACATGCGCTTTGTCAGATAGCATTGTCTACTCTGAAGACCTTGTTTCCACTCCAGATTTTTCCATGACCGTGCTGAATGGCTGATGCACACGAAGAGTAATTGAATGTACTAAAATTGTTTACAAATTTAACACATAATAAAAAATGATGGCATGATATAATTCACATATAAGATGACTGGCTAACCAGGGTGGCATTGCAAAATTCACATATATGATGCCTGGCTAGACAAGATGGCATTGCATGATTCACATATATGATAAAGAAACTAAACAGATGGCATTGACACAAAGCATGTCTAAACGAAGCAGATGACATCTTTAATGTATATAGTAAGCAATGCAAGGCACCATATGCACGATATTACCAACATCAGCATGCCAAGTTAGAGGGAAGACCTCATGGGGTAAATAGGAGTGGTCTTCTCCTTCTGAATCCCCCTCGGAACAGTTATCTTCCTCTTGATTACGATTCGAAATGGGTGGAGGGGGGGTTGCCTTTGCGCCCACCATGGAACGACGTATGCATGAAATTTTATTGCCACGCAAGGCTTGTCTCTTTTGCTCTACATGATCAGTTCCATTGTGTACAATAACTGGCATGCATAGGAATAAAACATAGTGAGATTATGTAAGGAGTGCATGCACAAATCCAGAGTGATGGTAGCAAACTTTGGATAGACCCTAAACCAATGATAGCAGGCAGATAATAGCTTTAGTTAAAAAATACAGATAATGGCTCCTTTAATGTTTGTTTGCACCCAACATGAAACTCATAGTAGACACCGGAGATTAACCAGATAGTACTGATTGCTACCCCAATATGTACCCCACAACCATTTAAAAACTCAAGTTTCAGCATTAGTTTGGACCTAATTCGGAGTCTAATAGGTGAGCACGACGATAATGTAGGATGTCATCATATTAAGCGACGCATAACGTAAGCAGACACGGAAGAGTGCGACCTCTCTTGCGGACCCGTGTAGTCCTCAAGGTCATCTGCTCAGTTGATGATGGTAATGCAGTTTTCGTGGCTGCCGGCGGCGGGGAAGAAGATCTGAGGCGGCGAAAGACAGTCTAGAGAGCGGATCCCTGCTGTGGTGAAACCTTCCGTCATTGGAGCAGCTGAGCTGGGATGGAACACAGCGCCGCAGGAGCAGGACAAACCACACAAGGTTTTCTTTGACACATATCTGTAACAGAAGTAATTGAGTAAGGGCTTGTTTGAATTTGAGGATTCTAACAATGCAGGGATAGGAAATAGATAGGAATATGATAGGAATGCAGGTGCAAAACAGAGAATTTAAAAACACAGGATTTCTGCCAATCTGGGTGTTTGATTCACAACAATTGGAAGATCACAGGATGCAAAAAAGCATGGTGAGATTAAGTAAAACCACAAGAAAATATACGGTTATAATCCTATTATGCTACTATCTCTTAGTCTTGTGCTTGATGAATAGGAATATGAAAAGGAGGAGAAGTGGAAATTAGAGTTCCTATGGTTTTTATTTCAAGGAGACACTAAAGGAACAAATCCTACAGTTTTCCTTTGCTCCATTCCTTTACACCAAATTCATGAAAAGTAGTACCATAGGAAACTTTCCAATTCCTATGTTTTTCATTCACTTTTCCTTTCAAGCACTGGCGATTCTAGTAGGCTGGCTTGAGCAAGGAAAATCCTACACTAAAAAATGTTTTTGTGCTACTTCTATTACTTTGGACCCAGGCCACTCCCATACTAGCTCAACTCCCAGGCCCATCGACAAATGCACAGCTCAAACGCACAGAGATAAATAATGATGGCGTTCAAGAGAGTCCATCACGGATAGCTAAGTTGTCTGGTACCTCACTGCTTGTCATATAGTAGGATAAAATAATCATATTTCTCGTTACTACGAGTGCTCAGTGGACAATATATATAACATGTAGAGTAAAAAAGAGATGCAACAAGTGTACAACCTCTTCGGCGAAGCCATGTCGATCTCAACGTGATTGGGTTGGCCAGTGAGGATGCTCTGACTGACTTTGCTGTCGGAGGAGGGGAAGAAGATCTTAGGAATTTGGAGATGGAGCCCGAGGTACCGCTCCGCTATGATGGAGGGTTTCGTTGTTGGAGCAGCTCCGGTGAGTTGTACGACGCCGAGGCTCAAGCAGGACAAGAGAGACAACGAACAACGTTAACCTGAGTGGAATTCTAATAGCATCTCCAATACATGACGTAAATTACATAACCACAAAGTGCTAGATGTAAAATACATCAGCCGCTCATCTCTGAACTTAACTGTCGAAACTGAACTTAACTGTTGAAACTGAACTGAACTGTCGAAACTGAACCTAACTGTCTAAACTGAATTTTGCTGTCGAAACTGAATTTTGCTGTCAAAACTGAACGCACTAGCAAGGTGAGTCTACACGTCGGTCGACTGGCTTTTTCATCTCTGGTCAGTCGATTTTGTAGCCGTTGGATACAAAATCAAGGGCCTGCGGTTCATCTTCAACCTCCACCCCCCCTGAGCCGCCAGCCGCCACCAGCCAAACAGCAGCCCCCCGCCGCCCGCGGCCGACTGTGCGCCGCCCCGCCCGCCCTGAAAACACTCCCCACCGCCGGTCCACCGCCTCCCCAACCATCCCTCTAGGCCCCCCCGTGCTGAGCTTTTTCTCTAGCGATCCCCATGCCACCGCCCTCCAATGCCCCGCCACCGCCGGCAACCACCGCCCCCATCCTGAACCCTAAGATAGATAGTGGGGTACCTCTCCGGTGAGCCCCCCTCCCTGCTGCGGTTGGTTCTTCCTTCACCCCGGCGAGCCCACCCCTTGAAAATCGACTGACCCAAAAGTCAAATCAGTCGACTGAAGCGTAGCCAAATCGGAGCAGCATCGCAAGCAAGAGCAAGAGCGAGAGCAGCAGCGCGAGCAAGAGTAATAGCAAGAGCAGACCAGGTAGGGGACCGAGAGCAAGAGCAGAGCAGCAGCGCGAGCGAGAGCTAAAGCAGCAGCATCTCCTACTGATGTGGATGTCGCCGCCGAGGGAGCGACGTCGTGGAGGAAGTGGCCGGCGATGCCACCGTGGATGGAGCCGCGCCGTGTCGGCTCGGGACCGAGCGCCGGCAGCACCGTGAGATCTAATCAAGAAGAAAATGCGGCGATTAGTGTAAAACCTCTTTGGTGGCGCCGATTAGGCCGCAGCTTCATCCGAGGAAACAGTGATGATGATGCTCTTCCGATGGTGCAGGTGAAGACGGCGGTGTGGGAATGGAGGTGGTGCAAAAGACGAGGGGAACATCGGAGCAGCTCCTTGGAGGTGGAGGATGGGGTGGCTGAACCGGCGGGACGATGAGATCGACGACGGATCCTCATCCGGTACGGTGGATGAGGGACGTCGAGGTGTTGCTGTGGACGATGTCGTCGGGGAAGAGGCTCCGGCTGGGTGGCGGACGGAGCAGGGCGTGGGGTTTCGTGCAGATTTTCATGGCCTCGGTGTACGAATGGGTGGGTGGATGGGATGGCAGTGGGGAACCATGGCTTAGAGACGCGCTTGTCCGAAATGTGGGGTAAGTTACGAAAGTACCCCCCACCGATTTGAGGCGGTTCTTTCGGTTTAGGGGTACCACGGGCATTTCACGTGTCGGGATTTCATAGGAGGTGGGAGTTTTCGCGCGCGTTGTAATTTCGGAATAGCAAGGTGCGGGTTGAGATGGAGGGAGTTGTCGGAGCACAATGAGACAAAGATATATCTTAAATATTTTGGGCTAACAAGGCGCGGGTTGAAGAGGCGGGAGTTTCGCAGCATGATAGACAGAGACGCTAGCTTCAATTTTCGGCATAACAAGGCGCAGCTTGAAATTTCGGAAGAACAAGCTTAACGTGTACCCAAAAAAAAGACAATTTGCACCTCAACACGCACAACACACACACAAACACCATTTAGACTATAGTAAGGTACACGTGCATTGCACGCATGAGATTTGGCAACCAAATTATGAATAAATACCACATTATAGCATGCAAGCTTTGAGTCATATATGCGTGATGTAGATGTTCGTTTAATTCTTATAGTTCATTTCATTCAAAATCATCTAGTTTTTATAAGAAAGCTAATCTATTTTTAGATTCATGGAATTGTGCATTGTAAGACATAAAGTAAAAACAAATAATGGCAAATCATGTAGAAAAACATTTGGGCAATTCTGATATGGGAGATTCTAGAACAAATAAGAAGTGCTTGTGTTTTGATGTTTGTGCATTATGCTTAAGTTCAACCATGGAGTCTTCTAGATTATAGAAGTGGCGAAATCAGGTGGAATCTAGATGATATCCAACGGCCAATAGTGCTCAAATTTGCCATCTTTGGACCATCGGATTCGCCTCATCCAACGACCATCTTTCAAAGTTAAAGTTACCCGCACACAATATAAAAAAATATAATATAATATATATATAGGGGTATAGATATAGATATGTGATGCAAAAGCCGCCCATCATCTCCAATTATAATAGTGTGTCCATGCACGGATGCGACGTGGGCAAATGATGTCTGCCATCGGTATCTCAAATTCAAATTAGTCTGGCCTTGTTCAATGTGTATACACTACAACATGCTCGTTTCCAAACCACACCGCGCAGATCTCCGTTATATTCATGCATGCATGGGTTTCAAACATCAGGATCTCTTATTCAAATATTTGAATTCAACTTTACATTGATTATGACCTCACATATTCTTTTACACCCACACAGTAGTCTTCTTTTTATAATTGTACCACTAACTTTCTGTGACGCCCGGATAATCAAGCTATAGTAACCCTCTACTAATGATGCCACGTCAACTCCATTACGGTTACTAATCTCGCGTTAGTTCAAAACCAATTCAAATCCAGATTCAAAATCAAACAAATAATAAAAGTTTTCCAATCTTAAAACTAAAATGTTCGGAGAGAGCCAAATAATGCATAAGTAATAATGGTGAAGAAACCAACCTCTTTGAAAGTGTTTGATTGTCCTAAAGTAAATAAAATAGTAGCAAAACAATTAATCAAATGCTTTTTACA
The DNA here is from genome assembly GCF_002162155.2 of Triticum dicoccoides. Classification (NCBI taxonomy): domain Eukaryota; kingdom Viridiplantae; phylum Streptophyta; class Magnoliopsida; order Poales; family Poaceae; genus Triticum; species Triticum dicoccoides. The sequence goes on along the minus strand of NC_041381.1, from coordinate 229,618,612 downwards.
ATTAAAAAAATTATTAAACTATTATATCTAGTTGCCCAAACTTATGTGGCCATAGTATAATTATTTAGACTAAATTAGGGACTACTTTTATAAGTCATAAATCTAAAATAAAAGTGAAACTAAAAGTAACAGAAAAGAAATAAAGAAAAAGAACAAAAGGAAAATAAAACACAAAATAGGAGAAAACCTCCCCTCCTGTTGGGCCTCGGCCCAGCTAGCCATCCAGCCGGCCCAGCGGCCCACCTCGCTCCCACCTTAAGCCCCCACTCCCCATCGAAACCCTAGCCCACAACCGCATAACCCCTCCCACTCCCCAGATCTCTCTCCCCTCCCCCGCGTGGATCTGGATCGGGGGCGCTCGCCCCCGACAACCGTGTCGACCCCGACGCCCACCCCGCGCCGCCTGGCACTGCTCGCCAGCATCGTCGGCCGTCGTCTCCGTCTCTCCCCGAGTGGCTTCCTCGCCCCGTCGCCGCTCGCCGCCGTTCGCCGGATCGCCCACCATCTCATCGAACCGCCACCCAGCCGGACCGCTCCGTCCTCGACCTCCTCCTCGCCGGATCGACGCTCGCCGATGCCGCCGCCCGGAACCCCCACTGGAGCTGCCCCGCCACCTCGCCGTCGTCGGTGCCACCTCCCCGTCTCCGTCGCTCGTCCTCATCCCCCTCCTCGCCGGACGCCGTCGTCGCACGCCGCCTTGCTGCTGCACCACTGCCTCGACCTCGCCGTCGTCCCCGTCCTCCTCCTCGACAACCACTGCCATTTTCCCTGCACCGCAAGTGAGGCCCCGACCTCTCCTCCTCTTCCCCCTCTCGTCCGGTCGTCGTGATCCCTGCACGCGCGCGCACGTCCTTGCTCCCCTTGCCCCGCTCCAGGCTGAGCTCGCGCCGACCACCGCGGCCCCGCGACCAACTCAGGCGGCCCGCTAGCCGTCGCCCGTGCGCCCGGGCTCGCCCCGGCGCCCTGTGCCCGCTAAGTCCCCTAGGGCCAATGACATGTGGGGCCCAACCCCATAACATTTTTTTAAAAGAATTAAAAACAAGAGAATTGAAATAAATAAAATATTAATTAATTAGTTAATTAATTAACTTAATTAATCCTGATTAAACTAACCTAATAACTAGTTAACTTAATTAACCCTGATTAGCCTAATCAGTAAATGACATGCGGACCCCACTCGTCAGTTTGACCGGTCAACGGTCACAGTTGACTGCTGACATCATGATGATGTCAGCAAACACTATTCTAGATAATGTTGAATTAAATTAATTAAATAAATTCTTAAAATGTTTTAAAACTTTAGAAAATCATATAAAATAAACCGTAACTCAGATGGAAAAACTTTGTACATGAAAGTTGCTCAGAACGTCGAGACGAATCCGGATACGCAGCCCGTTCATCCGCCACACATCCCTAGCATAGCAAAGATGGAACTTTTCCCCTCCGGTCCGTCTGTTCGAAAACGCGAAACACCAGGAATACTTTCCCGGATGCCCCCCCCCCCTTCGCCGGTATCACCTACCACTACGTTAGGTCACCCCTAGCACTGCATATTGCCGCGTCTTGCTTTGTGTTACATTTGATTGCTCTGTTATTTATTGTGTTCCCCCTCCGTTACTTCTTTCCGGTAGACTCTGAGACCGGTGCCGAGGTCTGTGTGTTCGACTACACTGAAGATGACCCTCCTTGCCAGAGCAACCAGGCAAGCCCCCCCCCCTTGATCACCAGATATCGCATATTCTCCTCTATACTGCTTGCATTAGAGTAGTGTAGCATGTTACTACTTTCCGTTAATCCTATTTTGATGCATAGCCTGACATTGTTGCTACATCTGTTGATACCTTACCTGCAATCCTAAATACTTAGTATAGGATGCTAGTTTATCATCATTGGCCCTACATTCTTGTCAGTCTGCCTTGCTATACTATTGGGCCGTGATCACTCGGGAGGTGATCATGGGTATATACTATACATACATACATACTATACAGATGGTGACTAAAGTCGGGTCAGCTCGATGAGTACCCGCAAGTGATTCTGATGAGGGGGCTGAAAGGACAGGTGGCTCCATCCCGGTAGAGGTGGGCCTGGGTTCCCGACGGCCCCCGACTGTTACTTTGTGGCGGAGCGACAGGGCAGGTTGAGACCACCTAGGAGACAGGTGGGCCTGGCCCTGTTCGGCGTTCGCGGATACTTAACACGCTTAACGAGATCTTGGTATTTGATCTAAGTCTGGCTACTGGCCTATACGCACTAACCAACTACGCGGGAACAGTTATGGGCACTCGACGTCGTGGTATCAGCCGAAGCCTTTGTGACGTCAGCGACTGAGCGACGCGCGCCAGATTGGACCGCGTAACGTGACTTCCTTTGTAATGGAGGTTGCTAGTTCTGCTTTCGGTCGCGTACGCAACATGCAGGAGTGCAATGGGTGATGGGCCCAGACCCCTGCGCGCATAGGATTTAGACCGGCGTGCTGACCTCTCTGTTGTGTCTAGGTGGGGTTGCGACGTGTTGATCTTCCGAGGCCGGGCATGACCCAGGAAAGTGTGTCCGGCCAAATGGGATTGAGCGTGTTGGGTTATGTGGTGCACCCCTGCAGGGAAGTTAATCTATTCGAATAGCCGTGATATTCGGTAACAGGACGACTTGGAGTTGTACCTTGACCTTATGACAACTAGAACCGGATACTTAATAAAACACACCCTTCCAAGTTCCACAGACAACCCGGTGATCGCTTTTCCACAGGGCGACGAGGGGAGGATCGCCTGGTAGGATTATGCTATGCGATGCTACTTGGAGATGCTACTTGGAGGACTTCAGTCTACTCTCTTCTACATGCTGCAAGACAGAGGCTGCCAGAAGCATAGTCTTTGATAGGATTAGCTATCCCCCTCTTATTCTGGCATTCTGCAGTTCAGTCCACCGATATGGCCCTTTACACATATACCCATGCATATGTAGTGTAGCTCCTTGCTTGCGAGTACTTCGGATGAGTACTCACGGTTGCTTTTCTCGCTCTTTTCCCCTTTCCCTTCTACCTGGTTGTCGCAACCAGATGTTGGAGCCCTGGAGCCAGACGCCACCGTCGATGACGATTACTACACTGGAGGTGCCTACTACTACGTGCAGGCTGCTGACGATGGCCAGGAGTAGTTAGGAGGATCCCAGGCAGGAGGCATGCGCCTCTTTTGATCTGTATCCCAGTTTGTGCTAGCCTTCTTAAGGCAACTTATTTAACTTATGTTTGTACTCAGATATTGTTGCTTCCGCTGACTCGTCTATGATCGAGCACTTGTATTCAAGCCCTCGAGGCTCCTGGCTTGTATTATGATGCTTGTATGACTTATTTTATTTTTAGAGTTGTGTTGTGATATCTTCCCGTGAGTCCCTGATCTTGATCGTACACGTTTGCATGTATGATTAGTGTATGATTAAATCGGGGGCGTCACAAGTTGGTATCAGAGCCGACTACCTGTAGGAATCCCCCTTTCCAACTCCTTGGCCGAAGTCAAGTCTAGACATTGCGAAACTTTTACTAACATGGCTGTGTGTCTTACGGGCACATGTTGCCATTGGGTGGTATTAGGATCTTTTATTCCTTGTCCATACTCTGGGATTCTGATCTCTCTTCTATTCGGGTTAAATGAATTTTACTAATTCTAACATTAGGATCTCGTTATCACTTTCACCCGGAGAGCCCCTTATTACTGATGATCGTCTGCTGCACCAGAAGACCCTGAAGATACTCTCCGTTGTTAACTCGAGAACTTGTGTTCATTGCGTTTGCAATTCCCCTTCCACCGTAAACCCTTATGGATAACTACTTGCAGTTGTTATTCTTACCTTCATCCCCAGTTGGTCTTGTTATTACAAGATACCTTGAAAAACTCGTCATTGTTTCGATAATCCTTTGAGCTTACTGCCTTGCTGTTCTTTGTCATCTGAATACCCTACGGTTAATTCTCGCACTTATCGAGTATCCACTCATCCCCCAGTTGTTCATGTGTTATACAAAAGTCTTCGAAATACCATTCGATATTCCGAAAATCCTCAGCAACCTATTGCTCTGGAATTTCTTGTTTGCTTTCATTATGATTAATCCCATAAGTATAGTAATCATATTGGCATCCATTGTCACCATCATTTTTGAGTCCGTTGATTCAATACATTGTGAATGTTCACAATCATCAGTCGAGTCCTAGGATTATCTTTCCGGCTCAGACATCATTTTTAACATGAGCTGGTTCTCGACCAAACTATCTGTCGTTGATTGTGCCTCTGGTATATTAAATTGATCCATCCTTGATCAGAACGTCTGCTTCTGGTCCTTTGTTTTGGAAATCATAATTCCTTTGCATTTAAGCTTTGAATTATTCAGAGGATTCCATAACCTATTGCATTTGCATTCCTTCCTTTTCTGGTTGAGTATCGATACTCACATCAGATCCTTTATGGACCATCAAGTCCTTTGTTGGATTGTTATCCGACAATGTCCTTCACATTTGATCACTTTGTGAGTTCTTCCCCTGATACATAATGCCTTTGTTAAGTTGTATCCTCTGCTTGGCCAACCATGCTCTGCTTTCGGGCTTGTGTTATTTACTCTTGAAACTTGTGGTATATGTTTCTAAGAAGCCCCTATGGGTTGAACATATGCCTTCTCTAAACCGTGTGAACCCGAAAGTTTTCACGAGTCATACTCTTCTAGTGCTTCACCAGATAAAATTTCAACACTGCAACTTCATCGAACGTGAGAAGTGAATGAAAGGTTATGCATTGGAGAAGTGGGAGTCGACCTTGAACTTGTGTTCATGCCCATGGACACGATGTAGATCTTATCATTAAAGCTTCCCAGAAATTAATTATTCCTTTGGTATAAGTTCATCTTATATCTGGGATCTGGCCTTTTGCAATCGTGGTTCCGACCATGTTCTCTTTTAAATACCATTTCTCGTGCAAGTTTAAGCACTTGTCTTCTGTAGAGCAATACCCCAGTCCAACCTCTACTTTGATCTGTCATCGTGGTATCTCGAGATTATCATGGAACTACATAACATCTTATGAGTTCTTCATCAAGTGCTACATTCCCACTGATTCCAATTTTTCACGGGCTCTAAGTTATTAAACACTCAAAGACACCAATAACTGAACCGAGTCCGCACTACGGTTCAACAACTCTTCAGTAAGCTTCTATAAGTACGAGTTTGTACCCGATCACATCATTCCTAGCCTGATCGGCTATATCATTATCATGCTAAATTTTAACTGTGCTACCGGGTCCTTCTTCTCGGAGCATAAATTTCGACAGTGAGCTAATTTTACAATCGATCTTCCTCGTCATACCGTTTGTCCTTGAACAACAAGCTTGATTTCGAGTTTGTGTCGTACCCGTGGTTCCAATGACTTTTGGCTTCAACATTTCCGTTGACTTGATGTCATCGCCGATCAGTTACATCTTCTCGAAACCTCTCGACAAATGTGTTGTGATCATCATCAACATTCTGGGGTCTTCCAAGATATCTATTGAATTCTTGATGAGAAATAGCATCCTTTGCCCTCGATGGTTTGGGTTATCATCCACAACGTTATTGCATTCCCTCCAACACAAAAATTGTTCCTGTTTTGTGTTGTTCCTTGAGTTCTTTTCTATCCTACTTATGTTATGATTCTACCGCGGAGTATTACCATCTTTGATGCCAAGAATGTTGTGAGGATTGCTCCACCTCTTCAGAATTCTTGCTATAATGATACTTCTCACCATCACCATTCTTTCTTGGTCCTTGTGTTGATTCCAACCGGGGTACCCACAAGTGAACGGTGTTGTTTGAATTCTGCCCTTCTAGCAACCCTCTTAATGGTCGGCTGTTCATTCTTAGACTATTAATTATTGAATCACCATTCTGACATTGGTCGTGCAACCCAACCCATATTTCGGGCGCACCTTTCAACCAATGTTTAATTGTGTATGTTCCTCGAGCTTACTTCCTTATATCATTTGATATGACAAATGTTATCTCCTTATCCACATAATTGTGGAGATCCATCTTTTGGATACCTCGATGAATTATCGCTGAGTCCATCAGTCACCTCCTCATCCTGTTCTTGGTTTAAAGATGAACTATTGTTTCAGGAACCCGCTCCCATAGTTCATTTCCTGAGAATCTTGCAATGTCATTTCGTCGATTTGTGTTGCACCTTTTCTTCTCGGACAACCTGAGTCTGAGGTATCATGACACCAATCGGATCTGAATCTCGGTCAGATATGATGGTTGGAACATATTTCCAAGAGTTATAACAATGGTCTTTATGTGACCCGGTAAGGTGATGTCGTGCCTAGCACACCTGGCCGGAGGCCCTATTGTTATAGATTCCTTTTCAGCAAGGTTATCCATTCTTCCATGAGGAAATTGTAGGACTTATCCTATAAGTTGTTTCCGATGAATCCTTTGTGTATCCAAAGTCCGACCTTTGCTTGAAAACCATGTCAATGCTATCTCGAAGCATGTATGTGGTACTCCTATCTTCAATAAGAACACTTGAAGCACAATGCTAAATTTTCTTAATAAAATTATCCAAACATCATTGTATGGGTAATGTCATGAAAATTCTCCCCCCTTTCCTAAAGGGTTTTCTACAATTATATCCTGTCATGGGTATCATGCTCTGCTTGTCCTTGGGAAGGATATACCCCTGAAATATGTGTTTAAACACATTTTCCATTCCATTGTTCTATTTGATGTGATAACCATATTTCCCTTTCATTGTTTGGTTTAACCTTTCTTGTGATCTATATGATCTAAGCAACAATATTCTCCTGCTTTTGTAAACACCTAGGTGTATAATTCTGTCAGAAAGACCCTGTTACTTTTGTTGATGACATTCCGGTAACCACCGATGGACGAGAACTTTGCCTACTGGTCCGCCTCGTTCAACGAGCAGGAAGATGGTTCTCTTCGTCCCTCGCCCTTGGTACCAATGTTGTTGCCGACATAACCGACAGAGTATCCTCTGACTTGCCTTGCTTACATGATCGTGTAAGATGTCACCCACCTTCCTACTTTTAGACCACATGGTGGGCCCATAACCCACAGTTCCACAGGATCGAAACCTGACTCTCATGTACACCCCCTGTTCCCAAAGTTATTCCTCGCGCGTGGCCTCATACGTAATTCACGAGCCACCTTCCAATGAGATCATCAACTCTGGTATCAGATACAATACTTATCCCCGTTGCTACGAACCCCCTTTCACGCCCTGTTTCAGGCACCAAACGATTGCCCACCCACTAGAAACTTCTCATGATACCTTCTTAATTTGCTCTCAATATTTTCTTAAGATTCCATTCAAGAGTTACTTTCCACCACCATCCCCGATGTTATCAACCAGATAGTCAACCTTTCAGAGGCCCGTTCTTTCGAAGTTACCCCTTGTCATTTTCGTAAGTACGATGGAGTTCCTGAAGAAAGGACGACAACCTAATCATGATGCATCGATGCATAGGAATGAAGTCATCGACGCTATGGATCGACCACTTTGAGAAGAGCAAGCAAGAACGAGAAGATTCATTAGAATTTCGTAACCAAGTCCCTTCCCCCTTACTCCACCTCTTAAATCTCGGGACGAGATTTCTTGTAGTGGAGGAGAATTGTGACACCCGGATAATCAAGCTATAGTAACCCTCTACTAATGATGCCACGTCAACTCCATTACGGTTACTAATCTCGCGTTAGTTCGAAACCAATTCAAATCCAGATTCAAAATCAAACAAATAATAAAAGTTTTCCAATCTTAAAACTAAAATGTTCGGAGAGAGCCAAATAATGCATAAGTAATAATGGTGAAGAAACCAACCTCTTTGAAAGTGTTTGATTGTCCTAAAGTAAATAAAATAGTAGCAAAACAATTAATCAAATGCTTTTTACAATTAAAAAATTTATTAAACTATTCTATCTAGTTGGCCAAACTTATGTGGCAGTATAATTATTTAGACTAAATTAGGGACTACTTTTATAAGTCATAAATCTAAAATAAAAGTGAAACTAAAAGTAATAGAAAAGAAATAAAGAAAAAGAACAAAAGGAAAATAAAACACAAAAAAGGAGAAAACCTCCCCTCCTGTTGGGCCTGGGCCCAGCTAGCCATCCAGCCGGCCCAGCGGCCCACCTCGCTCCCACCTTAAGCCCCCACTCCCCATCGAAACCCTGTGTATACATTACAACATGCTCGTTTCCAAACCACACCGCGCAGATCTCTGTTATATTCATGCATGCATGGGTTTCAAACATCAGGATCTCTTATTCAAATATTTGAATTCAACTTTACATTGATTATGACCTCACTTATTCTTTTACACCCACATAGTAGTCTTCTTTTTATAATTGTACCACTAACTTTCTCTCGTGCATGCATGCACACACACTACCAGTCGGCATGATCTATCGCACGCATGCAATCTTTTTCTTCAGGTCGGTCTCCCATGAAGGCACACACCCACACACATCCCCCTCTCCATCATACCGGGCATTCTTTATCACTCACGCGTGCATGCGCAATGATGGATGTTCCTCTATGTATGTGTGTATATAGCTAGGTCTTTCATAGTTTTCCACACACACCGATCAATCGATATATCCAGTGAGGTCTCACCCTCTTTCCCACGTCCACATCGATCAATCTATACCTCTCTATATAGGATTACCATAAATAGCTAATACACCCACATTAATTATATATCCAACGTCCCCCTCTCATCATCCATGCCTTCCGCTTCATCTCTCAGACGTGTGCACAATGGCGAAGACAGGGGGCAGTAAGGGCCCTGCCCCCCCCCCCCTAACATCACTATATATCGAGGCTAATTTGAATGATCATTAGACAATTGCTGCTAAAAAAGGTTTAATTTCATGAATTGACCCTCCTCGTAAAGGATTAGCAATGCTTGGCCCCCTAGCTCATTTATTTTTCATGGCTCCGCCACTGCGTGCAATGCTACATCTCGAGCTTGTGTTGGTTTTCCCCGAAGAGGAGAGGAGGATGCAGCATAGTAGCCTAGGTATTTCCCTCAGTTTTTGAGAACCAAGGTATCAATCCAGTAGGAGGTCACGCGCAAGTCCCTCGTACCTGCACAAAACGATAGCTACTCCCAACCAACGCGATTAGGGGTTGTCAATCCCTTCATGGTCACTTATGAGAGTGAGATCTGATAGAGATAATATTTTTGGTATAAAGATGCAAAGTAAAAAGTAAAAGCAAAGCAAGTAAATAAAGTGATGGAGATTGATATGATGAGAATAGACCCGGGGGCCATAGGTTTCACTAGTGGCTTCTCTCAAGAGCATAAATATTCTACGGTGGGTGAACAAATTACTGTTGAGCAATTGATAGAATTGAGCATAGTTATGAGGTTATCTAGGTATGATCATGTCGGTGTACTAGACTATGGGTACTCTAGTATCCCGAACTTGTGCACGGGCAGTTGCAGCACCCTGCGGCAAGGCTTGCCGGGCGACCGCCAAGATCCTCTGTGGTTCCCTTGGAGCCATTCAGGAACAAAGTATTTAAGCCAAGGAGACAAGGCCCTGGCAAGAGGAGCTTGCCGGGAAGGCCAGCCAAGGCATCCCAAGGAACTTGCCGCGACGCACCACGCGTCCCGGCAAGGCAACAAGGCCCCGGCAAGAGGAGCTTGCCGGGAAGATCAACCAAGGCATCTCGAGGCTCGGTGAGCGACAAGCTTCCGGGCCCGACAAGACAACAGCCGCGGCAAGGCGCTTGCCGTGGCAGGCGGCCACCCTGTACCCACGCTCCAGCGCATCCACCAACGTGTCGCTCTGGGGGCCTTTCCAGGCGCGCGTGGTGGGAGGCTGTGCAGCCAGCGGTGCACGGTGGCATGCGAAGCTGACAAGATCGCCATCGTGGCGAATGCTGGCGCCCCTGACGGTCCTTTTCTGCGCTGTTTGGGCGACTCAGACGGGCATTTAATGCCCTTGTCCCCTGCCGTCAGGGTTAGGTAGGGTGTACTGTACAAGTAACTGTACCAACCACCTCGCTTTTTACATTTGTACCCTTCTCTGCGTTGCCACCTGTCGGTGACCCCTTGAGCATATAAAAGGAGGCCCATGCACAATGTAGAGGGGTTTCAGACCCAGAAAATGACACACGAGGCTCGGTTCATTGGAAGCCAGAAAAACACTTAGCTCTCTCTCGAGCAAGAACATAATACAATCAGACAAGCAGCAGTAGGAGTATTATCTCTCCGGAGAGCTCCGAAGCTGGGTAAACTGCTCATGTGCTTCACCTCGATCTGCTCTTCGTGCGATCTCCGCCCCCCGCCGAACCGAAAGGGGTTCGGTCCGCCGGTCCCATAGGTGTCCGTGGATCAGTTTCCCCGACAGATCATGTATATAGGCATCACATCCGTGACAAGTAGATCGAAACGATTCTGCATCTACTACTATTACTCCACTCATCGACCGCTATCCAGCATTGTAGGACCTTGAGAAGAGGTGTCTAGAGGGGGGTGATTAGACACTAAGTACCAAAGTTGTAGTTTTTAAGTTTTCTTAAGTTTAAGTGGAGTTTAGGCACAAGTTTAACATTCACAATACATATCAAGCAAGCATGCAAAGAGTATATGAGCAGCGGAAAGTAAAACATGCAACTTGCAAGAAAGTAAAGGGAAGGGTTTGGAGGATTCAAACGCAATTGGAGACACGGATGTTTTTGGCGTGGTTCCGATAGGTGGTGCTATCGTACATCCACGTTGATGGAGACTTCAACCCACGAAGGGTAACAGTTGCGCGAGTCCACGAAGGGCTCCACCCACGAAGGGTCCACGAAGAAGCAACCTTGTCTATCCCACCATGGCCGTCGCCCATGAAGGACTTGCCTCACTAGCGGTAGATCTTCACGAAGTAGGCGATCTCCTTGCCCTTACAAACTCCTTGGTTCAACTCCACAATCTTGTTGGAGGCTCCCAAGTGACACCTAGCCAATCTAGGAGACACCACTCTCCAAGAAGTAACAAATGGTGCGTTGATGATGAACTCCTTGCTCTTGTGCTTCAAATGATAGTCTCCCCAACACTCAACTCTCTCTCATAGGTTTTGGATCTGGTGGAAAGAAGATTTGAGTGGAAAGCAACTTAGGGAATGCTAGAGATCAAGATTCATATGGTAGGAATGGAATATCTTGGCCTCAACACATGAGTAGGTAGTTCTCTCTCAGAAAATGTATGCTGGAAGTGTAGGTTCAGTCTGATGGTTCTCTCCATGAATGAAGAGGAGGTGGAGGGGTATATATAGCCTCCACACAAAATCTAACCGTTACACACAATCTACCAAACTCGGTGGGACCGAATCGTTAAACTCGGTCAGACCAATTTAGCAAATAATGTGACCGTTAGGATTTTCCGTGGGATCAAAATGCAACTCGGTGAGACCGATTCGGCTAGGGTTAGGGCATAACGTAATCTTGGTAAGACCGATTACACAGACTCGGTGAGACCGATTTTGGTAATAAGCTTTCCAGAGAGTTGGTCAGGCAAACTAGATTTGACCGATTACACAAACTCGGTGGGACCGATTTTGGTAATGAGTTATCCAGAGAGTTTGCATTGTAACCTCGGTAGTACCGATTGCTCAAACTCGGTGAGACCGATTTTGGTAATGGACATACATAGAGAGATTACAATCCCATCCCGGTGAGACCGAGATCCCTATCGGTAAGACCGATTTTCTTAGGGTTTGTGGCAGTGGCTAAGACATATGAAATCGGTGGGGCCGGATAGAAAGAATCGGTGTGACCGATTTTGGCTTTGGGTTTAGGTCATTTGTGGAAGTGGGAAAGTAGCTGAGGGTTTTGGAGCATATCACTAAGCACATGAAGCAAGAGGCTCATTAAGAAACACCTCATCCCTCCTTGATAGTATTGGCTTTTCCTATAGACTCAATGTGATCTTGGACCACTAAAATGTAAAATGAAGAGTCTTGAGCTTGAAGCTTGAGCCAATCCTTTGTCCTTAGCATCTTGAAGGAGTTCCCACATCCTTTAGTCCATGCCACTCCATTTTTGAACTTATCTGAAACATACTAGATAAAAGTGTTAGTCCAACAAGAGATATGTTGACATTAATTACCAAAACCACCTGGGGAGCACTTGTGCTTTCAAGCATGCATCTAGAGTATTAAGTTAAAAACAGAGTAACGCCTTAAGCAAGATGACATGATCTAGAGGAATAAATTCATGCAATATGATAAATACCCCATCTTGCTATCCTCGATGACAACAATACAATACGTGCCTTGCAACCCTTTCTGTCACTGGGTAAGGACACCGCAAGATTGAACCCAAAGCCATGCACTTCTCCCATTGCAAGAACTACCAATCTAGTTGGCCAAACCAAACGGATAATTCGAAGAGACTTGCAAATATAACTCAATCATACATAAAAGAATTCAGAAAAGATTCAAATATTATTCATAGATAAGCTGGATCATAAACCCACAATTCTTCGGTCTCAACAAACACACCGCAAAAAGAAGATTACATCGAATAGATCTCCACGAGAGAGGGGGAGAACATTGTATTGAGATCCAAAAAGAGAGAAGAAGCCATCTAGCTACTAGATATGGACCCGAAGGTCTGAAGTAAACTACTCACACTTCATCGGAGGGGCTATGGTGATGATGTAGAAGCCCTCCATGGTGGATGCCCCCTCCGACGGAGCTCCGGAATAGGCTCCAAGATGGGATCTCGTGGATACAAAAGGTTGCGGCGGTGGAATTATGTTTTTGCCTCCGTCTCTGGTCTATTGGGGGTACGTAGGTATTTATAGGAGGAAGGAGTATGTCGGTGGAGCGTCAGGGGGCCCACGAGGTAGGGGGCGCGCCCTGGGGGGGCGCCCTCCACCCTTGTGACCGCCTCTGGTGCTTCTTGGAGTAGGGTCCAAGTCTCCTGGGTCACGTTCGGTTGGAAAATCACGATCCCGAAGGTTTCATTCCGTTTGGACTCCGTTTGATATTATGTTTCTTCGAAATATTGAAAAAGGCAAAAAACAGCAATTTTGGGCTCGGCCTCCGGTTAATAGGTTAGTCCCAAAAGTAATATAAAAGTGAAAAATAAAGCCCAATATAGTCCAAAATAGTAGATAAAGTAGCATGGAGCAATCAAAATTTATAGATATGTTGGAGACGTATCAGGCATCCCCAAGCTTAATTCCTACTCGTCGTCGAGTAGGTAAATGATAAAGAGAGAATTTTTGATGCGGAGTGATACTTTGGCATAATTTCAATGTAAATCTTCTTAATCATGGTATGAATATTCAGATCTGAAATATTCAAGACAAAAGTTCATATTGACATAAAAATAATAATACTTCAAGCATACTAACAAAGCAATTATGTCTTCTCAAAATAACATGGCCAAAGAAAGTTATCCCTACAAAATCATATAGTCTGGCTATGCTCCATCTTCCCCACACAAAGTATTTAAATCATGCACAACCCCGATGACAAGCCAAGCAATTGTTTCATACTTTAACATTTTCAAAACTTTTTCAATCTTCACGCAATACATGAGCGTGAGCCATGGATATAGCACTATATGTGGAATGGAACGGTGGTTGTGGAGAAGACAAAAAGAGGGAAGATAGTCTCACATCAACTAGGCATATCAACGGGCTATGGAGATGCCCATCAATAGATATCAATGTGAGTGAGTAGGGATTGCCATGCAACGGATGCACTAGAGCTATAAGTATATGAAAGCTCAACAAAAGAAACTAAGTGGGTGTGCATCCAACTCGCTTGCTCATGAAGACCTAGGGCATTTTGAGGAAGACCATCATTGGAATATACAAGCCAAGTTCTATAATGAAAAATTCCCACTAGTATATGAAAGTGACGAAATGAGAGACTCTCTATCATGAAGATCATGGTGCTACTTTGAAGCACAAGTGTGGTAAAAGGATAGTAGCATTGTCCCTTCTCTCTTTTTCTCTCATTTTTTTATTTGGGCCTTTTCTCTTTTTTATGGCCTCTTTTTTTCGTCTGGAGTCTCATCCCGACTTGTGGGGGAATCATAGACTCCATCATCCTTTCCTCACTTGGGACAATGCTCTAATAATGATGATCATCACACTTTTATTTTTCTTACAACTCAACAATTACAACTCGATACTTAGAACAAAATATGACTCTATATGAATGCCTCCGGCGGTGTACCAGGATATGCAATGAAACATGAGTGACATGTATGGGAGAATTATGAAAGGTGGCTTTTGCCACAAATACGATGTCAACTACATGATCATGCTAGCAATATGACAATGATGGAGCGTGTCATAATAAACGGAACGGTGGAAAGTTGCATGGCAATATATCTTGGAATGGCTATGGAAATGCCATGATAGGTAGGTATGGTGGCTGTTTTGAGGAAGGTTTATGGTGGGTGTATGATACCGGCGAAAGGTGCGCGGTATTAGAGAGGCTATCAATGGTGGAAGGATGGGAAAAAGTGTGTATAATCCATGGACTCAACATTAGTCATAAAGAACTCATATACTTATTGCAAAAATCTAGAAGTTATCAAAGCAGAGTATTACGTGCATGCTCCTAGGGGGATAGATTGGTAGGAGAAGACCATCACTCGTCCCCAACCGCCACTCATAAGGAAGACAATCAATAAATAAATCATGCTCCGAGTTCATCACATAACGGTTCACCATATGTGCATGCTACGGGAATCACAAACTTCAACACGTGTATTCTTTAAATTCACAACTACTCAACTAGCATGACTCTAATATTATCACTTTCATATCTCAAAACAATTATCAAGCATCAAACTTATCTTAGTATTCAACACACTCAAAAGGAAGTTTCACATATCTTGAATACCAAGTATATTAACATTAAGCAAATTACCATGCTATTAACAACTCTCAAAATAATCTAAGTGAAGCATGAGAGATCAAGTTTCTTTAAAACAAATCCACCACCATGCTCTAAAAGATCTAAGTGAAGCACTAGAGCAAAAATTATCACGCTCAAAAGATATAAGTGAAGCACTATGAGAAAACTATCAAGCTCAAAAGATATAAGTGAAGCACATAGAGTATTCTAACAAATTTCAATTCATGTATGGCTCTCTCAAAAGGTGTGTACAGAAAGGATTATTATGGTAAACTAACAAGCAAAGACGCAAATAATACAAGACGCTCCAAGCAAAACACATATCATGTTGGTGAATAAAAATATAGCTCCAAGTAAATTACCGATGGAAGTGGATGAAAGAGGGGATGCCTTCCGGGGCATCCCCAAGCTTTGACTTTTTGGTGTCATTGGATTATCTTGGGGGTGGCATGGGCATCCCCAATCTTAGGCTCTTGCCACTCCTTGTTCCATAATCCATCAAAAGAATTCACCCAAAACTTGAAAACTTCACAACACAAAACTCAACAGAAATCTCGTGAGCTCCGTTAGAGAAAGAAAACAAAAGACTACTTCAAGGTACTGTGATGAACTCATTCTTTATTTATATTGGTGTTAAACCTACTGTATTCCAACTTCTCTATGGTTTATAAACTATTTTACTAGCCATAGATTCATCAAAATAAGCAAACAACACACGCAAAACAGAATCTGTCAAAAACAGAAAAGTCTGTAGTAATCTATAACTAACGCAAACTTATGGAACTCTAAAACTTCTACCAAAATAGGAAGTCCTGGAAAATTTGTTTATTGATCAGAAGCAAAAAGAATAAACTCAAAGGCACGTTCCTGTGATTTATAATAACTAAATTCGTGCGCGCAAAGTTTCTGTTTTTCAGCAGAATCAAATCAACTATCATCGTAGGTTATCCTATAGGTCCTACTTGGCACAAACACTAATTAAAACATAAAACCACATCCAAACAGAAGGTATATGGATTATTTATTCCTAAACAGAAGCAAAAACAAAAAACACAAAATAAAATTGGGTTGCCTCCCAACAAGCGCTATCGTTTAACGCCCCTAGCTAGGCATTGAGAATTTTAATGATGCTCACAAGAAAGACAAGAATTGAAGCGCAAAGAGAGCATCATGAAACACGTGACAAACACATCTAAGTCTAACATACTTCCTATGCATAGGCATACTATAAGCAAACAAATTTGCAAGGCAAACAAAAACTAACATATGCAAGGAAGAACAAAGAGATGATATCAATCTCAACATGAAGATAGATGATTTAGTAACATGAAAATTTCTACCATCATATTTTCCTCTCTCATAATAATTACATGTAGGATCATAAGCAAATTCAACAAAATAGCTATCACATAACATATTCTCAACACGATCCACATGCATGTAAAGTTGACACTCTTCCAAAATAGTGGGATTAACATTAACTAAAGTCATGATCTCTCCAAACCCACTTTTATCAAAATTACCATAAGATTGAACATTCTCCAAATATGTGGGATCTAAAGTTGACACTCTTCCAAATCCACTTTCAATATTATTGCAAAAATTATTATCAATCTCATATTCATCATGGGGCTTAAATAAATTTTCAAGATCAAAAGAAGAATCACCCCAATCATGATCATTGCAACAAATAGTAGTCATAGCAAAACTAGCATCCCCAAGCTTAGGGTTTTGCATATTATTAGCAGAATTAACATCAAGAGAACTTATAGTAACATCATTGCAATCATGCTTTTTATTCAAAGATCTATCGTGAATCGCTTCATAAAGTACTTCATCACAATTTTCAGATTCACGAAATTCAAGCAAAACCTCATAAAGATAATCTAGTGCACTGAACTCACTAGTAATAGGTTCATCATAATTGGATCTCTTAAAGAGATTAGCAAGTGCATGAGGATCCATAAACTTTTAGCAAGCAAAGATGCAAGCAAAAAGAAGGCACAAGCAAACATAAGATCGAACGAAAGAAGGGCGAATAAAACGGCAAGGGTGAAGTGGGGGAGAGGAAAACGAGAGGCAAATGGCAAATAATGTAATGCGAGAGATAGGGATTGTGATGGGTACTTGGTATGTTGACTTTTGCGTAAGCCTCCCCGGCTACGGCGCTAGAAATCCTTCTTGCTACGTCTCAATCTTGCGTTGGTTTTCCCCGAAGAGGAGAGGATGATGCAGCACAGTAGCGTAAGTATTTCCCTCAGTTTTTGAGAACCAAGGTATCAATCCAGTAGGAGGTCACGCGCAAGTCCGTCGTACCTGCACAAAACGATAGCTACTCGCAACCAATGCAACTAGGGGTTGTCAATCCCTTCACGGTCACTTACGAGAGTGAGATCTGATAGAGATAATATTTTTGGTATTTTTGGTATAAAGATGCAAAGTAAAAAGTAAAAGCAAAGCAAGTAAATAAAGTGATGGAGATTGATATGATGAGAATAGACCCGGGGGCCATAGGTTTCACTAGTGGCTTCTCTCAAGAGCATAAATATTCTACGGTGGGTGAACAAATTATTGTTGAGCAATTGATAGAATTGAGCATAGTTATGAGGTTATCTAGGTATGATCATGTATATAGGCATCACGTCCGTGACAAGTAGATCGAAATGATTCTGCATCTACAACTATTACTCCACTCATCGACCGCTATCCAGCATGCATCTAGAGTATTAACTTAAAAACAGAGTAACGCCTTAAGCAAGATGACATGATGTAGAGGAATAAATTCATGCAATATGATAAATACCCCATCTTGTTATCCTCGATGGCAACAATACAATACGTGCCTTGCAACCCTTTCTGTCACTGGGTAAGGACACCGCAAGATTGAACCCAAAGCCATGCACTTCTCCCATTGCAAGAACTACCAATCTAGTTGGCCAAACCAAACGGATAATTCGAAGAGACTTGCAAAGATAACTCAATCATACATAAAAGAATTCAGAAAAGATTCAAATATTATTCATAGATAAGCTGGATCATAAACCCACAATTCATCGGTCTCAACAAACACACCGCAAAAAGAAGATTACATCGAATAGATCTACATGAGAGAGGGGGAGAACATTTTATTGAGATCCAAAAGGAGAGAAGAAGCCATCTAGCTACTAGCTATGGACCCGAAGGTCTGAAGTAAACTACTCATACTTCATTGGAGGGGCTGTGGTGATGATGTAGAAGCCCTCCATGGTGGATGCCCCCTCCGGCGGAGCTCCAGAACAGGCTCCAAGATGGGATCTCGTGGATACAGAAGGTTGTGGCGGTGGAATTAGGTTTTTGGCTCCGTCTCTGGTCTATTTGGGGTACATAGGTATTTATAGGAGGAAGGAGTACGTCGGTGGAGCGTCAGGGGGCCCACGAGGGCGCGCCCTCCACCCTCGTGACCGCCTCTGGTGCTTCTTGGAGTAGGGTCCAAGTCTCCTGGGCCACGTTCAGTTGGAAAATCACGATCCCGAAGGTTTCATTCCGTTTGGACTCCGTTTGATATTCTGTTTCTTCGAAATACTGAAAAAGGCAAAAAAACAGCAATTCTGGGCTGGGCCTCCGGTTAATAGGTTAGTCCCAAAAGTAATATAAAAGTGAAAAATAAAGCCCAATATAGTCCAAAACAGTAGATAAAGTAGCATGGAGCAATCAAAAATTATAGATACGTTGGAGACGTATCATGCAACAACGCACGTGTTCGCCCCCTCTCTCTAAATATCGATCTCGCACTTGTGCATTCCTTCATAGTCTCCCTCCACTCGGCCCCTCGGACCATCTTCTAGCCCCCCACCGGATTTTGCCACATGTACAATCTAGCAGACTCCATGGTTGAACTTAAGCATAATGCACAAACCTCAAAATAACAGTGGTTCTCTTTTCTTCTAGAATCTTCTGTATCATAACTACCCAAACTTTTTTCGAGTTGAATTGCCATTATTTGTTTTTACTTTATGCTTTATAATGCACAATTCCATGAATCATAAAATAGATTAAGGGCTTCTTTGATTCAAAGGATTCTCAAAGGAATTTTGGAGGATTCTAATCATTAGGAATTTTTCCTATCTTGGTTGTTTGATTCGTAGGATTGTAAACTATAGGAATTTTTCCATATGATTCATTTGCACTAGATTTCATAGGAAACATCCCATCCACTCAAACCTCTTTGAAAGAATTCTGCGTTTTTTCTATGCACAATCAAACACTCGTACAATCATGTAGGATTCAAGACGACATTCCACTATAATCCCATGTTTTTCCTATTCACGCGTTCTTAGCTTTTTTATAAAAACTAATTTGATTTTGAATGAGATGAACTATAAGAATTAAACGAAGGGCTACATCATGCATATATGACTCAGAGCTTACATGCTATAGTGTGGTATTTATTCATAATTTGGTTGCAAAATCTAATGCGTGCAATGCACGTGTACATTACTAGTACTTCGAGTATGTGCAAAACACGTAAATTAGAATACCAATAGCATGCTACACAGTGTCTCTCTTACAGTTCATGAAGCCATGTGGCACATGTGGAGGCGTTTTCGCGACCTCCTTCTGTGGATTGATCACAATGACGTGCTGCTGGTTCCAGAAGAATGTACTCGTCCTCCCTGAGCCATACTGGCGGTACATGCACGAAGCGAAGATGTGCACGCACGCCACGCACGCACTCATTCCCTTGCACGCACACGCGGGTACACGGGCAGACGCAATTTTGTACCAAGATCCACCCCATGTGATAATTTAACGCATGTAAAGTCGTTCACTTCATTGATGGTCAATTAATACAGCGCATGCAAATTGAGTGGACGTGAGGGCGGAAGAAAGACATTATTACTCCACTGAGCGCATGTGAGTAGTTAAATCGTGGGTTGCTAGTAGTACTTCCATTGGTCTCCTTCGTATTTTGTGCCAATTTTTGACAGTAACATAATATTTACGCATTTGAGCAGTGTAGTAGTAATTGAAATTTATGTTCCGCTAAACTCATCGGGAGCCGTTTCGGGCCTCGAAACCAAAACCATCAATTAATCTTTACCTTGTTCCCATCACATTTGAAAGCCTTCTCACACCTACTAGTATGTACCAAACCTGAACGTGTTCCCACTATGCAGGTATTAGTACTACTAGTGCTAGTACTTAGGTTATAAAAAGGGGAACTACCTAACCGAAAATTACTCTACCTTTCCTCCTCATAAGTGATTCTTCTTCGTCCGTCGTTTTCATGGCCGGTGAGCAGAGCTCTAGGTCGAGAACTACTTGTAACAAGGGAGCGGCAACCAAGGCTGCGGAAAAAAAGAGAGGGCTCGCCACCACGCAGAGACCTCGAAAGATCTCTCACGGGCAGGCGATGGCTCCCAGGAGCGCCCTAGCCGCGGAGGCGAACATGCCGAGCCGGCGGAGCTGGAGTCGTTATCCCTCGACGGCATGCCCAATCAGCTCAATAAGAATCTCAATAAGCAGAAGGAATTCATCCAAGGCTTGACGGAGTTGCTGAAGGAGAGCCTCGACGACATGCCCACTGAGCTCAATCAGCAGGGGGAGGTGACCGCCGGCTTGGTGATGCTGCTAAAGAAAAGCATTGCCTCGGAGAAGAAGGCGACCGGCGAAATCCTGCAACTTCAGGAGGACAAGGCGAAGCTCTGCCACAAGATCAACCTGTTGAAGGAGAAGAACGCCGGCTGGAAGAAGCTGCATGAGAATAGTAGTTCCTCGATGAAGATGCTGCAGGCCCTCGTCATGGAACAGAAGGAGGAGTTGGCGAAGCTCCGCATCGAACACCCGGCTGCTGTCAAGGTACGTAATGCGGCCGTGGAACAGATGATGAAGGCTCGCGTCGAGAAATCCCGCGTCATGGACAGAATGAAGAAGATGACGGAGGAGACGTGCAAGGAGATGGAGGTCGTGGAGGCGATGAAGAAGCATTTACGACTCCGCGGCGAATTAGATCATTTGGGGTGATAATCTTCCTTCTTCTTTTGCTGCTGTGTTTCATCTTTTGCTTCGGGTGTTTCGCCGCACATGTCACGTTCTCTGCGAGGCATGAATAGAACAATGGTTTTTGTTTTTTGTAGGAATGAATAGAACAATGCTAACAATGAGATGACTAGCAAATTAGATCATTTTATATCGCCATATGGCACTGGGCTGCCGTGTTCGTGCTCCTCCGTCGCAGTACTACTCTAGTGGAAAACTTGAGTATACCGCATAGTTCTTTGTTCCTCGTCGATCAGGTCGTCGACGCATTTATACGAGCAGTAAAATGACAAGGCCCTGCCTTCCAGCAGTAATGAGCCATCAAATCACAAAGGCCCTCGCCTCTCGTGAAACCGACCAAGCTAGACTGCCCTGCCCTCCAGCCTTTTAAAAAATGTATACTTTTGTACAGCAGTAGTATCGATGGATTGCGCCATGGAGCAAAACTTGAAATTAAAAAAAGGTGGTACATATAGAGAGCGCTCGTCACCAAATTATGCATATAGTACTATTAAAAAGGCTAGTCACAATAATGGTGTCCAGCACATCCCACCCCTCAAATAAAACTAAGCACCCTGGAATTCATTGACAAAACTAAGCACCCTGAAATTCTTTGACAACTAAACTGCTAGCTATATGATGTTGGCCATATATATTGTACGTATATAATGTGAATAAACGAGTGGTAGTACTATACAAACTAAAAGATGAAATGTAAGAAATACTAGTATGTACTTACTGAAGAGTTAAAGTAACAAGAAGAAACATAACATAGTTCTGCTGGGGGCTCAGCACAACACACCCCTCAAATTAAATTAAGCACACCTGAAATTAAACTTTGCAACTATTCAGGTAGACACTGCATTAGAACCACCATGAGCAACGACACTGCCACCTTACTCGGAGTCCTCATCCACGTCCTCGACTTCGTCCTTGTCCCTCTTCCTCTTGGCCGATACTTCTTCGCTTGAACCGCCAACTTGGCTGTTGCTCTTCATCCAACCCTTGTAGATATTGAAACAAAGGTAGCCATCCATTGCAGCGTACTGGATGTGGTCTATATCTAGTACATTCTGCTGCCATGCATGATGACGAAACGTGTATGGAGGTTTCTCCAGTTTACCGTACGAAGGATGAACCCTGGCTCCTGCCAGGGTCAGCATTGAAGGCTGACGAGAGGACACAAGCCGATTCTTTTGGAGGTCGAAGGTGTTGCCTACAACGAGGCCTATCCGACGCAGGACTTATTTGTCATTACCAAAGTCTACAGTAACGAATTTGACTAGGTTGCTCTCGAGGAAGTCCTTAAAATCCTAGCACTCAACGTCGGCATGGCATATGTGGTAGACCAAGCATCAGTCATGCATGCAAACCTAGATCACGGCGGGCTTCTTCCTTTATTCGTCCTTTAGATCCTTCTCTGGTCCCACGACTGTGGTGTACTCAACATCTAGCCCGGTGACCCACTCATCATCTGAGTCTTCGAACATGCGTCTGAAGCGAGAAAGGCATTCTTTCACCGTCGTGGAAGAACGGGTGTAGATAATGTCGAACTCATCGCCGGTGATGGTTCTAACCTTGTACTCACCACCAATCGGGGAGATTTTGGACGCCATGGATTTGGGAGGAGGGTTAGGATTAGTGGAACTGCCGTAATGTGAATGGACGGGACGACTAGGAGCGAACCGTTGTAGTATTAAAGGACGTGCGGGGACGAGTAGGAGCGAACTGCCAGCGTGCGAACGGCAGGGTAGTGGCTTTCCATTCTCCCATGATACGGGCTTCCGAGAGCCCTTGGATCGGAGATCAAACGGTTGCATGGCGTGATTCTAGACCTATGGGTGAATATCCTATCCTGGAGGGTTATTCTACAAATTTTCAGCAACTTAGCATGTGACCGTTTGATCTCAGATCCAAGGGCTGCCAGCAGCCCGTATCATGGTCGCGCCTACCACGACCGTCGCGTCGCTCGCGCGGTCGCGCCCTTGGAGATTTAACACGGTGCGTTAGGCTATCTGATGTTGGCATGTCATACATAGTCATCACTTAGTCACTCATACTACAACAAGGTTGGCTATAAGGTTGGCTATAAGTGTATTTTTTTACTCCTCTCTATCTCTTTCTTCGTACTCCCTCCGTCCCATAATATAAGAACATTTTTGACACTAGTGTAGTGCCAAAAACATTCTTATATTATGGGACACAGGGAGTACTAGTATTTATTGCATTTGCCAAGGAGTGACCTCTTCCAATGAAA
The DNA here is from genome assembly GCF_002162155.2 of Triticum dicoccoides. NCBI lineage: Eukaryota > Viridiplantae > Streptophyta > Magnoliopsida > Poales > Poaceae > Triticum > Triticum dicoccoides. The sequence continues at coordinate 229,595,425 of NC_041381.1, read as the reverse complement.
TGGTGTTGCTAAGTTTGCTTCATTTAATTAGCTATAGACTCAAAATTGTCTTTTCACGTAGGTACACGCGCTTAGAACCGTTTGTTCCTTGGGTCACCAAACTAGTCTCTATCTTCTTGATTAACTTGCCACATCAGACTTTATGCCTATGTGGCAATCTTAAGCACCTGTAGGAGCAAGTAAGGTGCCCGTCCGTTGCACAGAAGAGTGAAATGCATTGATCGGGGTGTTGTTTATTTTGACAAAGGATGTGGGGGTCATCTCATGTGTAACAGGTATCGATAGGTTTCTTCGGATATTATTTCATCTCTAGAGCTCAGAAACATCCGGGTGAAATAGATAAAAAAGTATCTTTTGCAAACAAAAGCGTTCAACTGTTCAACCTGCATCCAAAACTTGTGAAGAAATAACTCTTATTGTGCTTTGTAGGAAATGGTTCATCATAATCTTTCACCGGTACTGTAGTACAAATTCATACATGGAAGATTCTAGACTAAACCATAAATGGATACACTTCTATTCATGCGCGATACTCCAATAGAGCAAGATCATGCATGGAAGTCTCCACATGCTTAGACAGCGGATTACATTGAGTGAAGACTAATGATCAACATTTAACTTAGTAATGCATATGTCCAGGTGAACCTCCTTGGAGTCCCCATGCACATTGTTGGTGTCAAATAATACCATGCGTCTTCCATGTCCACATCGGCGGGAAGGTCCCAGCTCGGCAAAGTCCAAGTCAGCTTGCCGTAGCCAGTGTCGCCGCCCACGGACCTCCGAGGGGTAGTAATAGTGAGCACGCACCCGTACATCGGCCTCGTGTCAGTGTCAGTGTTAGCGGCGTCGCCCCTGACGCACACTACAGAGATGTGGCGGCGGCCTGCGTGGGCCTCGCTGATGGCCACGATCAAGAGGAAGACGCTGTCGTCCTCCTCCGAGACTAGCAGGCGGCGCTGATCCTCCAGCGACTCTGGCACGGTGAACGGGTAGCACGTCTCGTACTTGATGTTCTTCGCCAAGGGCCAGTAGTGATCGCCGCACGCCTACGTCAGGTGATGCATGATGTCCGCCGGCGAGCCCCAAAACGGCACCGGGCACTCATAGAAGTAGACGAAGGGCTCCTTGGAGGCATCGACCAGGCCATCCATGAAACGGGAGTGGCTGTAGGGGACGTTCCGCCAGTTGAATATATGAGCAAGTTACTACGAGATTTACTACAAAATAAATCATGACGGCTATAATAGAGATTAAACTAATCATGCGGACTAGCATAGTAGATGAACAGATCGAGTCTAGGACACAGACTAGAAACATGAATTCTACCACGATTTCGAACAGGAAGGACAGAAACACATACGATGCAACGGGAGCAGCACCATTGGCATTGAGATTGTCGCCCATGTCGTTGAGGAAGAGGTTGCCGAGGTAGGGGAAGAAGTCGTCGTTGGTGAAGTCGTGGCTGCTAGCAGTCGCAAGAGTGCGCTCCCCAAATGTCAATAGCGCCCGCCGAATGGAGCGCAGGAGGGAGTGGCTGTAGGGGGCGTTGTGGCCGCCGAATGGAGCGCATGAGTAGCCCACGAAGCAGTAGATGGTGCTCCTCCCTAGTCTCTATTCTTATCTCTATCTCTACCACTCTTCTTTGTTTTTTATAATATACTAGTTGTAGTTGTCAAATCGAATAGTACTGCACCGTCCACTACACGCCCGGCTGAACACGCCTCCTCGCCTCCATTAAACCCGCATGCAAGCCGAGAAACCTACTCCGGCCCGCGGGAGGAAATTTGTCGGTTGCCGCGGGAGGGTTATTCTGCAAATTTTCAGCAACTTAGCATGCGACCGTTTGATCTCAGATCCAAGGGCTGCCAGCACCCCATATCATGGTCGCACCTACCACGACCGTCGCGTCGCACGCGCGGTCGCGCCCTTGGAGATTTAACATGGTGCGTTAGGCTATCTGATGTTGGCACGTCATACATAGTCATCACTTAGTCACTCATACTACAACAAGGTTAGCTATAAGGTTAGTCATCACTTAGGAGAAAATTTTACTACTCCCTCCGTTTACTCCTCGTCCCTACTACATACGTACTTTGGTTAGTACTCCCTCCATTTACTTATACAAGGCCACTATAAAAAAAATACATTTTGCATCTATACAAGGCCAAAAATAGTAATTGAGCCTTTCCAGTTTATGGCTCAATTTCAAAATCTCTCCAACCAAGGTAGACGGTGAGTGGTCGAATTAATTTTGTAGTTTGCACAGTACGCTCGTTTTTCTCAAGAAGTTATGTTTACCGAGGCATTAATTAGAACGAATGCATGAATGACCACTAAATTTCCATGAACTTGTACACGCATTGGTTAGTTTCCTATTGACACTACTTGCGTCGGGTGATCTAACGCACCTCGAAATCCAACATGTAATGGTACTGCTACTAGTATAGTACAATTGAGACTTATCAAACGGAAAAATGAATGTTTTTAGATGAGCCCTATAAACCCTAGTGGGTACGTACTCCGTAAAAACAGATTTTTCCAAAACTAAGTCGCTCCCTTTCATGAATTCTGTAGTATACTCCTCCATCGATGCTCCCTTTCATGAATTCTATACTTCCTGTCGCCGACATGTGGGACATATAGCAACCGGGTCGACGTGTCAAGCACCAAATAACAGTGCAGAACAGCAGGGGGGACGCACCCCACTCGTACCAGCCCAGTATTAGTAATGAGCAATGAGACGTCAAATCACAATGCCGCACCTTCCCAGACGGACGAAGCAACCATTATTTCACACTTCGATTCGACATCATCTCAAACCATGTACTAGTATTGCTTCTGCCTCAAGAGGGACACGCGCATCGCCTTGGTACATCATGACACGTGGGACCGCATGACAGGCCATGCTCCCCCGCCGATCGCTCGGTAAAATCACCTCATTTTTACTATACTTCCTCCAGATCGGTTTACTACATGGCATGCACGTCGTTCTAGGTTGAGAATTTAACTGGCTATATATATATATATATATATATATATATATATATGTGTGTGTGTGTGTGTGTGTGTGTGTGTGTGTGTGTGTGTGTGTGTGATGAACAGTACGCTAGCCTTTTAAAAATTGTATATTTTTGTACGGTAGTACTCCACTATCGATGGATTGCGACATGGAGCAAAAATTGAAATTTAGAAAAAAGGTGGTAAATATAGAGAGCGCTCGTCGCCAAATTATGCATATAGTACTATTAAAAAAGCTAGTATGTGCTTAATTGGGGTGCTAAATTCTATTAAAGAAATACTAGTACTAGCATGTACATACTGAAGAGTTAAAGTAACGAGAAGAAACATAACATAGTTCTGCTGGGGGCTCAGCACAACACACCCCTCAAATTAAACTAAGCACACCTAAAATTAAACTATGCAACTAATCCGGTAGACACTGCATTAGAAGTTTAGAACCGCCATGAGCAACGACACTGCCACCTTACTCGGAGTCATCGTCCACGTCCTCGACTTCGTCCTTGTCCCTCTTCCTCTTGGCCGATACTTCTTTGCTTGAACCGCCAACTTGGTTGTTGCTCTTCATCCAACCCTTGTAGATATTGAAACAAAGGTAGACATCCATTGCAGCGTACTGGATGTGGTCTATATCTAGTACATTCCGCTGCCATGCATGATGATGAAACGTGTAATGAGGTTTCTCCAGTTTGCGGTACGAAGGATGAACCATGGCTCCTGCTAGGGTCAGCATTGAGGGCTGACAAGAGGGCACCAGCCGATTCTTCTGGAGGTCGAAGGGGTTGCCTAGAATGAGGCCTATCCGACGGAGGACTTCTTTGTCGTTCTTAAAGTCTATAGTAATGAATTTGACTGTTTTGTCCTCGAGGAAGTTCTTAAAATCCTGGCACTCAATGCCGGCATGGCATATGTGGTAGACCAAGCAAACGTTATGTACGCAAACCTGGATCACGGCGGGCTTCTTCCTCTCTTCGTCCTTTAGATCCCTCTCTCGTCCCTCGACTGTGGTGTACTCAACATCTAGCCCAGCAACCCACTCATTGTGTGAGTTTTCGAACATGCATCTAAAGCGAGAAAGGCATCCTTTCACCGTCACGGAAGTACGGGTGTAGATGACGTCGAACTCATCGCCGGTGATGGTTCTAACCTTGTACTCACCGCCGATCGGGGAGATTTGGGACGCCATGGATTTGGGAGGAGGGTTAGGATTAGTGGAACTGCCGTAATGTGAATGGACGGGACAACTAGGAGCAAACCGTCGTAGTATTAAAGAACGTGTGGGGACGAGTAGGAGCGAACTGCCAGCGTGCGAACGGCAGGGTAGTGGCTTTCCATTCTCCCATGATACGGGCTTCCGAGAGCCCTTAGATCTGAGATTGAATGGTTGCATGGAGTGATTCTAGACCTATGGGTGAATATCCTATCCTGGAGGGTTATTCTGTAAATTTTCAGCAACTTAGCATGCGACCGTTTGATCTCAGATCCAAGGGCTGCCAGCAGCCCATAGCATGGTCGCGCCTACCACGACCGTCGCGTCGCTCGCGTGGTCGCGCCCTTGGAGATTTAACACGGTGCGTTAGGCTATCTGATGTTGGCATGTCATACATAGTCATCACTTAGAGGGTGCTTGGATCCAAGGGACTTATCTTAATCTGACTAAAAATAGTCTCTTTAAGAGGCTAAAGTTCCAAGCCCCCTGAGTAAAGAGGGGCTAAAACTAGTCTTGAGACTAAAAATTTTTAGTCAGGGGTACCCCTACTAAAATGTGGATTAGTCCTCTCTCTCTCCACATTTAACTCCTCTCCTTTAACACAGGCAAGTTCTGGATTGGAGGGTTTGAAGGATAATAAATGCTCATTAACTTGATTCTAGTCTCTTTAGTACTTGGATCCAAGCATGGGTCAGGCTAGCAAGTCTTCGTCCCACTACTTTTAGTCATGGGACTAAAACGTATCCAAGCACCCTCTTAGTCACTCATACTACAACAAGGTTGGTTATAAGGTTGGCTATAAGTGTATTTTTTTACTCCTCTCTATCTCTTTCTTCGTACTCCCTCCGTCCCATAATATAAGAACATTTTTGACACTAGCTAGTGTAGTGTCAAAAACGTTCTTATATAATGGGACACAGGGAGTACTAGTATTTATTGCATTTGCCAAGGAGTGACCTCTTCCATTGAAATGGTGTTGCTAAGTTTGCTTCATTTAATTAGCTATAGACTAAAAATTGTCTTTTCACCTAGGTACACGCGCTTAGCACCGTTTCTTCCTTGGGTCACCAAACTAGTCTCTCTCTTCTTGATTAACTTGCCACATCAGACTTTATGCCTATGTGGCAAGCTTAAGCACATGTAGAAGCAAGTAAGTACAATAGTGCACTTTACATGGCATTTTTGCATCTATGGAGGAAAGAGAGGCAAGGAAAAAGTGGAGAATTGGGCTCTCATGCAAGAGCCAGCCTCTACTACTACATGGTGGAGCATTGGGAGAAGCACCTGTATGGAGGTGGTCAGGGATCGGGAGACTCACGCCGGTCGTAGCGCCGCAGTTAAAATGATAATGGCAAGTCAAATCACGGGGCCCCACCTGTCCAACAATAACTTGCTGTCAAATCACACAGCCCTACATTTGCAGCAGCCTACTCCCTTGTCTTCTCGCGTCTGTGTCGAACCGACTAGGTGGAACTGTCCCGCCGCCTACCGGGCAGGAAAAGCCCCGCCCTCGACTTTTAAATAGTATACAGTATACTCATTTTGTATCCATGGATTGCGCCCGCGCCATGGAGCAAAGCATCTAGAAAACGGCGGTACACATGTACGGAGTATACAGCACGTTCGTCGCGTTCGCGTCGCACCCCAGACGGTCGGTCGGTCTGGCACGCTGCTCTCCGAATGGAACACGCGTCATATTGTGTTCGCACACACATGTGGGATGGCAATTGAGAACCGACCATAGGCACACTCCCCGGCCCCGCAAGTCGGGTGCTTAATAGAAGAGGGAGATGAGCGATAGTACTAGAGAAGTGTTGTACTATGTTGGTGCCTGGACGATCCCTGCAAGACACGGAAGATCAGTTCATCCATGCATGTGACCAGACTCCAGCAGACACGCCTGGATTGGCTATCGTCTACATATCGTGCAGGTTGTGTTGTACATGGCTGTAGTTGTGGTGAGAAATATAAAGAAAGGTTTCTTGTCATCTCACAAAATTATGTGTCATGTGCTTCGGATCACTGCGAGGGTTAAACAGCGACAACTGAGTTGGGCTAGTCATTGGGGGCACATGCACGAACAGTGACTACTCGGTTGCCATCTAGGTCAAGCCGGCTATGTTAATTAGGACATCTATCGACGGACCCCTTTTCTACGAGTTTATCTTTAATTTGAGCTTTGTTCCTCGTCTAGTTTGTCCGTCGGGATTCATGTTGTCTCCTTTGGGCAGTGAGGTTATCATTTCTTGTCATGTGGCATTTTTTCGTGTTATATGTTATAATCTGGCGCTTCAGATCAAAATGACGACAACTGCACCTCCGGGCCACGTGCATGAAGACTTCTCGATAGTCATTGACGAGGTCAAGCCGGCTCCGGTAGACAAAATAAAACTAAGTACTACTCCACAATATAGGCAGGAGCCTCCGCGCTTGATTGCTAGTGTTGCTCTCTTCACACTGTCTCGGCCTCTCCAGATCTAAATACGACAGCGGTGGCCACTCTCTCTCTCTCTCTCTGCTCACCGCTGGTCACAGATCCAGCCGGATCCTCTCCGCCGGGGAAGGTGAGAAGGTGCAATATTCACGCGGTCATCCTCGGTGACGGCTCTTACCCACTGCTGGGCGCGTACCGATCAGCCTGCCTTGCCGTTCTCTCCCACGCACCGCTGGCGAGGGAGGGCCTCCGACCCCTTCTTCCTCGCTACCGTAGTGTGGGCAGATCCGGCCTCCCGCCGCCCACCTAGCGACATCCCGGCGACCATCAGGTATAGCTTCCTTCGAAACCGGCCTTGCTCTACTTCCCGAGCTCCTGAGGTCGCTGCATTTGTAACTTTTACTATTTCTCAGGCCCCCTCATAGATAGGATCGATCGGGTGTTTGAAAACCACCTAATTTTTTTATGTTTAAGAGGTAAAACTAGTTCATGCACTCGAATCTAGTACTACTTGGTTCAAACAAGGAAGAAAGGGGGTGGGGTGGGGGAGGATTTGTTACCTGAATCTAGGACTTGGTCGAAAGAGGAAATAATAGGGGCGAAAAGTAGCAGAGACTGGCTATCCAACTGGTCTATAGGTCTAATAGGGAAATAAAGGGAAACGCGGTACAAACTCAATATAAACCCGATCTATTGGTTGAAAAGGGAAAGAAAGTGGGGACTAGGGGACAAGTCAACAGAGTAAGTCCACCACTAGATTTGCTAGCCTCACACAGTATAAGGTGGCTATACCGAACAAAAATGGGACCAACCCAGATATCCTGTTCTGATGTTTGTTGCCCCGAGCCACTCTTATGTAATGCCACTGGTAAAATGTAGCAGTCGCACTGTTAAAAGTAAGGACACATTAAACCAATGTTGTTTTCAATATAATGCCTCTAGTAATATGAATCAATGGCACTTCTTTACATGTCCTACTAAAATTTCCCATTAAGATAAGTTGGTTCTTTTCGTTAGAAATGCAACTGTCCTGGTCCGCCTACTCTCCCGTGCCCAAAGTAATGTCGTATTTAACGGTTGTCATAGTTAATCCTAATGCCCACACTAATATCTAGCAATGCCACTGCTTTAGAACTTGCTACTGTCCTTGTAGGATTGCCATTCAGATAAGGAACATGCTTCTTTTCATTTGATGCATGTTTCATCACTTGTTAGTCACCCTCCTTTCCACCTTTTTTATGCAAACAGAGATATACATTTCACGCTCGATCTTAGTTGAACTGCACAAATGATATCCAAATTATAGTTGAGCATTCCAGGAGCTTCACAACCAACCTTGATGTTGCTCAATTGTATTGCAACTAATGAAGAAGAAGCTTTGTGGGTTTCGTTTTCTGATGGAAATGGAACCGGGGCTAGAGCCCTTTTCTTAAAAAAATTGAAGAAGAAGTTGCTAGCTCACGGGACATTGCTTCATTTTAGGTGAACTGCACCAAAAGGTCCCATGAATTGAATCATCCATGTTGGTGACTGAAAGAGCCAGCTTCAGCATCCCAGTCTAAGCACCCCCAGCCTCCATCCTTGCGATGCACGGTACACCTCGTTTGCCACCTGCTCGACCCTAGTGTCACTGATAAAATGAAGTAATAATACAGTTAAAATAGAGCGAGTGTCATCTCTATCATTTCATTTCCAATGTAGATAAAGAAAGTGCTTCTCTTTGTTAAAGTATGTTTCATCAACTAGTCCCATTGTTAATGTTTAAGCATTTCTGCAAACTGGGGTGCTTAATTTTAGTTGATATGTACAAAAATAGAGATTTGAATGTCTCAAGGCGCCTCCTTGTACTACTGCTGTACACTGATGTTCATCACTGGCAGAAGGTGTATCTGGGAGACTTGGGACGATGTCCAGTATGAGGCGTACCGTATGAGGCGTCGCAGGGCCCATCTCGTCCTCGCAGCATGGCATACTATGATACTATCACAATATTTTCTTCTATTTATTTTGTGTGTTTCATCAACTAGTGCCACTATAATGTAATCACGCTTTTTAATTATCTGTGCAAACAGGGTTATTCAGCTGCATTTTGGTGGAACTGCACAAATGTACGTATGGAACCGACATATATGCAGAGTGCGAGGTGTGCCAAGTAAAAATTACCGACACCAACCATGCTGCACGCACACATTGGCATCCACCACAACCAGTGGGATGTGTGGCGCTCTCTGTGGACGGATCTTTCTCGGCAGCAAATCCTCTAACCAAATACTAGTAGCTTATATTGGCAGTTTTCTAGGGAGTACTCTTTTCTGAAAGAAGCACCAATCTATTTTTCTTTATTTGTACACTGTGTCACAACTTTGACCCAAAGGTCCAGAGCTATTTTAGGGTGATTGGCGTAGTACTCAGAGACTGATTGTAAGCATGATTTTCATTAGCTGTCACACTGATTGTAAGCATGAGCAGGTGGAAGATTAGGTTAGTGCGAAGCTTACCTTAAACCCTACCGCCGCTGTTGAAACGAGGCGAGCGTCGAGGGAACCGTGGAGAACGGCGGGGAAGCGACGTCGCGCCATCCGGCCTCCTGCGATGGGAGAATGAATACTCCTGTGGCTCCGGCTGGCTCTGCACCCTCACGAAGGGCACACCATACTCGATCGATTCATTATCCTCTGGGTGCTCGACCTTCGACCTATACGCCCACCACCTCCGCCTGACTGTCGCCTCGGGCGAATCTGTCTGCTCCATCGCCCATAGGAGATACTCGATGAACTCGGAGGACTGCGGCGTGACTGCCGCCAAGGAGTACATGTACATCGCTGCCCTCATCGTCGCCGTCTCGCTCTTTTGCATACATTGCCACATGGCCCGCACCATCCTTGAAATCTCCCACTCATTGTCAAACCAACTAAGGATCTCCTTCAACCTGGCTAACTTTGCCTGGTCGCCGCCGGCGATCTGCCTGATTCACTGTTGCATCCTCTCCATAGATGTCGTTCTGAGTGGTCCGGTGCTAGCTTTGGAAGATGGGAGGAGAGACGGTGGTCTTGCAATAGAGAAGAGGGAGAGGAGAGGAGGTGGTTTTGGAATGGAGATGATGAAGAGGGGAGGAGGTGGTTTTGCAATGGAGAGAAGATCAGAAGAGGGAGAGGCGAGACGGTGGTTTTGGAATGGAGATGATGGAGAGGAGAGGAGGTGGTTTTGGAATGGAGATGATGGAGAGGATAGGAGGTGGTTTTGCAATGGAGAAGATCAGAAGAGGGAGAGGCGAGACGGTGGTTTTGCAATGGAGATGATGGAGAGGAGAGGAGGTGGTTTTGCAATGGAGAAGAGGGAGAGGAGCGTGCGGCAGCGATTTAGGATTGGGCGAGAGGGCCGGTGCGCTGTGACTGGATCAAAATCAAAATCAATTTACCCTTCAATTAAGAAAGCGACCCCACATTAACTAGTCTCCCTTTTATTCTGGCTCATAATTGACCATGATTTTCGCACATAAAATATATGTTATATGTTGCAAAAATAATATAATTTGAAAGTACATTCAGATATGAACCAAACGATACAATTTTTGGTGACATGCATTCACATTTTGCTTGTCACATACAGTACATGGTCAAACTTTGACCCAAAATACGCAAAACAACAAAAAAATACTTCGAAGACCAGCGCCGCTCTTCCGCTCTTCTCCTCTTAAACCACCGCCGCTCCTCTCCTATTCCAATCTAAATCCAGCGCCGCTCCTCTCCTCTTCCATTTCAAAACCACCGCCCCTCCTCTCCTGTTCCAGTCCAAAACCAGCGTCACTCCTCTCCTGTTCTAATCCAAAACCAGCGCTGCTCCTCTCCTCTTCCATTCAAAAACCACCGCCGGCGAGTGAAGGTGCTGTGGAGAAGTAGATCGATGGAGGAGTACAACCGATACGTGAGGATCGCAGACGGCGACCCGGTGAAGCTAGCTAGGATGTTGGAGATACAGTCTTGGTTTGACAACAAGGACCAACTAGCGGCGATGGCGACATCCATGGCCAAATATCTACAACAGAGAAAAAAGGCGGCGATACTCCCGAAGGGAGTCGCGCCGGAGTACATAGAGTTTCTCCTCTGGGCCATGGAGCAAACAGATTCACCGAATCCGATCGTGAGGGAGCGGTGGTGGGAGTATCGATCCCAGATGGAGCATCCACCAGAGATTGAAGGATCGAGCATCTACAGGGTGCCGTTTGTGAAGGTGTCCTGCCAGAGCGAGCCGGTGGAGTCTTCGTCGACCGAACCCAACTGCAAGAGGAGAAAAGCAGTTGGCCCGACGACGCTTCCCCGCCATCGTCTCCCTCGCCATTCACATCGTCTCACGGGGCGGCTTTCTGCCGCCGAGGAATAGGAGGGGGCTGCCCCCCCAGCCCAATAGTCGGGCAGGTTGTGAATTGTCAGGAGGAGCTTAGGGTTGTCAGTATTTGCAGGTTGTGAATTGTGTTTTGTGTTGTGTATTTTGAGAGTACTTTCAGATATGAATGTATTTTGAATTTCAGATTTGCAGTATTGAGCATATGAAGAATTTTATGAATTCTAGAGATCTATTTTTAGCACTTAAAAAATGTAGTTTCATAGGAGTATAAAAGTGCAGACGCGAAGAAACTGCAAGTTTCAGTTTCAGATAAGAAATTGCAAGTTCAGTTTCAGATAAGAAACTGCAACTTTCAGAGGCAGAGCATTTATATTAACACGGCCTTTTCAAACAGGGTTAACATCATGTTGGAAGTTTTATTCATGGTCGAAAATGGAACTACGAGCCAGTTAACATCATGTTGATCAACATTCATGCATAGCACATCTTCATATGATGCATAGTAAAAATGCCCTCACAATGTCGAGTGTGCGAAACACAGAGAAAACAAGGGACGAAGTTTTGGCAAGTGTTGGACGTGGTTTTGGGCTGCCCCGTCTAGGCTTTCATTTTTAACATGTGCAGCCCACGACCTCGGATGGGAGGGCCTGTTTGTATTTTCTTCGGGCCGTCATGTATCGACCGGCCTATGGACCTCCCATCCGAGGTTTTATTTTTGGCAGCCCAATTTATGTATTGTTTTGAAGAAAACACATAGGTTTGTTCTATTTTTCTATATAAGAATAGGAACGCCAGGTACAACTTATGTTTCCTTTCTAACTATATTATATATATTTAAATTATTTCATATGTAATTATATATTATTTTTATTGTCATCATATATTTAACAGATACTTACATATGTAAGAAAACAATATCCCACATCTTATTAACTTATAAAAATAATTTCTTAACAAATAAAATCCTGGATTGTTTTGGCACAAAAATCCTAGTGATTGTGTACAAAAGCTTGGTAAGATTTAAGGACGAATGTAATAATATCACTTATTATTTAAATATATTTATAACAAAATGCTCAACCCTTTTTTATTTTTTGATAACATTGCAGGCCCAACCCAACATTATAATTAGAATCAGCCCAGCAAAATCGTGTATCTAGATAAAGTGCAAACGGCCTGTAATTTTTTAGGAAATAAAATAAATGGGCCGCATGGACACTACATTAATTGTTCACCCAGCCCAGCTAATGGCTGTAATTCAAAAAAAAAGATCAAATTGACTGTAAATTCTACCGCGCAAAAAAAAGACTGTAAATTCTGAAAAAATGGGTTGAATACGTGCCACATTTTTGGAGGCTGAAATGTGGGCCAATAGGTCAAAGCCAACACAAGTTGTTATCAATTTAGTCAACAAATGATTCTGACATGTTAGCCGTTGGATTTACATCCAACGACCGGCATCCATCTTCAATCTCTCGTCTTCTTCCTCCAGCGCCGCCGGGACCACCTCCCGCCTCCTGCTGCTAGCAGCTCTTCTTAGCACGCTTAGCTATGAAGCGCTACTCCACCGTTGGCCAGGCCATCCCTCCACCCCTCCACACCTCCTGTTCTTCTCCACCGACTGTCGAACCACACCGCACTAGAACCAGTTAACCCTCGTACACCTCTCCGTCTGTGACTCTACTCCCGCGTCTTCCCATCTCCGGCTTGTTGCTGTCTGGGGCCTCGCCGTCGTCCACCACCTTGGATGCGCTTGGCGCGGTGTGGTCAACGTGGTCAACGAACGACACCATCGGAAGTAGACTGTGCGTGGAGAGGCTGACAGCTGGGTCCACGGCCGCACACAAGGAAATGCCTCCCTATTACGCGCAAAATAATGATTCCTCCACCTGACATCTGGGACCCACCGGAAGGGCCTCTGTATTTCGCGAAAAAAACGTGCCCCCCGCTGACTTGTCGGACCCACCAGCTATCTTCGCACGCAAGGAAGTGCCTCCTTATTACGCACAAAAAATGAACACTCCCCCTGCCAGCTGGAACCCAGCATACTGGGAGGCTGACTTGTGGGCCTACCAAGTTGATGGGGATGGAGGACTTTGTCAACTTAGTCAATATGAACGATTCTAGCTCCTGTTACCGTATGATGTTCATCCAACGGTTGTAGTGCTTCTTCAACCTCTGGTCTTCTTGCTCCAGCCGCCCAAACCAGCGCCGGTCGTGCCGCGTGCTCCTGCCTCCCGTGGCCGGTTGTGATGCCGCGGAGGCCTCACCGCCCCCTACTACTCCCACCGCTGGCCAGGCCATCCCTCTACTCACCCACACCCCCTGTTATTTTGCGGCGACAGCAGCCTCACACCACAGCCGAACCAGTGAACCCTCGTACTCCTCTTCGCGTGGGCATCCACTACTGCGTCTTCCCCGGCTCCGAGTCGTCCCCTTCCTAGGCCTCACCGTCGTCCACCGTTGTGGTGCTCTCGGCGCGGCATGGTCAAGGAACGACTTCCATCGGACGTGGACTGTACGTGGAGAGGCTGACAGCTGGGTCCACGGCCGCAGCAAGGAAGTGCCTCCTTATTACATGGAAAATAATGATTCCTCCACCTAACAGCAGGGACCCACCGGACGGGCCACCGTATTTCACGAAATAAAGTTTCCCCCTGACTGCTGGGACCCACCAGCTACATCTTCGCACACAAGGAAGTGCGTCCGGGCAAAAAAAACGATTTGCCCCCCTGACTGCTGGGACCCACCAGCTACATCTTCGCACGCAAGGAAGTGCGTTCGAAAAAAAAAACGATTCGCCCCCCTGACTGCTGGGACCCACCAGCTACATCTTTGCACGCAAAGGAAGTGCGTCCGGGCAAAAAAAATGATTCGCCCCTCTGACTGCTGGGACCCACCAGCTACATTTTCGCACGCAAGGAACTGCCTGACAGTCGTGACCCACCTGGTCGAAGCGTACGTAGCGTTGTCATTCTGGTCGCGAACGTGTATGTATATATATACTGGTCGATGTAGAGGCGCGCACGTGTCGTGGTAGAGGCGCGTACGTGTCATAGTAGAGGCGCGCATGTAGCATGTACACGTACGTACATTGGCCAAGGTGCAAGAAAGAAAATACGGCCACGTACGTACGTATGGGCGGGGTCCCGAACGCCTACTCGCGCATACGTACATGGCTGGGTCAGAACAAAGAAACAGAGTCGTCGTCGTGTTCATGGGGAGGCAACAGAATGCGTCATGTTTATGGGGAGGCAACAGAATGCGTCGTGTTCATCGGGAGGCAACAGAACGCATGGGAGCCAACCGGCTTGGACGGAACAGGCGATGGAAACGAGGCCTGGCGTACCACGGAACGGAGGAAACGGCCTTGTGTTCGACCGGCCACGTTCGGAACGGGGTCCTGTTGATCAGGAGGGGTGTGGCATACCGCTTAACGGAGGAAACGGACCTCCTACGGTCGAAACGGGGGTCCTGTTGATCGGGAGGGGTGTGGTATACCGCAAAACAGACGAAACGGACCTCCTACGGTCGAAACGGGGGTCCTGTTGATCGGGAGGGGTGTGGCGTACCGCAAAACGGAGGAAACCGACCTCCTACGGTCGAAACGGGGGTCCTGTTCATCGGGAGGGGTGTGGCGTACCGCAAAACAGTG
>NC_041381.1:229511745-229580138 GCF_002162155.2 Triticum dicoccoides | reverse complement strand
GAAGGAATCACTCCATCGGGTTCAGTTAACAGCCATCGATCGATCGCTCGGGTTCAGTAATGTGTAGCCTGCAGTGCAATCGCTCGGGTTCAGTTAGAGCCCAACGCCTCACTCGGGTTCAGTTAGAGCCAACGCCTCGCACACACGCGCGTACGTGTACGAGAGAAACGCGCATCGCTCCGCCCCCGACCTCCCACCGTAACCGGCAACTCTCCAAAATTTTCCTCCCCCTCGCTTCTACCATGGTTTTTGTCATCATGGACGGCCCAAAGAATGTCATGCAGCTGCGTCTCCGGCCCGCCTAGGACAAAAAGCCCATTTTCTGTCATGGTTTTTTGTCATAGAAGTAGGAGCCCACCACATCTATGATGATACCGGATTTTGTCACAATTATCGTCATAGAAGTGTCATATGTATGACAGAAAAAAAATTGTTCGGCCCAAAATGTCACGGATGTGTCTTTTTTTGTAGTGTAGGGTTACCCCCCGTGTCGCCAGAGGAGGCCTACGCGGGGGCGAGGCGAGGAGGGGGCGAGGGTTTTCAATCAGCACTAACTTGTGCCACGGACATGCGGTGTTGAAAGTTGTGAACAGATTGATTGATGTTGCTGTATCCCATAGCATTACTATATAACCCTACTACCATGTTGACCTTGGTCGCATTATAGGCTTCCTCAAACTGGCATGAGTACCAACACATGCAATCTCTACTATCTAAAAGAAAAGGAACATTCAGTATCCCCTCTTACGTCGTTCTTCATACCCCACTTCGTCCGCTCTCCCTCTTTCACGCGAGCATTAGGTTTTCCTGATCCCATTTTTTCTCTCCGGGAAAAAAAATCTCAAACATCAAGGGATGTCTCCTTAGTTTTTTCCACCAACCTGCCCTAACACCTCGCTCGCAGTCGTCGCCGCCACCACCATGAGAGACATCGCCCACCTGCTCCGGTTCTCCCGCTCCTCACCGCGCGATCCAATGCTAATGAGGATGACTGTCCTACAATCTAGTTGAGGCAGTCCTGGATTAAGGGGTCCTCGGATAGCCGGACTATATACATATGCCGGACTGTTGGACTATGAAGATACAAGATAGAAGACTTTGTCCCGTGTCTGGATGGGACTCTCCTTTGCGTGGGAGGCAAGCTTGGCGGTTAGGATATGAAGATTCCTTTCTCTGTAACCGATTTTGTGTAACCCTAGCCCCCTCCGGTGTCTATATAAACCGGAGGGTTTAGTCCGTAGGACAACAACAATCATAACCATAGGCTAGCTTCTAGGGTTTAGCCTCTACGATCTCGTGGTAGATCAACTCTTGTAATACTCATATCATCAAGGTCAATCAAGCAGGAAGTAGGGTATTACCTCCATCAAGAGGGCCCGAACCTGGGTAAACATCGTGTCCCCCGCCTCCTGTTACCATTAGCCTTAGACGCACAGTTCGGGACCCCCTACCCGAGATCCGCCGGTTTTGACACCCACATTGGTGCTTTCATTGAGAGTTCCACCATGTCGTCACCATTAGGCTTGATGGACCCTCCAATCATCTACAATAACACAGTCCAGGGTGAAGTATTTCTCCCCGGACAGATCTTCGTATTCGGCGGCTTCGCAATGCAGGCCAACTCGCTTGGCCATCTGGAGCAGATCGACAGCTATGCCCCTGGCCATCAGGTCAGGTTTGGAAGCTTTAACTACACCACCGACATCCGTGAAGACTTTATCTTTGACGGATTCGAGCCCATAACAGTCGCGCCCTGCCGCCATGATGAATATGACCTAAATCTGTCATCGGACTGTGCGCAGGAGATCGCGCCTGTAACCGCACTGGCCCTAGATCCAGAGCAGAGTACGCCATCTGAGAGCAGGAGGCTCAACCTCGCCATGGAAGCCGCAGACTCAGCGGTGTTAGAGCCGAACACGGATCTGACCTCCAATGAGGCCGGTGTCATCGGAACCTCAGACTCATCTCCGGTTACAGGCTCCGAACCGCGTGAACCCGCACCCATCGAATCTGGCTGGGCGCCGATCTTAGAGTTCATCTCCGCGGACATCTTCCAACACTCACCCCTAGGCAACGTGTTAAACTCATTAAAGTCTCTCTCCTTGTCAGAAGATTCCTGGCCGAACTATGTCCGGCTTGAGTGGGAAGCGGGCGACGAAGAACTTCTTTGCCCACCCACCACCCACTTGATAGCCACTATCAATGATTTGATCGACATGCTTGATTTCGACTCCGAAGACATCGACGGTATGGACGATGATGCCGGAGAGGAACAGGAACCACCGCCCACAGGGCGCTGGACAGGCACCTCTTGATACGATATATACATGGTGGATACACCCAAAGAAGACAATGGCGATGACATAAAAGATGCCATCGATGATAAACTTCCTGAGAAGCAGTCTAAGCGCCGCCGTCGGTGGCGCCACTCTAAACCACGCCATGGTAAAGAAAGAAATACCGGCACAAGAGAGAATAGCACTCCGGACGATGCCGAAGACAATGAGGACCCCGCCAAGCCAAGTCTCGGACAGGCTGAATGGGAAGATGGGCGAGTCAGCCCCGATGAACACGCCGTGAATGACGACTCGGAGGACAGCAACTACATGCCTCTCTCCAAGGATGAGGTGAGACTCGGCGATGAAGAATTTATCGTGCCAGAGGATCCCGTGGAACAGGAGCGTTTTAAATGCTGCCTTATAGCCACGGCAAAGAGCTTGAAGAAGAAGCAGCAGCTGCTTCAAACTAATCAAGATCTGCTCACTGATAGATGGGCTGAGGTCCTGGCAGCCGAGGCATTTAGACTCGAACGCCCAAGCAAAAGTTTCCTGAAGTGCAAATTGCTACCTCAATTCGATGACGAGGTGCTGGAACCAGCACTGCCAGCACATAATGGGGCTGACCGACCACCGCGTGGTCGAGAAAAAGCGACAATTCAGCTCGAACACTAGCCGGCACCACGTCGCTGAACAAATAAAAACACAACAACTAGGGGATACACACATGACCTGCGGTACGACTTGGAGAACAGAGCAGGCCAGACCAGATCGATCTACGGATTGCGGGGGTGCACCCCAATGTGCAACAACGACCACCACACCGGTTATAATAAATACACACCTGTCCAGGCCGAATACCACAGACCGACTCCATCTGAGCTGCTCGGGACGTAGCCCTACATAGAGGCGCCGCACACCCCCTGTGCTTCACCGATGAAGTAATGGAACATGAATTCCCAGAAGGGTTCAAACCCGTAAACATGGAATCATATGATGGAACAATAGACCCTGCGGTATGGATCGAGGACTTCCTTCTCCATATACATATGGCCCGCGGTGATGATCTCCATGCCATCAAATACCTCCCGCTAAAACTCAAGGGGCCAGCTCGGCACTGGTTGAACAGTCTTCCTGAAAACTCCATCGGCAGTTGGGAGAACCTGGAAGACGCATTCCTTGACAACTTCCAAGGCACTTATGTCCGACCTTCGGATGCCGATGACTTAAGTCATATAATCCAACAGCCCGGAGAGTCAGCCAGGAAATTCTAGACTCGGTTCTTAACTAAAAAGAACCAAATCATCGACTGTCCGGATGCTGAAGCCCTAGCGGCCTTTAAGCATAACATCCGCGACGAGTGGCTCGCCAGACACCTCGGCCAAGAGAAGCCAAAGTCCATGGCAGACCTTACGACGCTTATGACCCGCTTTTGCGCGGGCGAGGATAGCTGGCTAGCTCGTTGCAACAGCACCTCAAGTAAACATGGCACTTTCGAAGCTAAAGACAGTAACGGCAAGCCCCGACGCAGTAAAAACAAACGACGAAATAATGGCGATAACCCTAAAGAAACATCCGTCAATGCCGGATTTAGTGGCTCCAAGTCCGATCAGCGGAAAAAGGCATTCAATAGAAACAACTCGGGCCCGTCCAGCCTGGACCGCATACTCGATCGTCCATGCCAAATCCACAGCACCACTGATAAACTAGCCAATCATACCAATAGAGAATGTTGGGTCTTTAAACAGGCCGGCAAGTTAAACGCCAAAAACAGAGAAAAGGGATTGCAAAGCGATGACGATGAGGAGCCCCAGCCACCGAACACAGGGGGACAGAAGAAGTTTCCTCCTCAAGTGAAAACGGTGAATATGATATATGTTACCCATATCCCCAAAAGGGAGCGGAAGCGCGCACTAAGGGTCTACGCGATGGAGCTAGTCGCCCCAAAATACAACCCGTGGTCCTCCTATCCGATCACTTTCGACCAAAGGGACCATCCGACTAGTATCCGTTATGGCGGTTCAGCCGCACTAGTGCTAGACCCTATTATTGACGGATTCCACCTCACACGTGTCCTCATGGACGGCGGTAGCAACCTGAACCTGCTCTATCGGGATACAGTGCACAAAATGGGTATTGATTCCTCAAGGATCAAGCCCACAAAAACCACCTTTAAAGGTGTCATACCAGGTGTAGAAGCCTGCTGTACGGGCTCAATCACACTGGAAGTGGTCTTCGGATCCCCGGATAATTTTTGAAGCGAAGAATTAATCTTCGACATTGTCCCCTTCCGCAGTGGTTATCATGCACTGCTCGGGTGAACCGCATTTGCTCATTTCAACACGGTGCCGCACTATGCATATCTTAAGCTCAAGATGCCCGGTCCTTGCGGTGTCATAACAGTCAATGGAAATACGGAGCGCTCCCTCCGTACTGAGGAGCACACCGGGGCCCTCGCAGCAGAAGTACAGAATAGCCTTCTTAGGCAAAACCTCAATTCGGCAATAAGGCCCCCGGACACCGTTAAGCGAGTCCGAGCTACTCTACAAAAGGACCGTCCGGCTCGTTCAGAGCTTAGCTAGCAATTCAGCCTCCGTCCTAGCCCCAAGAAGGCGGTGAAATTCGTGCCGCGCGTACACAACTACGCACTTAAAATACCATGGGCACAGACGGAGGCACAGCTGGACCGCGGTCCACGACGCGACTCAACCGCACCTGGATCTGCATACCTTCCCTTTTTCTCTTTCTTTCAGGTTTTTTCTCTTCTCGAGGCCTTTTCGGATAAACCTGCTCATCGGACCCGTAGCGGGACGGATACACCAAGAAGGCTAGGGGCTTGGGCGTACAAGGGAATACCCAGGTGGTCTCTGCTAATGATCTTCATACCTATTTTAAATACCCGCACGCAGCTCGCTCTTGGTCATGGCATGTTAAAATAGCCTTATTTGCTTATTGCACTAGTTGTACACATACGCTTTGACGTATTAATCAAATTGCAACAAAAAATAATTGGCAGTGTTTGCTTATTACCTGATTTTTCCTTGTCTAGTTATTTTTTTAATTGCACCCATACATTCTGGTATGCTTTAATTCGCCAGGGGCTTCATCGTACCCCATAACACAGCAAGAAAGTCCGAACACTTTTACAGTACAGTTCGGCACCCCGAACTTATAGCATTATATGCATTGGCTCCAAATCATGTCTTTTGTCAATAGTTGGGTTGCCCGGCTCCTGTGCTTGCTACCCTACGTTCCGCTATATCAGCTAGGGTAGTAAAGGGAGAACTACTGGGATTGTGTCTCGGTTCTTCCGGACGAGCACCTCAGTAGAGAAAGCCGAAAACTGAATGTCATGATGCGGCGAGAGCTGGTCAGCTGTTCGAGAGGTCACAAAATCCTTAACGATTTCTTCTGCATTATGCGATAACTAATGCATTGTGCGACGGGTCGGTTTTTATCCGATCAAGTGTTTTATAATGCCCCAAGTTCGGTCTTCCAGACACTAGGGGCTGCGCCTACCTTTCTTTTGTCAAACTCCTATGGCTAAGTGAGGGTGATAAAGCCTTATAGTACGATTGCCTGGTTCGTCGCGCTAAACACCTCCTTCAAGGACCAAAAATCTGGAGTAAAGAGTGTTTAGATTTATCCCGAACACCCCCGTACTTCCTACATGGGGGCAAAAGCCGACGATTGGCCAACCCTCGGCATTAATTTAAAAACAGCCGCACAGGAGGTAATAATTCGAATAACAAGCATTATTTTACATCACGATCTTGTTTCATATTACAGCATAGGGTAACATGCATACACTCATGGGAATATAATATCCTTGGCACATTGCTGCGCCACAAGGCGGGTTCCCTCTAGGACAATGTCATAATATAGCTCGGGCTTGCGGTGCCCTTTCCCTTCGGGCGGTCCTTCGGTCATCAGCTTCACAGCATCCATCTTCGCCCAATGCACCTTGGCGCGGGCAAAGGCCATTCGCGCACCTTCGATGCAGACCGACCGCTTGATGGCGTCAAGCCGAGGGCAGGCACTAACCAACCACTTCATGACTCCGAAGTAGCTACTGGGAATCGCTTCGGCAGGCCATAGTCGGATAATCAAATCCTTGAAGGCTAGTTCGGCTGCCCTATGCAGCTCGACCAGCTGCTTAAGCTAACCGGTAAAGGGCACGGGGTGTTCTGGCGCAAAGTATTGCGACCAGAACAGTTTCTTCACAGAGTTCCCCTCTTCGACTTGATAGAATTGTTCAGCGTCAGCCACGCTGCGCGGCAGATCCGCAAACACCCCTGGAGAACTCCGAATCTGAGTCAGTAAATGAAATCTTTCCTTCGCATATCTGCTCTGCATAATAAAGGCCTTACCCGCTGCGATCTTTTGGGCCTCGTAGATTTCCTAGAGGGCGCCCTGGGCTTCCGCCCGGGCATCATGTGCGGATTGGCGAGCCTTGGTGAGTTCGGAATCTTGATCCTTTATACTCTGCTCCAAGGTCACACACTTCTTTATGGCTTCTTGGAGTTCTTGTTGAACTTCAATGACCCGGGCCTCGTGGTTTTCACGAGCGGCCTGCTCCTTGGCCGCCTTATTCTCGGCCTCAGCGACCGCCTTCTTAAGAGCCTCGACTTCGGTCGCCGCTCCTAATACATATCATGACATTTTAGAGTCAAAATACCTATCCACTTGTATTCAAATACAAACAAAGTTATCCCATACCTCGGTTATCTTCCAATTGCCTTTTTACTTGGCCGAGCTCCTTCGCGGCCCGCTCCAGACTCTGCTTCAGTCCGGAGACCTCCACGGTATGAGAGGTTGCAGTCACTAACGACGCCTGATCATTCACATAGGTATTCCCTAATTAGTCTCCTGCGAAATATATTTGTTCCTCTGTCCGCCTTTCTTTCTGAAACACCGAACAGTGTATCAGGGGCTACTATCTATATTATGACATTCTCTAACTTACCTCAAAGCCTGTTAAAAGGTTGGTGCAAGCTTCGGTCAGCCCGCTTTTGGCGAGCTGGACCTTCTCAATCACCGCACCCATAAGGGTACGATGCTCTTCGACAATGGAAGCGCTTTGCAGTGCTTCCAATAAAGTATCCGACACCTCTGAATGGACTGAGGTCACCGGTGGACTAGGCGCACCGCCTTTTGTTGAAGAAGGCTGCCATCCTGATTCCGGAGCCGTATTGGTCTCCGGAGTTGCCTCTGGCTGGGGGCCGAATTCAGGACGGCCTCCGCCTTCAGCATCCATGGGGGTCTGCTCCCCCGTGTTTCCGGTTGACGGGGTTTGACCCCCCGGTGCCGCCCCGGCGGTCTCCTGAGCTTCGCCCTGGTTCAGGCCCCTTTGGGATGACTCCTCGGTGTTGTTCGCGCCTTCGGGAGAGGAGGCCGTCGGGAGGGTCTAGCTGTCCATCGCATCCGGGGCCAGCGATTCTTCCGACGAGGATCGCTCGATTTCGGACCCGGCCGGACTGCAGAATATGTGCCTCAATACATTAATGTTATACAAAAGTGAGACTAGATATATGGATGTGTTCAAGTTTCTTTGTACTCACGATTTGGCCAGGGGCTTGACCCTGGGTTCCCACTTGGGCCTGTTGTCGGCGGCTGCGGTAGGCTCGTCCGGAAGGGATGCTTTCCCCTTCTTAGACGTATCGGCCTCCAAACATGTGGAGGCCATCCTCTTCTTTCTCCCCTTCGCAGGGGGGACTGGCTTTCCTCCTCTTCTTCTTCCTCTTCATCGTCCTTTTAGGCGGAGGAGTGGGCCTCAGTGTCTTCGGACATCACGTCCGAAGTACCCTTGCGATGAAGCCCGCCCCTGGTATCCTTGGCCTCCTTCTTGGCCTTCTTCTTCGGCGCCTCATATGGCGCCAGGACCAGCATCTTCATTAGAAGTGGGCCGGCTTGTTCCTCAGGCAGCGGAGCCGAACAATAGATCCGCTCTGCCTTCTTCGTCCAGCCCTGGGAGAATCGTTAGGGAAATATTAGGTGTTTTCCCCAAGGTATGCAAATAAAGGATACACCCTGAAAACATATAAAGACTTACCGAACTTGCGGGGCGGGTAAATTTGTGCCCACCATCCTCCTTGGTGTCCAGCCACGACTTGCCAAACTTGAAAAGCACCTTCCAGATGTCTTTGTGCATCGTGCCGAAGAACTCCAGCAGGGTTTGGTGCTTGGCCGGATCAAACTCCAATAGATGGCAAGCCCGGCGTTGGCAGGGAATGATCCAGCGAACTAGCATCACCTGTACCACATCGACAAGTTTGATATTCGTGTCCTCCATTCTCTTGATACGCGCTTGGAGCGGCATCAGCTCGTCTGACGTAGACCAGTCTAGGCCCTTTTCGGGCTAGGACATGAGCCGCAGTGGGGCTCTAGATCAGAATTCGGGGGCAGCAACCCATTTGGTGCCTCGCGGCTCAGTAACATAGAACCATTGTTGATGCCAACCTTTGATGGACTCGTTGAATTTACCTGATGGCCATTTGACGTTGGGCATCTTGCTCACCATGGCTCCTCCGCACTCGGCATGTTCGCCGCCTACCACCTTTGGCTTCACGTTGAAAACCTTTAGCCACAGTCCGAAGTGTGGCGGGATGCGGAGGAAGGCCTCGCACACGACGATGAATGTCGATATGTTGAGGAAGGAGTTGGGGGATAGGTCATGGAAATCTATCCCGTAGTAGTACATAAGGCCGCGAACGAATGGGTGGAGGGGGAACCCAGCCCACGGACAAAGTGAGGGAGGAACACAACCCTCTCATGGGGTTCCGGAGTGGGGACGATTTGTCCCACCGCCGGGAGATGATGTGCGATCTTCTTGGCCAGGTATCCGGCCTCCCAAAGTTTCTTGATATCCTTCTCCTTGACGGAGGAGGCCATCCACTTGCCTTGCACTCTGGATCCAGACATAGTTGGGGTGCTTTTTGGGCAGAAGAGATGGGTGCTTGGGGGCTGGAGCTCGAGAATGGATGAGCAGAGGAAGAAGAGGGCGTGGGTGAAAGGGGGGAATCCTTATCCCTTTATAAAGGTAGTGAAAATCATGCGCCTCCCAACTCGCCCTAAAACTCGCTTACTTCCCAAGTGCCATGCTGGTGGCACGGTTACGTTACCCATGGCCGTATTGATGAGAATCCCGTGATAAGGGGACACGATCTCTGCTTTGACAAGACGTACCAATGAAACCACGCCTCGGAATACGGAGGGGCAGGATAAAAATGGTTCAAATAAAAGCCGGGCCGTGGCATGATGTCATGCTATGTGTTGTCAGCAGATTGGACTCGTGGGATATTGTACTCTCTACTGTGGTATGTGGAATTTGTTTTGTAGAGCCGGACACAATTCTTATGTTCAAGATCTACTTTGAAGTATTCGGAGAAGGAACCCGCCTTGCAATGCCGAAGACAATTTGCGCGCCGGACTCGTCGTCATTGAAGCCTGGTTCAGGGGCTACTGAGGGAGTCCTGGATTAAGGGGTCCTCGGACAGCCGGACTATATACATATGTCGGACTGCTGGACTATGAAGATACAAGATAGAAGACTTCGTCCCGTGTCCGGATGGGACTCTCCTTTGCATGGAAGGCAAGCTTGACGGTTAGGATATGAAGATTCCTTTCTCTGTAACCGATTTTGTGTAACCCTAGCCCCCACCGGTGTCTATATAAACCGGAGGGTTTAGTCCATAGGACAACAACAATCATAACCATATGCTAGCTTCTAGGGTTTAGACTCTACGATCTCGTGGTAGATCAACTCTTGTAATACTCATATCATTAAGGTCAATCAGGTAGGAAGTAGGGTATTACCTCCATCAAGAGGGCCCGAACCTGGGTAAACATTGTGTCCCCCGCCTCCTGTTACCATTAAGCCTTAGACGCACAGTTTGGGACCCCCTACCCGAGATCCACCGGCTTTGACACCGACACCAGTCGCGGTTGCATGGAACCTCGCCGGCACAGGACAGGAAGCGGATTGGTCACAAGACAAGCAAGAACCATAGGTTAGCCATCGCAGATCTCGGCATCGCAAACCGGATGCCACCCCGCCGCGCAGTCCAAATGAGTTACGGATGGTGGCCACCATAGCGCCGTCCTTCTCCCCCATGCCATCCTTCTCCAACGCTGCTCCTGCAGGCCGGGATGCCGCTCCACGATGCGACATCCAAGCAGATCATGGCTACCACCACCACCACGCCGTCCTTCTCCGCTCTACCATCCTTCTCCGGCGCCCCTCCTGATGCCAGTCCACAACAGAAGCCCAAGCAGCTCATGGCCTGCCACCGTCACCACAACGTTGTTCTTCTCCTCCGATTTGCCCTCATAGCGGCGGTCGTTTCTGTTGCCCACTTCAGCATTGTGTGCTTTGTACCATGGATTGGAGACAATGAGAAACTGGACTTCTTGAAGGTATCCATCATGCTTGATAGGTCGCATCGCAGGCTCTCATGCCACCTACTGCTGATGTTCTATCTGTTTTCATCTCATGGTTCTCTTCTTCAGTCCATTGAGTCAAGTTAGACTTAACTCAATGGACGGAAGGTGCTAAACACGGCTACAAGGATTGTTGTTGATTTTCTGTATTAGAATCCATTAGATTGTTGACCGAAATCTAATGATCTATTTACCCGGTTGCAAGGATTGTTGTTTATTTTCTACATAAACACGGCTATAGTGTCGCTGATAACAAGGATTTGTTGCTAAATAACGCGCTTGCAATTTCCATTTGCTGATATACATATCATTTGTAACTCATGTGAGGCCCATCTACACAGCATAAATACCCGTTTGTTCACACAGTAACAAACAAGATTAGCTGGTCTGGATTGCAGCTAATTACAAAAAAGATAGAGGTTGGGAAGCTTCTTCGCTATGAAATGTTGGGCGGTATTTTTCCAGGAAGCACTCATGGTGACTGCATGATGCTTGGCCTTGGTAACATGGTAAGCTGCTTGTATTCATTTTTCATATATGCAAATATGATTTTGTGATTCTTGTACTACGGTCTACCACTGATCTAAATATGATTTCTTACACTCATCCTTCCAGAAAACGCTTTGCTCACGTCGCTCTCCCCTTAGGGCGACTCGGGCGACTCCCAGAAACCTAGCCGCCGCCGCCGCCAAGAACTCCCTCCTGCTATCCCTCCGCCGCTGCTGGGGGACGCCAAAATTACTCATGATGATAGGTTCAAAGTAAGCAAAGAAGCAAACAAGAAAAAGGCAACAAAAATATTTTTGTATTTTTCTGAAAAAAATAGAAGTGGTGGACATGAAAACGAAAGGCAAATGGCAAATAATGTAAAGAGATGAGAGTTTATGATGGGTACTTGGTAGGCTTGATGTAAATCTTCCCCGGCAACGGCGCCAGAAATTGTTCCTGCTACTTCTTGAGCTTGTGTTGGTTTTTCCCTTGAAGAGGAAAGGGTGATGCAGCAAAGTAGAGATAAGTATTTACCTCAGTTGAGAACCAATGTATCAATCCAGTAGGAGGAACACACAAGTCACCCAATGGTTGCACCTACACAAACAAACAAATACTTGCACCCAACGCAATAAAATAGTTGTCAATCCATTCACGGTTACTTGCAAGGATGAGATATGATAGTGATAGATATAAAAGATAAGTGAAAGTGAAAAATAAAATAAAAGTAAATAAATTGCAGCAAAGTATTTTTGTGTTTTTGATTTTGTACATCTGAAAATAATATGATAAAAATAGACCCCGAGGCCATAGTTTTGACTAGAGGCTTCTCTCTTGAAAGAAAGCATACGGTGGGTAAATAAATTATTGTTGAGCAATTGATAGAAAAGCGCATAGTTATGACGATATCTAAGGCAATGATCATGAATATAGGCATCACGTCCGTGACAACTAGACAGACTTCTGCCTGCATCTACTACTATTACTCCACACATCGACCGCTATCCAGCATGCATCTAGTGTATTAACTTAACAAGAACGGAGTAATGCCTTAAGCAAAATGACATGATGTAGAGGGATATATCCAATCAATATGAACAAACCCCATCTTTTTATCCTTAATGGCAACAATAAAAATACGTATCATGTCCCTTTCTGTCACTGGGAATAAGCACCGCAATACTGAACCCATTACAAAGCACTTCTCCCATGGCAAGAAAAATCAATCTAGTTGGCCAAACCAAATCAATAGATCGGGGAGAAATACAAAGCTATCTTAATCATGCATAGAAGAGTTCAGAGAAGACTCAAATAATATTCATAGATAATCTGATCATAAATCCCACAATTCATCGGGTCTCAACAAACGCACCGCAAAAAAAGATTGCATCGAATGGATCTCCAAGAACATCGAGGAGAACATTGTATTGAAGATCAAAGAGAGAGAAGAAGCCATTTAGCTAGTAGCTATGGACCTGTAGGTCTGTGGTAAATTACTCACACATCATCGGTAGGGTAGCAAGGTTGATGTAGAAGCCCTCCGTGATCAAAGCCCCCTCCGACAGAGTACCGGAAAAGATCCCCAAATGGGATCTCACAAAGACAAAAACTTGCGGCGGCGAAAAAGTATTTTTGGTGTGACCGCTTGTCTACGAGGAATATTTGGGTATTTATAGAAGAAGAATTAGGGTCAGATGAGTAACAGGGGTGTAGCGACCCAACCTCAAACGGTCAAGCCTCTATGTATCTGTGCCATCCCTGGATCAATATGCTGGCACACACAGTAC
This sequence comes from Triticum dicoccoides, assembly GCF_002162155.2. Classification (NCBI taxonomy): domain Eukaryota; kingdom Viridiplantae; phylum Streptophyta; class Magnoliopsida; order Poales; family Poaceae; genus Triticum; species Triticum dicoccoides. Next base: position 229,567,147 of record NC_041381.1, on the reverse strand, counting down.
GTCAATGTATATATCAAAGTGCAATCACATGTAAAAAATAACGTAAAACAATCAATTGGGTGTGGAGTCCCATCAACGCCATCGGCAAGTTGAGTGTAGACTGTAACCCTGTACCGTACTCTTACTCATCGGAAGAAAGTATCTGCAACATGATACGTTGCAGCCGTGTAGGTCAGTACATTGAATGCACCGGCAAGATCACAATATGAGAAAACAGATGATAAAACTATAATGTATGCAATATGGCTTTGTATGGCTATGTGTCTGAGTTTTGTTTGCGTAAAAGCTGGTTTATTTTCCCGACAACAAAGGAATATCAAGAGTCTGTACTACGAAGTTTTCTATCATGACATGGTTCCGCCAACTGATGTCTCATAGCCCAAATCATCATAAGTTGCCCACAATTAAGTTACCAGTCCAATGTTGAGAGTTCCGAGATAGATCCAAGTCCAGATACTCAAATTGTCCGTAACCTGGGACACGGCTAATCGATTAGGTTTTAACCCTCTATAGAGGTTTGTACACTTTAACCGCAAGATTTGATCCCTCTTTTTACGTTCTCGCACTTCAGGGTGTTTGAGAACAAGATGACCGAAACATGGTCTTCCGAAGTGTTCCCCTGACCACTGTCCAGTGCTCATCCAATCCTATTGTAGTTCTACATCTGCTAGCACTGTCCCAGCCAGAGTCACAACTAAGGTCAACCAAGCCAAAGCCCATAGTAACTTGCGCTTGCACAGGTAAGCTTTCGGGCATGAAGTATTCTTCCGTCTCTTTGAGTCTGGGTGAAGCTTTCCGCAAGATGTCATGGCGCTTCTCCATGCATCCCGGCCATCCACTGGTTTCTCCAGTGTGCCCATCAACCGTCCTTCACCCATTAGTGTGTGAATTCTTGTCTTAAGTCTCAAAATCTTGAAGTCCTGAAGATGCAGTCCTTGCCGATGCCATCATGAAGTTGTCGTCATTGGTATAGAGTCCTCCATTCTCACACCACTCCCGAGCACTCATACCAACCCCGTATACTATAGTGTAGCATTGAAACTAAACAATGTCCCGGGCTTGATAATAGGGAGATGGGTACCTACCTCATGCATTTCTACTCAACTACAAGATTCAATAACACTACTGGAGGATTATTGCAAAGATGACACTAAATGCAATAAAAACATAGGTATGAAAAGCATGGTCAAAGTGAACTTGCCTGGTATTACTTGATGAAGATTATATCGCTCTTAGAGAAATCCTAATATTACAATTCGTCACTCTCCAAAGAAAAAACTGTAACATTCAAAGAAAATCACAAATAAATAACCAACACTCAAATAACAGTTATGTCAGATTCGGGTTCCGGCAGACCCTTAAGGTTCGAACTCTGGGGTGCACGCGGAGATCACACCTACTGCCTACCCGTGTTTCGTCGCCTCGCAAGGATCTAAACTACACGGAGAGCAGCACAAGGGACACGGGGTTTATACTGGTTCGGGCCACCATTGTGGTGTAATAGCCTACTCCAGTGTGTGGTGTGGTGGATTGCCTCAGGGGGCTGATGATGAATAATACAGGGGAAGAACAGCCTCGCGAGGGTCTGTTCTTGGCTGGTGCGATGAACTGCTAGGGTGAGTTCGATCGCTTCTCTCTCTCTCTCTCTCTCTCTCTCTCTCTCTCTCTCTCTCTCTTGCTGATCTCTAGATGCCTCTACCCTGTGGGTGGCTAGTCCTATTTATAGATGGAGGCCCTGGGCCTCTTCCCAAAAATTGAGCGGGAAGGGCGCCAACAATTGGCCATTTTGAAGGGGAACATCTAGTACACTTATCCTGACTAAAGTCGGTCCTCGCCTGCCAAAGACCCTGACGGTGACGCCGGCTTGGGCTCCACGATGATCTCCATCCTGTTGTCCTGCTGGTCTTGGTCTTGTTGCACCGAAATGGTTGCCTTTGCTTGATACTCTTGCCTGCGCTTGCCCCCTTTGCACCAAAGAGGAAACAAGGACTCTGCGCAGGCCGGCACCCGCTTGGCGCCCGCCTGGCCTCGGTCGTCATGGCTTGCATCGTGGGCACCTCGTGAGGTACCCCACCTTGATCTCTCCGCCTCCTCGCGAGCCAGCCTGACGAGGTCGTGCCTGAGGAAGCCTCCTGTCGTCCGCCCCGCGAGGCTTGGCCCCTCGCGAGGGTCTTGAACGTGTGTTGATGAAGATGGGCCGTACTGGGCCACTCCCTGAGCCACGCTGCAGGCCGCAGGCAAGCAAGTCTGGGTACCCCCGTTCCCAGAACACCGACAGTAGCCCCCGGGCCCAAGGCGCGCCTGGACTTGGCTTAGCAGAGAAGCGAAGGGGCAAGTGCGAAGCGCCACGGGCCCCATCATCCTGTGGCCTTGGGCACCGCGTGGCGATTGATTGGACGTGGGCGTCCTGGCTCCCCCACGACACCTCGGCAACTGCACGAATTGACAAGAGAGCGGTACTCATCCAGTCTTACCTTCTTTGCCTTCTCGAGTCATTGCCCACATCCCCTTTCTCCTTCCTACCCTCCTTGCTTCCGAAATCCCCAGATCTACTCCAACCCTGCATCTTAGCAAGGCATGGCGCCTCGCTAGACCCCGGCCAGAGCATGGTACTCGCCCGCTCTGGATCCTCCGAATGTGTCGGAGAAGAACCTTGCTCAGACGCGCCAGATGATGGCGGCACAAGGCAACGACGGAGCGGCCGTGCTCAAGGTTGGTTCCGCCCTTCCCGAGGACAAAGGAAGCACCTTCTACCCGCTCTTCGTGAGCGCCATCGCCGCTGGTCTGGTGCCCCCCTTTTCTGAGTTCTTTCTTTCCGTTCTTCACCATTACAACCTGCAAGCTCTGCACCTCCATCCCAACTCTGTTCTTCTCCTGGCGATATTCGCCTACTACTGCAAGGCTCATGTTGGGGTAAGGCCCTCGGTGGCCTTGTTGCGCCATTATTTTACCTTCGGGTCTCTCACGGCCCCATCACCGCGTGCGCGAGCTTCGTTGCGTACGGCAGCTCCAATGCTATCTCGAAGCCCGGGAAGAGGATTGAAGGCTTCAGGAGCAAGTGGGTCATGGTGGATGCTGGGCGCATCCATCCCCGGTTGATTCTGCCCACAAGGCAGCCCGAGTCCGTCGACGCTTGGTCCCGCACGGAACTCGTCGATCCCCGCGCAAAGCCGGTGCTGGAGAGGATGGACGCGGACCTGTGGCCGGGCAACATGGCAACGGCGAAGCTGACCGGGGCATCGCTCCTGAGGGAGTTCCTGGAGCACCGGGTGGCTCCGCTTCGAGAACATTCGCCCCCGCTGTGGAGGCTCGGGGGGGCCGATGCCGCCCTTGGCCCAAGCTCCGTGGTCCTGGCCGACAAAGATCTGGCCGCAGTCCTCCAATCCTTGGTTGGGGGAGACGTGGCAAGATTGGAGGGGGCTCATGTACCCCTGTTCCTTCGGGATGATTGGGAGCAGGTGGTGAACTCCATGCCCGCTTTCGACGGGGACGGGCCCGTGCCCGCGGAGGTCCCTGAGGACCTGGCGGCCCTGGCAACGGTGAACGTATCCTCCGGCGACTCCAGCAGAGAGGAGGAAGAAGAGGAGCATGAAGAGGAGCCCGATGCCGAGGCGACCGACGGGGAGTCGAGAGCACCCCTCCCTCGGCGCAGGTCCCGCGCTCTTCGCATTATGCCGGACGACGACAAGGATGGCGACGAGCGAGGCGGCGAGAGCTCGCCCCTAATCCCGAAGAAGGACAGGCCGGGGCTGGTTCTCCGCGGGTCCGCTCCGGCTCCGAGGCGATCTGCAGACGCGCCTCCTACTCCCGAGTCCTTGAGGTTGATCCCAGCAGCCGGCTCTCGGGCTTCAAGTTCGGACGGAGGTTGCTTGAGCCCGCGGGCGATGACCAGTAAGTGCTTGATTCTCGTTTTGCTTCTTGCTTTATTGCTAAGGCTTGACATCCATATTCCTTGGCTAGGCCGGTGCCTGCAGTGAAAAAGCTGAAGGGGGCCCCTGAGGCTTCGTCCGGGGTAGCACTTCCACCTGCGGGAGAAGGGGGCGGCAAGGCCCGGGCATCTCCTGCCCGGTCATCCTCGCGAGGCCTGGCGGGGCATGCTGGGGCGAGCTCAGCCCCCGCGGCCCAAGCGGCTCCCGAGGTGTCCTCGCCTGACGCCACTGCCGCAGTCATTGGGGCGTAGAAGGTCCCAACTCATGGCATTGTGATTACGCTGCCGTCTTCTCCTCCTACTCCACCAGCTGCCATTTCTCCAACTCCTCCTACTGTCCTGGATCGTGCTGCTGCTCAGTTGGACCGGCTGCGAGAAGATCTTCAGGGCGCCAACCCTCGCTTGGTGGCCGGGCGCCTGGAGCTGGCCTCCGGCTGGATCCGTTCTGATGCTTCAGTTCGAGCGGCGCTAGCTCAGGCTGCGACGGCTTGCGACGAGGAGAAGCAAGCCACCCTTCAGGCCAAGGCCACTCACGACGCCGCCTTGGGTGAGGTTGCAGATGTCCGGGGTCGCTGCAAGGCGCTGGAGAGCGAGCTGCAAGGCCTGCGCGACCAACTTGCCAAGGAGGCCCGTGACCGCCAGGAGAACGAGGAAGATATGAAGGCTCGTGAGGCTGCCGCCAAGAACCGGGATGCCAAACTTGATGAACGCCATGGCCGCTTAGGTGCACTGGAGTAGGTGTTGGAGGCGAAGAGGATCGAGCTGGACGACAAGGCGCGGGTCCTGGCCGAGGACCGTGTGGCCTTCGCGAAGCTGGAGGAGAAGGCTCGCACCTCGCTGAAGACACTTTATGACAGCGGCCTGGAGAGCCCGCTGGCCGGCACCGGGGACGGCCCCGCCAAGCTGCTTCCCTTCCTGGTCCGCGCCCTTGAAGATGTTGCCCTCGGCCTCGGCCCCATGGCTGAGGCTGAGGCGCGTGTCCTTTCTTCTGCAGCGCTGACGCGCGTCTTCACCCACGTCTACCTCCGCGACCCCGGCATTGACCTTGACAGCCTGGTGGAGCCTGTGAGCGGCGAGCTTGCCGCTGTCGCTGCTGAGGCCGTGAAGGGCCGAGCGGAGGCTCTGCTGGCGAAGTTCCATGCTCTCAGCACCAAGCCAAGGCGAGGCGCTGCCGATCCTGAGGCTCCACGAGGCGAAGTCGCCCAGCGCAGCTCCGCCACCAGTGATGGCGCTGCCAGAAAGTGACCCCTTTGCGGCTCCTGTCCTGTTTTTAGCTCCTGCAAAATGCATCATGCCTCGTGGAGGCGTTTAAATTTGTGTTTGGCGTTGTGAAAGCACTCTATGGACTGTAATATTTGCTTTTGAATTCCTTGAGATTTGCACTTTTCCTTCCTACTTGCTTATGTTCTACATCGGCAGAGCCCGGCCCCGTGCATACCTCAGCCGCTGTTAGCCCCGACCGGAAACCAGGACGGGACCAAGGAGTGAGGGGCTACGTGACAAGTTAGGCTCCTGAGTCGCGATGCTCAGGAATCCCCGTTGACGCGTGAATAGCAAGTAGGGAGGTGAGATGTATGAGTAAATCTACCGTTCTACGTCGGCAGAGCCCGGCCCCGCGCATACCTCAACCGCCGTTAGCCTTTCGGAACTAAGGGGTGAGGGGCTACGTGACCAGTTAGGCTCCTGAGTCGCGGTGCTCAGGAGTCCCCCTTGACGTTCAAATGGCCTTCGTACCTTGGCTCCGCTCGGGGAGAGACGTGTGACGAACCAGGCCGGAGGGGCCTGGCTGGGTGGCGTGCGCCTGGGCGTGACCCAGGCGTAGCCCCCGTACCCAGCCCCCTCACGCGGCACTCCCGAGGGGAGGCATTACGATGGGGCCGGACACTGAGCTCTGGGCTCCCTGAGGTTGATGCGGACGGGGGCCACCCTCAGTTGTTTATCACCAGCGCGGAGCATAGCGCTTCCGTATATGTACGGGCATAGCCACTCCTCGGCAGTGTCGTCAGCCAGCGCGGAGCATGGTTCTTTCACTGGTGCGTGGGAGGGGGCTCCCCTCCGGGAGGAGCCCCCGGGGCGTGTACAACCCCGCCCTGACACGTGGCTGGCACGGTAGGGCCCGACGAGGTGTATCTGGGCACCCGTGAGCCAGCGCGGGACTCACGGGGCCCTACCTCAAGGCAGGTTGTGCCTGGCTCTAGGCCTTTACTTGTAATGTGTTCCTGCAAATTTGGTTAGATGCCGACGCTCTACGTCCTCAGGTCCCGGCCCTCGAGTGAGCTCAGTCGTCGCTGGTATGCCAGGTCGCGATGCCGTGGACAAAGCCAGAGGGTGAGGGTTGGAGAGCCAGTAAGAGCCCATGAGTCGTGATGCTCAGGTACCCCCCCCCCCCTTAACGTGCAAGCGGCCGACATGAAGGAAGAAGGGTGCCGTGGACAGGCATCAAGTAATGATCATGATGAGTCAAGCGCACGACTCAAATAAACGTGAGAGGATACATGCCACTGGGTCCGGCCCGAGTGGCTTGGGGATAATGCAGCCCGAGGGGCGCCCCCGATAAAGTAAACTAAAAACATGAACCAAAGGGATACATGCCGCAGGGACGGACCTACGCGGCCTAGGAATGATGCAGCCCTGGGGGGTGCTCCCAGCTGAAAATGAAACTTGAAGGATGTCACCTGATAATGTTGAAGATGAAGGGATGCTGAAGTAGCTGACGGCGTGCGCTGCAGAAGCCGATCTTCACGAGCCCCCAGGCCCAGGAGCCTCGGGAGGCTCCGGAGGTGCTGGCGGCTCCTCGCGGACCATCTCCATCTCCGCCAGGACTGTGGAATGCCTGGCCGCTTGAGCCTCCAAGATGCTCCTCATGAGGCGCTGACACACAGCAGCCGCGTTCGGCAGGCCGTAAGGCATGCGAACATAGCTATTGGGTGGACCTTCGCAGTGTCCCACGCGTGAGGGCCAGAGGCGCTCCTGAAGGGCGGCCCGGTTGAGTCCTGGTATGTCGATGCAGACACGCAGCCCACCATCCTCGCCTGGGTGGGGAGCTACGGCGGGTAAGCAGCGGCTGCCACTCATGACTGTTGACTCCTGCAGCTCCCGAATGATCTCGCTGACGAACTCCCGAGGGTTTGGCCCTCCTTGCCTAGCTCCTTCCTGAGGGAAACGTGCTTTGAAGCACGCCTCCAAGTGGTGCCTGAGTGCCTCCCTTGTGATCTAGCAAAGTCGATGGCCCTCCAGGAGAGAGCCCCTGAGCCTTGCTCGAGGAGGGCGTCGGGCACGCCTTCCTATGCGACAGAAGGAGGCGCCCCCTGAACAGGCGCGGGCCCCGAGGGGCCTGCCTCCCGAGGGGTCGGACCAGGCGATGTCTTCTTCTTCTTAGGGGCAGCCTCGGGAAGCCTCCCGCTCCTGTGATCTGGGTCTTCAATTGACGCGGCTTGGAAAGCACGTTCCAGAGAACATACAACGTCTCTCTCTTCACAAGGCACCGTGATGACTCCACCACGTCCTGGCATCTTGAGGACATTGTAGCCGTGATGAGTCACGGCCATGAACTTGGCTAGGGCTGGGTACCCGAGGATGGCATTGTATGGCAGGCGAATGTGAGCGACGTCGAAGTCAATGAGTTCGGTGTGGTAGTTGTCGCGCTTCCCGAAGGTAACAGAAAGACGGACCTGCCCTACCGGAACCGTGGAACCATCAGTGACTCCTGAGAAAGGCTTGGTTGGTTGAAGCTGATTGTATGGCACTTGGAGATTGTTGAATGTCTCGACGGATAGGACATTGAGCCCTGCTCCGCCATCGATGAGGGTCCTGGTGACTTGCACATTGCTGATGATTGGGGAACAAAGCATCGGGAGGACTCCGACTGTGGTCGCGCACTTGAGCTGATCTGCTGAGCTGAACGTGATGGCGCACGCTGACCACCTGAGAGGGCGTGTGGCCTCAAGCTTGGGGAGGACTGCATTCACTTCACGGGCAAACTGCTTGAAGATGCGGTGAGAAGCCGGGGCCTGAGCGCCGCCCAAGATGCAAGCGATTACACATGGCTCCTGGAAGCCTCCAGCCCCCTCGTCCTGATGATGGTCTTCATTCCTCCTCGGCTATGGTGGCAGAGGAGGGAGGCCCGCGTTGCCTTGTGGGCGATCCTTGCGAGGCTGATCCCTTCAACCTCCCTCGCGAGGCGGGTCCCTCCAACCTCCCTCACAAGGCTGGTCCTGCCAGCGGTCCTCGCGAGGTCGGTCACGCCACCCTTGGCGAGGGCCACGGTCTTCCCATCGTCCTCCACCTCTTCCTCCTCCTCGACCATAGCCCCGGTCGCTGCGCTCGGGGCGTCGGCCTGCACGCACGTCCCGCACGGCCCTGAGCTCTTGGCATTCGTTGGTGTTGTGGGTGTGGAGGTCGTGGTACACGCAGTATCGGCTGCCCTTGGATGACTCAGGCTGATCCTTGCCTCGCTTGGTGTCCGGCTCTGCTGCAAGCACGGCAGCCCCCTTGCGCTTCACGTCCTTGATCTTGGGCTTCTTCTCTTCTTGGTCGGCAGCTGGCAGCTCAAGGAGGGAAAGGCACCCTTCCTCAGCCCTAGCGCACTTGGTCACCAAATTGAACAGCTCCAGGAAGGTGCACGGGTCCTCATGGATCGCAAGCTCCTCCTTCATCTTGACGTCACGCACGCTGTCGGAGAAGGCTGAGATGATGGCCTCCTCAGACACCCTGGGGATCTTAAGGCGAGCACTGTTGAAACGCTGGATGAACTTCTGCAGGGTCTCTCCCGGCTGTTGCTTGATGCGGCGCAAGTCGCTCATGGCCGGGGGCCGGTCGCGGGTGCCTTGGAAGTTGGCGATGAATCGGGTGCGCATCTCGTCCCAGGAGGAGATTGTGCCAGGAGCCAGGTTCAGGAGCCAGGTGCGGGCACCGTCCTTGAGCGCCATGGGGAACCAGTTCGCCATGACCTTCTCGTCCCCGTTGGCGGCTTCGATGCCCAGCTCATAGAGCTGCAGGAACTCCGCAGGGTCAGCCGTGCCATCGTAGCGCGGGGGCAGATCTGGCTTGAACTTGCCCGGCCAGGCCACGCTGCGCAGCTCGACGATGAAGGCACGACAGCCTGCGGTGGCTGCGGGAGGCCTTTGGTGACGGAGAGCTTGATCTTGGAAGTCTCCATGCGCTGCCGCCAGGAGCAGCGCGGGGTCTTGGTGAGCTGGAGCAGGAGCGCGTTCGTGCCGGGCCGGTGCGGGGAGCACACGGGCAGCTTCTCTCTCTCTCTCTTGCTGATCACTAGATATCTCTACCCTGTGGGTGGCTAGTCCTATTTATAGATGGAGGCCCTGGGCCTCTTTCCAAAAATTGAGCGGGAAGGACGCCAACAATTGGCCATTTTGAAGGGGAACATCTAGTACACTTATCCTGACTAAAGTCGGTCCTCGCCTGCCAAAGACCCTGACGGTGATGCCGGCTTGGGCTCCACGATGACCTCCATCCTGCCGTCCTGCTGGTCTTGGTCTTGTTGCACCGAAATGGTTGTCTTTGCTTGATACTCTTGCCTGCGCTTGCCCCCTTTGCACCAAAGAGAAAATAGGACTCTGCGCAGGCCGGCACCCGCCAGGCGCTCGCCTGGCCTCGGTCGTCATGGCTTGCGTCATGGACGCCTCATGAGGTACCCCGCCTTGATATCTCCGCCTCCTCGCGAGCCAACCTGACAAGACTGTGCTCGAGGAAGCCTCCTGTCGTCCGCCCCGCGAGGCTTGGCCCCTCGCGAGGGTCTTGAACGTGTGTTGATGAAGATGGGCCATATTGGGCCACTCTCTGAGCCACGCCGCAGGCCGCAGGCAAGCAAGTCTGGGTACCCCCGTTCCCAGAACGCCGACAAGTTAGAAGTAAAGAACCAAATAAAACTCCAAATAATAGTAAGGTAATAGTCGGTATTGATTTTCTACAAGCTAATAGGATCGCAACACAAAAAGGGATCAATCTATTGGATCGAAGGTTGGGAAGATATGGCCTCCGGAATAATCAAACTAAAAATGAATTTGGACAGTGGGAAAAGTATTGCAAGATAAGAGGGGTTTGAATAGTGATTCAATGTACAAAAAGAATAACTAGATTTGGATATATATCTCATAAGATAAGACAAAGCTCGGATTGAAACATGAAAAAAAAACTCTATCGTGGCAGCGTTTACTTATGGATCAGGATATTATCGCTATAGAGAAAAAATATCTGATAAAAGCTAACACTAATGGTGTCAACGGAGAGATTTCTTCTAGATGAACCTAATGCAAGGTTGCATGTATTGTCGGAGAAGGGAGGGATCCAGGCCAGGTCTAAAAGTGTCGAGTTTGGTTTGGGACAAGATCAGGAAATAGTGCATCTTATATAGTGGGTGCCAACTTGATTGCTGCTGGGATTGCTTGATAGGAAACTTTGATTGATACGAGCAGATGTGAATGAATTGATCAATGAAAATGGAACTCCGGTTCAAAAGTTATGATCAAATGAAGGTTTGAGCTAGATTTTTATTGGAAAGCATATGTCACAAGGAGTATTCTGCAAAAAGTAAAAAAGTTGGAGGGTTTTGAATTTTAGGGCCTATTTTAAAAATTCCAAGGACTAACCTGTGAAAACTTTATTTGCCTATGGGTCCCTGGCCACGTGGCGTGCTACTACTGGCCGAAACGGTTCGCTACGGAGCTAATCTAGCGAACGACCACTAATCAGAAGAAAACACTTTGGCCTAAAAGAAAAAAAACATATCTAATCTAGACCTTAGATTTTGAATCTGACGACGGTAGAATAATAACCATTCGGGCTAACTAAAAACCGAACTGGTTTATAATAGACGATCGGTTCGCTGCTTGAACCGAACAAACACAACAACAACAAAAAACTAGAAAGAAAAGATGAGGAGACGGGGAACAGGGGAGGTGGTGGCGCTTACAGAGGCATGGTCGTCGTCTCAGGCGGCGACTCCGGCGAGGCAGGCGAAGGCAGGGAGGGGCGGCGGGTCGTGGGGCGAGGGGCGGCAGCTCCGGTGTGGCGTGAGGCGGCGCTGGGTGACGGGGTCGGGCAGGGGCCCCTGGGACGGAGCTCAGAGCTCAAGGGGTTCGGCCGTCGACGGTGCCGCGGCTTCGGGTGGTGGTCGTGGCGCTCGTCCCGGTGGTCGTCAGTCTCCGGGGAGGGTCGGACTGGGCGCGGAGCATGAAGCCAAACTCGAGGGTGACCTCGCACCTTCGAGGGAGGCCTGAGGGGATGGTGACGAACGGTTGGAGCAGCAGCGGCGCCGGCGAGATGCGGGAGTCGCCCAGGGCTCGATCCAGAAGGTTTCTGCGCGAGTTAAGGGCGTCAAGAGATGCTGAAAGAGACAGAGGGACATCGCTAATGGAGGTGGCTTACGATCGCCAGAATCATGCGGCAAAGAAGCTCCTGTTAGACTGTATTTACATGTGTATATTGTAACGTTGTATACCACCTCATTATATATATATGTGATAGGCCACCCCTAGAGGGTTGTGCCGGTTCCCCCCAAAGCCTATTGTCTTACATGGTATCACGCTAGGTTACGTCCGCTTCCGCCTAAAAACCCTAAACCGCCGCCGCCACCGCCGCCGCCGCCGTCGCCCGACTGCTATGACGTCCGCCGCTGCGTCCGGCTCCACCGCCACCGGTTTTCTGCCGGCCTCCCTCGCGGCACTTCTCTCGAGGCCGCTGGATGCCGCCTCCCTTCAGGCGCCGATCGGGACACGGAGCGTCGGCTCCCTCTTCGCGCTCCCGCCAGCTGCTACTTCGCTCGGGCAGGCGCTTGTGGCTCACACCACCGCCGCCCCGTCAACCGCGGCTGTCGCGCCCTCGGCCACTGCGCCGCTGGTGGCGGAGGACGTCGCGCTGGTAGGCTTCGCGGCGTCAACCGCGGCCATCGTGCCCTCTGTCACCGCGCCGGCTGCCCCTCCGACTGTCTCCACGGTGTTCTCACCTCAGCCAGTCTCCTCGATGGGATCGCAGCCGCCGCCGCCGTTTCACTTCGGCCATCTCATCACCATCAAGTTGTCGTCGGACAATTACATCTTCTGGCGCGCGCAGGTTCTTCCGCTTCTTGGGAGTCACTACCTGCTTGGCTATGTCGACGGCTCTCTCCCTTGCCCTCCTGCGCTGGTTGACAGCGTGCATGGTCCGGTCTATAATCCGGCTCACCGTGTCTGGACAGGGCAGGTTCAGGCGAACCTCTCCTCCATCCAGTGATCGCTCTCTCCGGCCGTTGCTAGGCTTGTTGTCTTCGCCAAGACGTCCCACGAGGCATGGACTATTCTTGAGCGCTCGTTTGCGGCACAGTCGCAGGCTCGTGTATCTGGGCTCCGTCGCCAACTTGGGGAGTGTCAGAAGCTTGACTCCACCGCCACTGAGTTCTACAACAAAGTCAAGAGTCTCGCCGACACGCTGGCCTCCATTGGACAGCCCCTCACCGACTCTGAGTTCAACTCGTTTATTGTCAATGGTCTTGATGAGGAGTATGACGCCCTAGTCGAGATCATCAATGAGAGGGGCAACTCCACGCCCATGCCAGCACACGAGGTCTTTTCACGCCTCCTGCTTACTGAGCAACGAGTCGAGACGCGCCGATCCAGGGGCAACGGCGCCCTCTTGGCAAACGCCGCCACCAAGGGTGGTCGCTCCTCTGCTTCATCCAGGGCTCCTTCGGAGCAGTCACCACCACCCGCCTCGGCCCCTCCTCCTACTGCGACGCTACCAGGGGCTGGCGGTCCATGTGTGTGCCAGCTTTGTGGTCGCGATGGGCACTGGGCCTCGAAGTGTCACAAGCGCTTCCAGCGGGGTTTTCTTGGTCTTGGCAAAGACGGGAAGGATACACGCAACTTTGCTCGCCAGGTCGCCATGGCTGATCGTCCGCCGCCGCAGAAGCCACAGGGACACACTCAGTCCTACTCCATTGATCCCCACTGGTACATGGACTCTGGGGCGACAGAGCACCTGACCAGTGAGATGGGGAAGCTTCACACTCGTGAATCCTACCATGGCTCCGACAAGATCCACACTGCCAATGGAGCAGGTATGCACATATCTCATATTGGTCAAGCATCACTTCTCACTAGACATGCCAATAGGAGTCTTCAACTTCGCAATGTTCTTCGAGTTCCATCTGTGACACGTAATCTTCTTTCAGTTCCTAAACTCACTCGTGATAATAATGTGCTTTGTGAATTTCATCCTTTTGATCTTTTTATTAAGGATCGGGGCACGAGGGACATTCTTCTTAGTGGGCGGCTCTGCCAAGGTCTCTATCGTCTGGAGCATCCTGGCGTCGCTCGCGTCTTTAGTGGAGTTCGGGTATCTCCGTCACAGTGGCATGCTCGTCTTGGTCACCCGGCCACACCTATTGTCCGGCATGTTTTGCGTCGTCATGAGCTTCCTAGTGTGTCTAGTAATAAAGATGTAGCAGTGTGTGATGCTTGTCAGCAGGGGAAGAGTCATCAACTTCCTTTTTCGGAGTCCAGTCGTGAGGTGAAACATCCTTTAGAACTTGTGTTTTCAGATGTATGGGGTCCTGCTCAGACTTCTGTTAGTGGTCATAATTATTATATCAGTTTTGTTGATGCTTACAGCCGCTTTACCTGGCTTTATCTTATCAAACATAAATCTGATGTGTTTGACATTTTTGTTCAGTTCCAAAAACATGTTGAACGCCTTCTCAAGCACAAAATTGTTCATGTTCAGTCGGACTGGGGTGGCGAGTATCGCAACCTCAACTCCTTCTTTCAGTCGCTTGGGATCACTCACCGTTTAGCATGTCCACATACACATCAGCAGAATGGTTCAGTAGAACGTAAGCATCGTCACATTGTTGAAGCTGGTCTGACTCTTTTGGCCCATGCATCTGTTCCGTTTCGTTTTTGGAGTGATGCTTTCACCACTGCATGTTTTCTCATCAATCGTACTCCCACTCGTGTTTTGAATATGAAGACTCCCATTGAAGTTCTCCTTAATGAACAACCGGACTACACCTTTCTCAAGGTGTTTGGGTGTGCTTGCTGGCCCCATCTCTGTCCATATAACAAGCGTAAGCTCGAGTTTCGTTCCAAGAAGTGTGTTTTTCTTGGTTATAGCTCTCTTCATAAAGGATACAAATGTCTTCATGTTCCCACTAATCGTGTCTACATCTCTCGGGATGTTGTGTTTGATGAGCATGTTTTTCCCTTTGCCAAACTCCCTATGTCCACTACCGAGCCACCTGTCATGCATTCATCCTCTGTTGCTTCTGACCAATTTGATGATGTTGCATATTCTCCTCTATTGTTGCCTAACCATGGTGCAGGCACTGGTCGTGGGGCTCGTTTGGAGATTCTGGAAGCGCCATCTTCCTCTTCGTCGCCATCGCCTTCATCCTCGGCACCTTCTGTTGTGCATGAGGAGCACATGGCGCCCCTGCATGGCCTCGGTTTCCGTGCTCATGCACGGCCGATCGACGTCCTGGCCCGGTCGCCTCTGGCTTCTGGGCTGCCTTCGCCATCGTCGCGCCCTGCAACCCCGCCGACTGGGCCGGCCTCCTCGGTCCCCGTCTCGCCCAGGGCGTCGGGGCAGTCATCACCAGGCCTGGCCTCGCCCGCCCCTGCCTCGCCCAGGGTGTCTGGGCCCTTCTCACCAGGGCCGGCCTCGCCTGCTCTCGCCTCGCCAAGGCCGTCTGGGCCGGTGTCACCGGAGCTGGCCTCGCCCACCCTCGGTTCGCCCATGGCCTCTGAGCCCCTGTCGTCGGGCCAGTCTTCGCCATGCAGCCCGGATTCGTCTATTCCGAGCTCGCCTGAGGTGATTCCTGCATCTCCGGCGACCGTCACGTCTTCGTCACCTTCGCCTCCGCCGGCTCCTGCTGCTGCTCTACGTCCACATACGCGTAGTCGGAGTGGCATTTTTCAGCCTAAGCAACGTCACGATGGCACAGTTGCTTGGTTAGCGGCGTGCATGTCTGCTGCTCTCGCAGATCCATCCTCTGAGCCACGCATGTATCAAGCTGCTATGTGCATTCCTCATTGGAGAGAGGCCATGGAGCAGGAGTATCAAGCGCTTCTTCGCAATCAGACATGGACTCTTGTTCCTCCATAATCACGGGTAAATGTCATTGATTCCAAATGGGTTTTCAAAGTGAAGAAGCATTCTGATGGGTCCATTGAGCGCTATAAGGCTCGTCTGGTTGCTCGTGGTTTTCGATAGCGTTTTGGACTTGACTATGAAGACACCTTCAGTCCAGTGGTCAAGCCTACTACCATCAGACTTCTTCTCTCTCTGGCTGTTACTCGAGGTTGGTTTCTTCGTCAGCTTGATGTTCAAAATGCTTTTATTCATGGTGTCTTGGCGGAGGAGGTTTACATGCGCCAGCCTCTGGGTTTCTCTGATCCGGATCGCCCTGATCATCTCTGTCGTCTGTCCAAGGCAATTTATGGTCTGAAGCAGGCTCCTCGTGCTTGGCATGCTCGTCTTGCAATGGCTCTTCGTGCTCATGGTTTTGCATCATCAACTGCTGACTCCTCATTGTTTCTTCTTCAAAGGCCTGAGGTTACTATGTACTTGTTGGTCTATGTAGATGATATCATTTTGGTCAGCTCCTCTTAGTCGGCTGCTACTGCGCTTGTTCGCTCACTTGGTGCTGATTTTGCGGTCAAGGACCTTGGGAAGCTTCATTACTTTCTTGGTGTGGAGGTTACTTCTCGTGCTGCTGGCCTTGTTATGACGCAGAAGAAGTACTCTCTGGATTTGTTGCAGCGAGCTGGGATGCTTAAGTGCAAAACGACGACTACACCCATGTCTACCACTGATAAGCTCAATGCTGTTGATGGTGTGCTTCTTTCTTCTTCTGATGCGACCGAGTACCGGAGTATTGTTGGTGGGCTCCAGTACTTGACGATCACGCGACCAGACATTTCCTATGCTGTTAACCGAGTCTGCCAGTATCTGCAGTCACCCCGTGACACTCATTGGTCTGCTGTTAAGCGGATTTTGCGCTATATTCGTTTCACGGTGGCTCATGGTTTGCATATTCGGCCGTCTGACTCTGGTTGTCTTTCAGCATATTCTGATGCAGACTGGGCTGGCAATCCGGATGACAGGCGATCCACGGGGGGTTATGCTGTCTTCTTTGGCTCTAACCTGATTGCCTGGAGTGCTCGGAAACAGGCTACTGTCTCGCGTAGCAGTACTGAGGCTGAGTATAAGGCTGTGGCCAATGCCACATCAGAGATTATCTGGGTACAGTCCTTGCTTCAGGAGTTAAGTATACCCCAATCACAGCCTCCTGTTCTTTGGTGTGATAACATCGCTGCTACATACCTTTCTGCAAATCCGGTATTCCATGCCCGAACGAAACACATTGAAGTTGACTATCACTTTGTGCGTGAACGTGTCTCTCAGAAGCAACTACAGATCAAGTTTATTTCTTCCAAGGATCAACTTGCTGACATCTTCACCAAGCCATTGCCTTTGCCACAGTTTGAGACTTGCAGGTGCAATCTTACCCTTCTAGATTCATTAGAAAGTGGCTAAGATTGAGGGAGGGTGTTAGACTGTATTTACATGTGTATATTGTAACGTTGTATACCACCTCATTATATATATATGTGATAGGCCACCCCTAGAGGGTTGTGCCGGTTCCCCCCAAAGCCTATTGTCTTACAGCTCCGAACTGAGAAATCCGGTGAGATCCGATCCGCACGAAACGGGCACGGGAACTTATGATTTTTGTGAAATTCGGATGAGAAGGAGGAGGGGAGTATTTATAGGGAGGTGGGCTTGTGCGAGGGGCAACGAACTGATCGAATCAGGCAGGATTCAATCCGGGGCACCGTGTTCGTGAAGAACACGAAAGGGACAGAGGAAGGGAATAACAAGCGGGCCCCGGTGGTCAGTGACACAGGGAGGTGAGCGAGGGGGACGGGCGACCGGGGCGAAACGCCTTCGGGCGCGAGCGACGTGGTGGTGGGCCGGCTGGCGCTGCTGGGCCGGGGAGAGAAAGAAAGAGAGAGAGAAGATGGGACTTGGTGGCTTCGGCCATTTTTTTAAAGCACCGACAAGAAAAATAATCAAAACACAATTAAAACAAAATATTATATGGTCATATAATATATCAAAATGTTCAGTAAAACATTTTCTAAAGCATGAACTATTTTTAAAGTTCAAATAAAATCTACAAAAATTCAAATAAAGCAAAGAGTTCTACTGTTGCATTAAAATCCAATAAAATCATTTTTAAAATACAAAAATGGTTTCAAATCTATTTTCTCCTAATTTTTCATTGAAGGGAATCTTTTTACCCTTATTTCAATTTATTTATTTTAGGAGAAAAATAATTTGATTAAAAGCCAAATAACTCCTAAATGGTTTTGAAATTGAATTTCAAACCACTTCCAAACCTTTTCTATTTTTCCTCATTTAAATATATTTCAAATTTGCCCCTGGTTTGGAGTGTCATATTGCTCCTCTCTTTATTTTGAAATGGATGAGAGGAATTTGAAATTATTCAAATGGGAAGGATTCCAAATGGAATTTCAAAAGTGGTTTAACTCCCCACTCTCTTTCATTTAAACATTGGAGAAGTCATTTCATCTCCTCTCTTGAAAGTCCTTGAGTGGCACGAAGTTTGCATTACTTTCAAATGAGATTTTCAAATCATTTTAGATGGAAAACACTTTTGGGAAAGTCCTTTTATTCCCTCTCATTCAACTTTCAAAAGTTTCAAATTTCACTCATTTTTAGTCAATCAATCAAACAAACAAACATAATAATTTATTTAATATAACATTCCAAAATTTAGAATGGGATGTTACAGGGGGCCCACAAGCTTGGGGTGCCCCCCTAGGCGCACACTATGAGCTTATCGTTGCCTCGTGGTTCCTTTAGCCTCCTCCTGAAGCATCTAGGGTGTCTTGTTGTCCAAGAAAAATCGTCAAAAAGTTTCGTTCCATTTGGACTCCGCTTGGTATTGATTTTCTGTAAAAGCAAAACAAGGAAAAAACAACAGCTGGCACTTGGCACTAGGTTAATAGGTTATTCCCAAAAAATGATATAAAATAGCATAATAATGCATATAAAACATCCAATATTGATAATATAATAGTATGGAGCAATAAAAATTTATATTTACGTTGGAGAAGTATCATTCACTTATATATTTTAGAGCACGGCGGCGATTATATTTTAAAGAAATAGTTGCACTCTCATGCTTCACTTATATCTTTTTAGGAGTTGATAATAGTAATGACAATTAGTGTGCGTTATGAATTTGTTCCTAATATGATAGGTATTCAAGAGGAATATAATAAAAAAAATCATGTAGATCACCGAATATGATAAGTTTGATTCCTTGCAATAGTTTTACGATATAAAGGTGGTAATATGCGGGTTGTGCTAGTGAGTAATTATGGTTTATTAAGAATATTGGTGTTAAGGTTTGTGATTCCTGTAGCATGCACGTATGGTGTCCCGTTATGCTAGGAAGTTGGAGCATGATTTTTTTTTGAGTGTCTTCCTTTGCGTGAACGTTGAGGGTGCGCGATGGTTAACTCCTACCAACCTGCCCCCTAGGGGCATGTGTAGTAGTACTTTGCTTCGAGGGCTAATAATTTTGCAATAAGTACGTGAGTTCTTTATGACTAATGTGACTCCATGAATTATACGCACTCTCATCTTTCTGCAATTTGCTAGCCTCTTCGGTACCATGCATCGCCCTTTCTAACGTTCAGATGTGGTGCAAACTTCGTCGCTGCATCCAAAACCCCGTGATATGATACGCTCTATCGCACATAAGCCTCCTTATATCTTCCTCAAAGTTGCCATCATACCTACCTATTATGGCATTTCCATAGCCATTTCGAGATATATTACCATGCAACTTCCACCATTTCATTTTATTATGACACATATCGTCATTGCCATATTGCTTTGCATGATCATATATCTGACATAGTATTTGTGGCTCAGCCACCGTTCACATTTTTTATACATGTTACGCTAGATCATTGCACATCCTGGTACACCACCAGAGGCATTCATATAGAGTCATATTTTTGTTCTAGTATCGAGTTGTAAGTTTCTTTCGAGTTGTAAGTAAATAGAAGTGTGATGATCATCATATTCATTATTAGAGCATTGTCCCAAGTGAGGAAATAAAAAAAGGCCAAAAAGAGCCCAACAAAAATATAGAAAAAAGAGAGAGACAAAGAGAGAAGGGGCAATGTTACTATCCTTTTCACACTTGTGTTTCGAAGTAGCACAATGTTTTTCATATAGAGAGTTCCCTATGCTTTGTTTTCATATAACTAGCGGGAATTTTTCATTATAAGAATTTGGCTTGTATATTCCGATGATGGGCTTCCTCAAATGCCCGAGGTCTTCATGAGCAAGCAAGTTGGATGCACTCCCACTTAGTTTTATTTTTGAGCTTTCATACACTTATAGCTCTTAGTACACCCATTGCATAGCAATCCCTACTCCTTGCATTGACATCAACTGATGGGTGTCTCTATCGGTGTCAAAATCGGCGGATCTTAGGTCGGGTGTCCTGAGCTATGGATCTTGGATCAATGGGGAACAGGGGACGAAGGACACAATGTTTACCCAGGTTCGGGCCCTCTTTAAGATGTAAAACCCTACGTCCTGCTCGATTATATTGAAGTGTATGGGATGGTTACACAGTCGATCTACCACAAGATCAGATGAACTAAACCCTAGGCTAGTAGGATGATGGTTGTTGTTCTAGCCTCTGCGGAATAAACCCTCAGGTTTATATAGGCGCCAGGGGTACTAGGGTTACACATGGTCAGTTACAACAAAGGAAATAAACTTGTCAAATCTTCTATCTTGACTTGGAGGACACACCAAGAGTTCGAGGGTTTCCTGTCCGGACACGGAGTCTCCTCATAGCTGGGCCTTGTGATAGTGATACAACAGCCCACCAGTCCGGCCTATAAGAAGTTGGCCGACATCACAAGGACCCACTAGTCCAGGACTCCCTCAGTAGCCCCCGAACTAGCCTCCAACGCTGGAATCTTTTAACTCCCGCCTCTGTAGTCTCCGCCTTGCGGGCAAGTTCTTCTCCCCCTGTGTGTTTGAAATAATATTCCTCGGTTGAATCTCCAAAAAACACTTGGTTGAGTTCGTACATGCACTCAATTAAGTTGTATCCAGAATCCAGACTATCTATTTTACTTAGCCTTGAAGGCCAACCGCTCAAGTGTGAATAGTGCCTTCGCCTGACAGCATTTGGCGAAGGGTCACATGCATTCATAAGCACCAAACCGTTGTGAGTACTTGATGCGTGGTTAGAGGCAACCCTTTATAGGCATGTCTCATCAATGTGACGCCCAGATAATTAGGCTACAGTAATCCTATGTTAATGATGCCACGTCACCACGGTTACTGTTGATAATCTCGTGTTAGTTCAAAACCGGTTCGAATTCAAAATCAAAATAAAGGCAAACAACAAAAGTTTTCAATTATTAAAACTAAATTGTTCGGGTTGTGTTAAATAATGCGTAGGTAACTATGATGGAGAAACCACATTTTATAAAAGGTTTAAATGCACTTAAGTAATTAAAATAGTAGGTAAAACAATTAAATAAATGCATTTTGGATTTTATAAAATACCAAACTATTTTGGTCATAGATAAAACCTTTTGTGGCAATAGTTATAATTGTAACTCTATTTTGGGTATGGCTTTCACTTTCTGTAAAACTATAATCTATTACATAAGTAAGAGAAAACAGAAACAAGAAAATAAATAACAAGAGAAAAATAGATATAAATAAAAAGAAAGGAAACAGAAATTAACCTACTATGCACCTGGGCCTTGCCAGGTAAGGCCCAACCCACCTGGAGCTCGTCCCCAACCTCTCTGTTCATCAGAGGCTGGGTGGACGCCGCGCCGTCGTCCGTGGCCATGGATGGCCACGTGCCGAACATCCAGCCCCAGCCCGGCGTCTATAAGGCCCTCCTCGACCCCGTACGCGAACCCTAGCCCCCCTCATCTCACCCTCTTGCGCCGCCATCATCGTTTTTGTTCGCGCCCGAGAGGCTGCCGGCCATGGCCATCGTCGTAGCCGCGGCCAGCACGCTCGCTGTCGCCTGAGAAGATGTGCCGGAGGACGGACGTACTCCTCTACTTCGTCTACACCACAGGATCGACGCCGTAGAACTCCAACGCCGCTGCCCGCTTCATCTTCTTCCTCGGACGCCACCGGACCTCCTCGTCAAATTCGCCACCGTCTGCTGCTCCTAACCTTCCATCGGCCTTTCTTGTGCCCCGCGGTGAGCTCCTCGGCGATTCCCCCTAATTTCCCCGTCGATTCCATGATGTATCACTGCTCTCCGCAAGCGCCGAATCTCGCCATCGCCGTGGACGACGTGCCTCTCGTTGCCGAGCTCTCTGAGCCTCCCAGTGTCTTCCGTCGTGCCTGTAGTGACCTATAGCTGCTTCCTAGATGCTCCTTTTGCTCACCCTCGAGCTGCAGCCGACCCGCCGTAAACACCATGCTCCGATCGCCACCACGGAGCCGCGTGCTCGTTCCCGTCGAGCTCCGGCGCCTCCCGCGACCTACCGCAATCTGACCGCACGTAGCCATGTTCGGTCGCACCTTGTCGCCACTCGCCGCGCCTACACACACTGCCTCACCCAGGTCGCGCCGCTGTGCCGCCTGCGCATGCGCGCGCTTGCTGCTACCTGCTACTGCTGTTGCCGCTTTCTACTACCTGTCGCTGCTGTTTTGCTGTTCTGCTGCCGCTGCTGCCTTGCTCTTTGCTGCTGCTACTCTTGCCGCAGTTGCTGCTCCTTGCTATTGCCGCTGCTACCTGCTCTCGCTGTAGCTGCTATTGCTGGCCATGGCCTTGACCATGTCCAAGAGCACCATGGGCGTTCTGTTTGTGTGTGACCGGCTTGGCAATTGCCATGGAGACCGGCCCTGATTAGATTAGGGACTAAGCCCCCTCTAGTACTAACCCACCCCACTTTGAGTCTATTACATGGGGCCCCCACTAGGTAAATTGTTTAACTAAAATAATTTTAACACATGTCCCACTAGCATATGGGTCCCACTGCTAAATAAAACCAATTAGTTAAAATAGTTTAACACCAGTCCATGCCATGCAGGCCCTTTGACCATGTTGACCAGTCAACGTTGATCGAGTCAACTGCTGACTGTGCACTGTTGACTTTTACCCTGACCCATTGCCAGCCACACATTACACCCCATGGTACACTTCTCTGTGTACCCATAGCATTTAGTATTTATTCGAATTTCGAATTAAATAAAATAATAATTTTAGAAAATGGTTAAAACTTTGAAAAATCATATAAAATAATCCGTAACTCGGATGAAAATGTTTTTTACATGAAAGTTGCTCAGAACGACGAGACGAATCCGAATACGTAGCCCGTTTGTCCGCCACACATTCCTAGCATATCGAACACGCAACTTTTTCCCTTCGGTTCATTTGTCCGAAAACGCGAAACACCGGGGATACTTTTCTGGATGTTTCCCCCTTCCGCCGGTATCACCTACTACCGCGTTAGGGCACACCTAACATGCTCATTGTCATGTCATGCATCGTCATGCTTATGTTTGCATTATATTTATTGTCCCCCCCCCCCTCTTCTCTCCGGTAGACTACGAGACCGACGCTGCCGCTGTCCAGTTCGACTACGGAGTTGACGACCCCTCCTTGCCAGAGCAACCAGGCAAGCCCCCCCCCTGATCACCAGATATCACCTATTCTTTCCTCTACTGCTTGCATTAGAGTAGTGTAGCATGTTATTGTTTCGATTAATCCTATTCTGTTGCATAGCCTGTCATTGTTGCTATATCTGTTGATACCTTACCTGCAATCCTAAATGCTTAGTATAGGATGCTAGTTTACCATTAGTGGCCCTACATTCTTGTTAGTCTGCCATACTATACTATCGGGCCGTGATTACTCGGGAGGTGATCACGGGTATACTATACATACATACTATTCAGGTGATGACTAAAGTCGGGTTGGCTCATTGAGTACCTGCACGTAATTCCGATGTGGGGGCTGGAAGGACAGTTGGCTCCATCCCTATAGAGGTGGGCCTGGGTTCCTGACGGCCCCCGACTGTTACTCTAAGGCAGAGCGACACGGCAGGTTGAGACCACCTAGGCGAGAGGTGGGCCTGGCCCTGGTCGGCGTTCGCGATTACTTCATAATAACATGCTTAACGAGATATTGGTATTTGATCTGAGTCTGGCAACTGGCCTATACGCACTAACCAACTACGCGGGAATGATATGGGCACTCGACATCGTGGTATCAGCCGAAGCCTTCGTGACGTCAGCGACTGAGGGGCGCGTGCCGGATTGGAACGTAAGCCTGCTCTTGTATTAAGGGGGCTAGTTCTGCTTCTGGCCGCGTACGCAACGTGCAGGTGTGCAATGGGCGATGGGCCCAGACCCCTGCGTGCATAGGAGTTAGATCGGCGTGCAGACCTCTCTGTTGTGTCTAGGTGGGGCTGCGACGTGTTGATCTTCCGAGGTCGGGCATGACTCAGAAAAGTGTGTCCGGCCAAATGGGATCGAGCGTGTTGGGTTATGTGGTGCACTCCTGCAGGGAAGTTTATCTATTCGAATAGCCGTGTCCCTCGGTAAAAGGACGACCCGTAGTTGTACCTTGACCTTATGACAACTAGAACCGGATACTTAATAAAACACACCCAGACAAGTTCCACAGACAACCCGGTGATCGCTTTTCCAAAGGGCGACGAGGGGAGGATCGCCGGGTAGGATTATGCTATGCGATGCTACTTGGAGGACTTCAATCTACTCTCTTCTACATGCTGCAAGATGGAGGCTGCCAGAAGCGTAATCTTCGATAGAACTAGCTATCCCCCTCTTATTCTGGCACTCTGTAGTTCAGTCCACCAATATTGTCTGTTTACACATATACCCATGCATATGTAGTGTAGATCCTTGCTTGCGAGTACTTTGGATGAGTACTCACGGTTGCTTTTCTCCCCCTTTTCGCCCCCTTTCCTTTCTTCCTGGTTGTCGCAACCAGATGCTGGAGCCCAGGATCCAGACGCCACCGTCGACGACGACTCCTACTACACTGGAGGTGCCTATTACTACGTGCAGGCCGCTGACGACAACCAGGAGTAGTTTAGGAGGATCCCAGGCAGGAGGCATGCACCTTTTTCGATCTGTATCCTAGTTTGTGCTAGCCTTCTTAAGGCAAACTTGTTTACTTATGTCTGTACTCAGATATTGTTGCTTCCGCTGACTCGTCTATGATCGAGCATTTGTATTCGAGCCCTCGAGGCCCCTGGCTTGTATTATGATGCTTATATGACGTATTTTATTTGTAGAGTTGTGTTGTGATATCTTCTCGTGAGTCCCTGATCTTGATCGTACACGTTTGTGTGTATGATTAGTGTACGATTGAATCGGGGCGTCACAAGTTGGTATCAGAGCCGACTGCCTGTAGGAATCCCCCTTCCACACTCCTTGGCCGAAGTCGAGTCTAGACATTGCAAAGATTTTTACTAACTTGGTTGTGTGGCTCATGGGCCCACGTCGCCATCGGGTGGTAGTAGGATCTTTTATTCCTCGACCTATACTCTGGGAGTCTGACATCTCTTCTATACGGGGTAAACGATTTTACTAACTCTGACTCTAGGTTCTCGATAATACTTTCTCCCAGAGAGCCCCTTCAGTCCAGATGATCACCAACTACACCAGAAGATTCGGAAGATACTCTTCAGTGTTCATTCGAGATATTGTTCCCGTTGCTTTTGCAATTCCCTACAACCGTTTTCCCTATGGAGAATTACATGCACCTGTCGTCTTACTTTCATTCCCAGTTGCTTTTGTTGTTACAAGATGCATCAAATTATTCTCCAAACTTTTTAAGAATCCTTGAGCTTACTGCCTTGCAGTTCTTTGCCACATGAATACCCCATACGGATAATTCCTCACACTTATTGAGTATCCGCTCAATTCCCAGTTGTTCATGTGTTTCACAAAAGTCTTCGAAATACCATTCGATCTTCCGAAAATCCTAAGCAGCCTATTGCTACTGAAGTTCTTACCTTCCTGCATTATGGTTAATTCCATATATCTAGTAATCTTCGTTCGCATCCTTTGTCATTATCATTTTGGGTCCGTTGATTCGAAATGTTGAGAATGCCCGCAATCATCAGTTGATCCTTATGAATTATCTTCCCAATTCAGACGTCATTCTGGACATGAGTTGGTTCTCAGCAATTCAAACCTTTATTGATTATCCAACTAAGTGTTTTCAACTTATCCATCCTTGATCAAAGCGTCTGCTTCTGATCCTTCATTTTGGAAACCATAATTTCTTTCTATTTAAGCGTCAGACTAATCAGTTGATTCTTGAATCTGATGCCTCTGTATTCTTTCTTTCTCTGATTGAGTACCGATACTCACATCAGCTCCGTTGTGGATCGCCCGATCCATTGTTGGATTTCATCCGACATCGTCCTTCATATTCAATAACCTTGTGAGCCTTTCCATGGGTATATAATGTCTTTGGTAAATTGTATCCTCTGCTTGGCCAACCATGCTCTGCTTTCGAGCTTGTGTATTTACTTTTAAAACTTGTGGTATATGTTACTAAGATGCCCGATGGGTTGAACCTATTGAAGGAAATATGTCGTAGAGGCAATAATAAAGTTATTATTTATTTCCTTATATCATGATAAATGTTTATTATTCATGCTAGAATTGTATTAACCGGAAACATAATACATGTGTGAATACATAGACAAACATAGTGTCACTAGTATGCCTCTACTTGACTAGCTCATGAATCAAAGATGGTTAAGTTTCCTAGACATAGACATGAGTTGTCATTTGATTAACGAGATCACATCATTAGGAGAATGATGTGATTGACTTGACCCATTCCGTTAGCTTAGCACTTGATCGTTTAGTATGTTGCTATTGCTTTCTTCATGACTTATACATGTTCCTATGACTATGAGATTATGTAACTCCCGTTTACCGGAGGAACACTTTGTGTGCTACCAAACGTCACAACGTAACTGGGTGATTATAAAGGAGCTCTACAGGTGTCTCCGAAGGTACATGTTGAGGTTGCGTATTTCGAGATTAGGATTTGTCACTCCGATTGTCGGAGAGGTATCTCTGGGCCCTCTCAGTAATGCACATCACTATAAGCCTTGCAAGCAATGTAGCTAATGAGTTAGTTACGGAATGATGCATTACGTAATGAGTAAAGAGACTTGCCGGTAATGAGATTGAACTAGGTATTGGGATACCGATGATCGAATCTCGGGCAAGTAACATACCGATGACAAAGGGAAGAACATATGTTGTTATGCGGTTTGACCGATAAAAATCTTCGTAGAATATGTGGGAGCCAATATGGGCATCCAGGTCCCGCTATTGGTTATTGACCGGAAACGTGTCTCGGTCATGTCTACATAGTTCTCGAACCCGTAGGGTCCGCACGCTTAACGTTTCGTTGACGATATAGTATTATATGAGTTATGTATGTTCGTAACCAAATGTTGTTCGGAGTCCCGGATGAGATCATGGACATGACGAGGAACTCCAGAATGGTCCGAAGATGAAGTTTAATATATGGGATAATGTTGTTTGGTCTCCGGAAGAGTTCCAGAATTCACCGGAAGGGGTTCCGGATGTTTCCCGAAATGTTTGGGTACGAGAACACGTTATTTGGGCCAAAGGGGAGAGCCCACGAGGTTTTTGGAAAGCGCAAAAGGAAGTTTTGCGGAGTCCAGGGGCCAGACGCCAGGGTCCCTGGCGTCTGGGGCCAGACGCCGGGAACCCTGGCGTCTGGCCCTGGAGTCCGAGAAGGACTCTTGCCTTTCGGGTGAAACCGACTTTGTGGAGGCTTTTACTCCAAGTTTCGACCCCAAGGCTCAACATATAAATAGAGGGGCAGGGCTAGCACCAAAGACACATCAAGAAACACCAAGCCATGTGCCGGCAACCCCGTCCCCTCTAGTTTATCCTCCGTCATAGTTTCCGTAGTGCTTAGGCGAAGCCCTGCGGAGATTGTTCTTCACCAACACCGTCACCACGCCGTCGTGCTGCCGGAACTCATCTACTACTTTGCCCGTCTTGCTGGATCGAGAAGGCGAGGACGTCATCGAGCTGAACGTGTGCAGAACTCGGAGGTGCCGTGCGTTTGGTACTTGGATCGGTCGGATCATGAAGACGTACGACTACATCAATCGCGTTGACAAACGCTTCCGCTCAACGATCTTCAAGGGTATGAAGATACACTCCCCCTCTCAGTGCTATGCATCACCATGATCTTGCGTGTGCGTAGAATTTTTTTTGAAATTACTATGTTCCCCAATAGTGGCATCCGAGCCAGGTTTTATGCGTAGATGTTATATGCACGAGTAGAACACAAGTGAGTTGTGGGCGATACAAGTCATACTGCTTACCAGCATGTCATACTTTGGTTCGGCGGTATTGTTGGATGAAGCGGCCCGGACCGACATTACGCGTACGCTTATGCGAGACTGGTTCTACCGACGTGCTTTGCACACAGGTGGCTGGCGGGTGTCTGTTTCTCCAACTTTAGTTGAACCGAGTGTGGCTACGCCCGGTCCTTGCGAAGGTTAAAACATCACTAACTTGACGAACTATCGTTGTGGTTTTGATGCGTAGGTAAGAACGGTTCTTGCTCAACCCGTAGCAGCCACGTAAAATTTGCAACAACAAAGTGGAGGACGTCTAACTTGTTTTTGCAGGGCATGTTGTGATGTGATATGGTCAAGACGTGATGCTATATTTTATTGTATGAGATGATCATGTTTTGTAACCGAGTTATCGGCAACTGGCAGGAGCCATATGGTTGTCGCTTTATTGTATGAAATGCAAACGCCCTATAATTGCTTTACTTTATCACTAAGCGGTAGCGATAGTCGTAGAAGCAATAGATGGCGTAACGACAACGATGCTACGATGGAGATCAAGGTGCCGTGCCGGTAACGATGGCGATCACAACGATGCTTCGAAGATGGAGATCACAAGCACAAGATGATGATGGCCATATCATATCACTTATATTGATTGCATGTGATGTTTATCCTTTATGCATCTTATCTTGCTTTGATTGGCGGTAGCATTTTAAGATGATCTCTCACTAAATTATCAAGAAGTGTTCTCCCTGAGTATGCACCATTGCGAAAGTTCTTCATGCTGAGACACCACGTGATGATCGGGTGTAATAGGCTCTATGTTCAAATACGGGTGCAAAACAGTTGCACACGCGGAATACTTAGGTTAAACTTGACGAGCCTAGCATATACAGATATGGCCTCGGAACACGGAGACCGAAAGGTCGAACGTGAATCATATAGTAGATATGATCAACATAGTGATGTTCACCATTGAAAACTACTCCATCTCACGTGATGATCGGACATGGTTTAGTTGATTTGGATCACGTGATCACTTAGATGACTAGAGAGATGTCTGTCTAAGTGGGAGTTCTTATATAATATGATTAATTGAACTTAAATTTTGTTGGGGAACGTAGCAGAAATTCAAAATTTTCCTATGTGTCATCAAGATCTATCTATGGAGAAACCAGCAACAAGGGGAAGGAGAGTGCATCTACATACCCTTGTAGATCGCTAAGCGGAAGCGTTCAAGAGAACGGGGTTGAAGGAGTCGTACTCGTCGTGATCCAAATCACCGGAGATCCTAGTGCCGAACGGACGGCACCTCCGCGTTCAACACACGTACAACCCGGTGACGTCTTCCATGCCTTGATCCAGCAAGGAGAGAGGGAGAGGTTGAGGAAGACTCCGTCCAGCAGCAGCACAACGGCGTGGTGGTGATGGAGGAGCGTGGCAATCCTGCAGGGCTTCGCCAAGCACCGCGGGAGAGGAGAAGGGAGAGAGGTAGGGCTGCGCCAGGGAGAGGTCAAACTCATCTGTTGGCAGCCCCAAAACCCTCAAGTATATATAGGGGGAGAGGGAGGGTTGCACCCCCACCTAGGGTTCCACCCCTAGGGGCGGCGGCCAGCCCAAACCCATCTAGGGTGCGGCCAAGGGGGGGAGGAGAGGGGAAACTTGCACCCCAAGTTAGGTGGGTGCGCCCCCTCCCCCAAACCCTAGGCGCCTTGGGCCCTTGTGGGGGGTGCACCAGCCCACCTGGGGCTGGTCCCCTCCCACACTTGGCCCATGCAGCCCTCCGGGGATGGTGGCCCCACTTGGTGGACCCCCGGGACCCTCCCGGTGGTCCCGGTACGTTACCGATAAAACCCGAAACTTTTCTAGTGACCAAAATAGGACTTCCCATATATAAATCTTTACCTCCGGACCATTCCGGAACTCCTCGTGACGTCTGGGATCTCATCCGGGACTCCGAACAACATTCGGTAACCACATACAAACTTCCTTTATAACCCTAGCGTCATCGAACCTTAAGTGTGTAGACCCTACGGGTTCGGGAACCATGCAGACATGACCGAGACGTTCTTCGGTCAATAACCAACAGCGGGATCTGGATACCCATGTTGGCTCCCACATGTTCCACGACGATCTCATCGGATGAACCACGATGTCAAGGACTCAATCGATCCCGTATACAATTCCCTTTGTCTAACGGTATTGTACTTGTCCGAGATTCAATCGTCGGTATACCGATACCTTGTTCAATCTCGTTACCGGCAAGTCTCTTTACTCATTCCGTAACACATCATCCCGTGATCAACCCCTTGGTCACATTGTGCACATTATGATGATGTCCTACCGAGTGGGCCCAGAGATACCTCTCCGTTTACACGGAGTGACAAATCCCAGTCTCGATTCGTGCCAACCCAACAGACACTTTCAGAGATACCTGTAGTGCACCTTTATAGCCACCCAGTTACGTTGTGACGTTTGGTACACCCAAAGCATTCCTACGGTATCCGGGAGTTGCACAATCTCATGGTCTAAGGAAAAGATACTTGACATTAGAAAAGCTTTAGCATACGAACTACACGATCTTTGTGCTAGGCTTAGGATTGGGTCTTGTCCATCACATCATTCTGCTAATGATGTGATCCTGTTATCAGCGACATCCAATGTCCATGGTCAGGAAACCGTAACCATCTATTGATCAACGAGCTAGTCAACTAGAGGCTTACTAGGGACATGGTGTTGTCTATGTACCCACACATGTATCTGAGTTTCCTATCAATACAATTATAGCATGGATAATAAACAATTATCATGAACAAGGAAATATAATAATAACTAATTTATTATTGCCTCTAGGGCATATTTCCAACAAATTTATCATGAACTTAGTCCTGGTAGTATTTTACAAATTATGTTGTAGATCAATGGCTTGCATTGTTGCTTTCATATGTTTACTTTGATATGTTCCTAAAGAAAATTGTGTTGAAAAATGTTAGTAGCAATGATGCGGATTGTATCCGTGATCTGAGGTTTATCCTCATTATTGCACAGAAGAATTATGTCCTTAATGCACCGCTAGGTGAAAGACCTATTGCAGGAGCAGATGCAGACGTTATGAATGTTTGGCTAGCTCAATATGATGACTACTTGATAGTTTAGTGCACCATGCTTAACGGCTTAGACTCAGGACTTCAAAGACGTTTTGAATATCATGGACCATATGAGATGTTCCAGGAGTTGAAGTTAATATTTCCAGCAAATACCCGAGTTGAGAGATATGAAGTCTCCAACAAGTTCTATAGCTAAAAGATGGAGGAGAATCGCTCAACTAGTGAGCATGTGCTCAGATTGTCTGGGTACTTCAATCGCTTGAATCAAGTGGGAGTTAATCTTCCAGATAAGATAGTGATTGACAGAATTCCCTAGTCACCATCACTAAGTTACTAGAACTTCGTGATGAACTATAGTATGCAAGGGATGACGAAAATGATTCCCGAGCTCTTCGTGATGTTGAAATCGACGAAGATAGAAATCAAGAAAGAGCATCAAGTGTTGATGATTGACAAGACCACTAGTTTCAAGAAAAGGGCAAAGGGAAAGAAAGGGAAACTTCAAGTAGAATGGCAAACAAGTTGTCACTCCCGTGAAGAAGACCAAAGCTGGACCAAAGCCTGAAACTGAGTACTTCTACTGCAAAGGAAATGATCACTGAAAGCGGAAATGCCCTGAATATTTGGTGGATAAGAAGGATGGCAAAGTGAACAAGGGTATATTTGATATACAGGTTATTGATGTGTACCTTACTAGTGCTTATAGTAGCCCCTAAGTATTTGATACTTGTTCGGTTGCTAAGATTAGTAACTCAAAACAGGAGTTACAGAATAAACAGAGACTAGTTGAGGGGAAGTGACGATGATTGTTGGAAGTAGTTCCAAGATTGATATGATCATCATCACACACTCCCTATACTTTCGAGATAAGTGTTAAACCTAAATAAATGTTATTTGGTGTTTGCGTTGAGCATGAATATGATTTGATCATGTTTATTGCAATATGGTTATTCATTTAAAGTCAGAGAATAATTGTTGTTCTGTTTACATGAATAAAACCTTCAATGGTCATACACCCAATGAAAATAGTTTGTTGGATCTCGATTGTAGTGATACACATATTCATAACATTGATGCCAAAAGATGCAAAGTTAATAATGATAATGCAACTTATTTGTGGCACTGCCGTTTGGGTCATATCGGTGTAAAGCGTATGAAGAAACTCCATAAAGATGGATTTTCAGAATCACTTGGTTATGAATCATTTGATGCTTGCGAACCGTGCCTTTTGGGCAAGATGACTAAAACTGCGTTCTTCGGAACAATGAAACGAGCCACTGACTTATTGGAAATAATACATACCGATGTATGCGATCCAATGAGTATTGATGCTCGTGGCAAGTATCGTTATTTTCTGACCTTCACAGATGATTTGAGCAGATATGGGTATATCTACTTAATGAAACATAAGTCTGAAATAGTTGAAAGGTTCAAAGAATTTCAGAGTGAAGTGGAAAAATCATCGTAACAAGAAAATAAAAGTTTCTATGATCTGATCATAGAGATGAATATTTGAGCTACGAGTTTGGCCTTCATTTTAAACAATGTGGAATAGTTTCACAGCTCACGCCACATGGAACACCATAGCGTAATGGTGTGTCCGAACGTCGTAACCGTACTTTATTGGATATGGTGCGATCTATGATGTATCTTACTGATTTACCACTATTGTTTTGGGGTTATGCATTAGAGATAACTACATTCACTTTAAATAGGGCACCATCTAAATTCGTTGAGACGACACCGTATGAACTATGGTTTAGCAGTAAACCTAAGCTGTCGTTTCTTAAAGTTTGGAGTTGCGATGCTTATGTGAAAAAGCTTTCAACCTGATAAGCTCGAACCCAAATCGGAGAAGTGCGTCTTCATAGAATACCCAAAGGAAACTGTTGGGTACACCTTCTATCACATATCTGAAGGCAAAACATTCATTGCTAAGAATGGATCCTTTCTAGAGAAGGAGTTTCTCTCGAAAGAAGTGAGTGGGAGGAAAGTAGAGCTTGATAAGGTAATTTGTACCTTCTCCCGAATCGGAAAGTAGTTCATCACAGAAATCAGTTCCAGTGATTCCTAGACCAATTAGTGAGGAAGCTAATGATGATGATCATGAAACTTCAGATTAAGTTACTACAAAACCTCATAGGTCTTCCAAAGTACAGTCCGCACCAGAGTGGTACGGTAATCCTGTTCTGGAAGTCATGTTACTAGACCATGATGTACCTATGAACTATGAGGAAGCGATGATGAGCCCAGATTCCGCGAAATGGCTTGAGGCCATGAAATCTGAGATGGGATCCATGTATGAGAACAAAGTGTGGACTTTGGTGGAGTTTCCCGATGATCGGCAAGCCATATTGTATAAATGGATCTTCAAGAGGAAGACAGACGCTGATAGTAGTGTTACTATCTACAAAGCTCAACTTGTCGCAAAAAGATTTTCGACAAGTTCAAGGTGTTGACTACAATGAGATTTTCTCAACTGTAGCGATGCTTAAGTCTATCCGAATCATGTTAGCAATTGCCACATCTTATGAAATCTGGCAAATGGATGTCAAAACTGCTTTCCTTAATGGTTTTCTTAAAGAAGAGTTGTATATGATGCAACCAGAAGGTTTTGTCGATCCTAAAGGTGCTAACAAAATGTGCAAGCTCCAGCGATCCATCTATGGACTGGTGCAAGGATCTCGGAGTGGGAATATACGCTTTGATAAGTTGATCAAAGCATATAGT
The DNA here is from genome assembly GCF_002162155.2 of Triticum dicoccoides. Classification (NCBI taxonomy): domain Eukaryota; kingdom Viridiplantae; phylum Streptophyta; class Magnoliopsida; order Poales; family Poaceae; genus Triticum; species Triticum dicoccoides. The sequence goes on along the minus strand of NC_041381.1, from coordinate 229,533,947 downwards.
TTTATACAGACTTTCGGTGAAGCCTGTATTTACAATAAAGTGAGTGGGAGCACTACAGCCTTTCTGATAAATATATGTGAGTAACATATTGTTGATCAGAAATGATGTAGAATTTTTCTGGAAAGCATAAAGGAGTATTTGAAAGGAGTTATTTAAAAGAAAGACCTCATTAAAGCTACTTACATATTGAGCATCAAGATCTATTGAGATAGATCAAGAAGCTTGATAAGTTTTTCAATAAGTACATACCTTGTCAAGATTTTGAAATAGTTCAAAATGGAACAGTCAAAGAAAGAGTTCTTGCCTGTGCTGCAAAGGTGTGAAATTGAGTAAGACTCAAATCCCAACCACGATAGAAAATAGAAAGAGAATGAATGAAAGTCATTCCCTATGCCTCAGTCATAGGTTCTATAAAAGTATGCCATGCTATGGACCAGACCTATTGTATACTCTGCCCTGGTTTGGCAAGGGAGTACAATAGTGATCTAGGAGTAGATCACTGGACATTGGTCAAGAATATCCTTAGTGAGGACTAAGGAAATATTTCTCGATTATGGAGGTGATAAAAGAGCCCATCGTAAAGAGTTACATCGGTGCAAGTTTTTACACCGATCCAGATGACTCTAAGTCTCAATCTAGATACATATTGAAAGTGGGAGCAATTAGCTAGAGTAGCTCCGTGCAGAGCATTGCAGACATAGAATATTTGCAAAATACATACGACTCTGAATGTGACAGACCCGTTGACTAAGCTTCTCTCACGAGCAAAACATGATCACATCTTAGTACTCTTTGGGTGTTAATCACATAGCAATGTGAACTAGATATTGACTCTAGTAAACCGTTTTGGTATTGGTCACATGATGATGTGAACTACAGGTGTTAATCACATGCAGGTGTAAACATTAGTGTTAAATCACATGGTGATGTGAACTAGATTATTGACTCTAGTGCAAGTGGGAGACTGAAGGAAATATGCCCTAGAGGCAATAATAAAGTTATTATTTATTTCCTTATATCATGATAAATGTTTATTATTCATGCTAGAATTGTATTAACCGGACACATAATACATGTGTGAATACATAGACAAACATAGTGTCACTAGTATGCCTCTACTTGACTAGCTCGTGAATCAAAGATGGTTAAGTTTCCTAGCCATAGACATGAGTTGTCATTTGATTAATGGGATCACATCATTAGGAGAATGATGTGATTGACTTGACCCATTCCGTTAGCTTAGCACTTGATCGTTTAGTATGTTGCTATTGCTTTCTTCATGACTTATACATGTTCCTATGACTATGAGATTATGCAACTCCCGTTTACTGGAGGAACACTTTGTGTGCTACCAAACGTCACAACGTAACTGGGTGATTATAAAGGAGCACTACAAGTGTCTCCGAAAGTACATGTTGAGTTGGCGTATTTCGAGATTAGGATTTGTCACTCCGATTGTCGGAGAGGTATCTCTGGGCCCTCTCAGTAATGCACATCACTATAAGCCTTGCAAGCAATGTAGCTAATGAGTTAGTTACGGAATGATGCATTACGTAATGAGTAAAGAGACTTGCCGGTAACGAGATTGAACTAGGTATTGGGATACCGATGATCGAATCTCAGGCAAGTAACATACCGATGACAAAGGGAACAACGTATGTTGTTATGCGGTTTGACCGATAAAAATCTTCATAGAATATGTGGGAGCCAATATGGGCATCCAGGTCCCGCTATTGGTTATTGACCAGAAACGTGTCTCGGTCATGTCTACATAGTTCTCGAACCCGTAGGGTCCGCACGCTTAATGTTTCGTTGACGATATAGTATTATATGAGTTATGTATGTTGGTAACCGAATGTTGTTCGGAGTCCCGGATGAGATCATGGACATGACGAGGAACTCCGGAATGGTCCGGAGATGAAGTTTAATATATGGGATAATGTTGTTTGGTCTCCGGAAGGGTTCTGGAATTCACCGGAAGGGGTTCCGGATGTTTCCCGAAATGTCTGGGTACGAGAACACGTTATTTGGGCCAAAGGGGAAAGCCCACAAGGTTTTTGGAAAGCGCAAAAGGAAGTTTTGCAGAGTCCAGGGGCCAGACGCCAGGGTTCCCGGCGTCTGGACCCAGACGCCGGGAACCCTGGCGTGTGGCCCTGGAGTCCGAGAAGGACTCTTGCCTTTCGGGTGAAACCGACTTTGTGGAGGCTTTTACTCCAAGTTTCGACCCCAAGGCTCAACATATAAATAGAGGGGCAGGGCTAGCACCAAAGACACATCAAGAAACACCAAGCCGTGTGCCGGCAACCCCGTTCCCTCTAGTTTATCCTCCATCATAGTTTCCGTAGTGCTTAGGCGAAGCCCTGCGGAGATTGTTCTTCACCAACACCGTCACCACGCCGTCGTGCTGCCGGAACTCATCTACTACTTCGCCCGTCTTGCTGGATCGAGAAGGCGAGGACGTCATCGAGCTGAACGTGTGTAGAACTCGGAGGTGCCGTGCGTTCGGTACTTGGATCGGTCGGATTGTGAAGACGTACGACTACATCAACCGCGTTGACAAACGCTTCCGCTCAGCCATCTTCAAGGGTATGAAGATACACTCCCCCTCTCGTTGCTATGCATCACCATGATCTTGCGTGTGTGTAGATTTTTTTTCGAAATTACTACGTTCCCCAACACCTATGCCTTCCCCTAATCCATGAGAACCCGAAAGTTTTCACAAGTCATACTCTTCTGGTGTTCTACCAGATAAAATTCCAACACTACAGTTATATCAAGCGAGAGGTGAGTGAAATGATATGCATTAAATAAGTGGGAGTCGGCCTTGAACTTTGTGTTCATGCCCATGAAAATGATGTAGACCTTCTCGGAAGCTTCTTGCAAAATGATTATCCAGCTGTATGATTCTTTCGGTATTCTTGAAATTGATTCCTTATAGTTATGGTTCGGACCATGCTGTCCTGATCTGATATATCTGATGGGAATCCATTCCAGTGCCTCGTCTATTTTTGGAAATGTTGAAGTATCTACTGTCATAGGCCAATGAACCGGTTCTACTTCTATCATGTTCTACCTTCGAGTATTACCCTTGGTATCTCGGAGATGTCTTGCCATTGCACCACATCTTACTAACCTTGTTAAAGTAATGTATTTCCTTGTCGAAATCACTCTATGGGTTCTGGGTTGTTGTCAACCGAGGACACCGACTAGTGAAATTATTCCGCACTACAAATCAAATACCCCTAGTATTTTTACTAGGAAATTCTGAACTCAATATGGTCATTCCTAGACTATCGGCTGCATCCTAGTCTTGCTACCTTTGACTGTGCTACCTCGTCCTTCTCTGGTGCACGAATTCTTCAGTGTGTGAGCATGATTTACGTCAAGCTTTCAACATCATGTTGCTTGTCTTGAAAGGCAACTTTGGTTCCGAGCTTGCATCTTATATATTGATCCTATAACTTGCCACTTCATCATTCCCTTGCTTGTTGCCGTTGTTGTTTGATTTCATCCTCTTGAAACCTCCCGACAGATGTGTCGGATCACCTTCAAAACTTTGACTTCTTTCGAGATGTCAACTGTGCTCATGATGAGAAATACCCTCCTTGCCCTCGATGATTTTTATTATCATCGACAACACCCTTGACTTCCTTTCATCGCGAACTTGTCCACATTATGAATACAACTTGCTCTCCAGCTAGTGTTGTGTTCTGCCTCGAAGTATTACTGTCTTTTCTATCGAGAATGTTGTGGGGATTGCTCCACCTCTTAGAAATTCTCGGTATGATGATACTTCTCACCATCACAATTTTTTCTTGGTCCTCGTGTTGATTCCAACCGGGGTACCAACAAGTGAACGATGTTGTTTGGATTTTGCCCTTCTAGCAACCCTATTGCTTTGAAGCTAATGGTCGGCCATTCATTCTTAGACTATTGACTATTGAATCGCCATTCTGACATTGGTCGTGCAACTCAACCCATATTTCGGGCGCACCTTTCAACCAATGTTTAATTGTGTATGTTTTCCTCGAGCATACTTCATTATATCATTTGATCTAACAAATGTTATCTCCTTGTTCACATAATTGTGGAAATCCATCTTGTGGAAATCTCGGTGAGTTGTTGCTGAGTTCATCAGCCACCTCCTCCTCCTCTCCTTGGCTTAATGATGAACTCTTGTTTCAGAACTCGCTTCCATAGTTCATTTCCCGAGAGTCATATAATGTCGTCTCTTCAATTGTCTTGCACCTCTTCTTCTCAGGCATCCTAAGTCTGAGGTGTCCTAACACCAATCAGATTTGAAACTTGTCAGATATGATGGTTGGAACATTTTCCAAGAGTCATAGCATTGATCTTTATATAACCCAGTAAGGTGATAACATGCCTAGCACACCTGGTCGGAGGACCTGTTGTTATAGTTTCCTTTTTAGCAAGTTTAACCATTCTTCCATGGGGAAATTGAAGGACCTATTCTATAGGTTGTTCCTGATGAATCCTTTGTCTATCCAAGTTCGACCTTTGTTTGAACACCATGCAATGCTATCTTGAAGCATGTCCGTGGTACTCCGATTTTCAACAAGGACATTTGAAGCCCAATGCTAAATGTTTCTCGCTCATTTATCCAAACCCCATTGTATGGGTAATGTTATAAAATTTCTCTCACCTTACCTAAAGAGTTTTCTACATTATATCCTGCCCTGGATATCATGCTCTCCTTGTCCTTGGGAAGGATATACCCTTGAAATATGTGTTTAAACACATTTTTCCTTTCCATTGATCTGGTTAAATTTGATAATCATATCTTCCTTTCCATTGTTTGGTTTAACCTTTCTTGTGATCTATATGATCTAAGCCCTGCTCTTGTAAACACCTCGGTGTAAAATTCTGTCAGAAAGACCCTGTTATTTTTGTTGATGACATTCCGGTAACCACCGATGGATGAGAACTTTGCCTACTGGTTCGCCTTGTTCAACGAGCAGGAAAATGGTTCTCTTCGTCCCTCGCCCTTGGTACCGATGTTGTTGCCGACATAACCGACAGACTATCCTCTGACATGCCTTGCTCACATGATCGTGCAAGATGTCATCGCCCTTCATACTTTTAACCCACATGGTGGGCCCATAACCCACAGTTCCACAGGATCGAAGACTGACTCTCCTGTACACCTTGTTGACAAAGTTATCCCTTACTCTTGGTTTCGTAGGTAATTCGCGAGCCACCTTCCTAGTGATCTATACTGGTATCGGACATAATACTTATTCCGATTGCTTTGAACCCCTTTCACACTTTGTTTCAGGCATCGAACGATTGCCTGCCGCTTGAAACTTATCATGACACCTTACTTTGCTCTCGATATTTTCTATAGGTTTGTAATTCGAGAGTTACTTTTCGCCACCTTCCCTGGTGTTATCTACCAGATAAGCGACCTTCTAGAGGCCAGTTCTTCCGAAGATACCCATTATCCTTTTTCGTAAGTACGATGGAACCCCCGGAGGAAGGATGCGACTTCATCACGATGCCCTGAAACAGAGAAATAAAGACATCAACATAATGGATCGACCTCTTCGAGAAGAGCAACCAAGACCGAGGACACCCGTTAGAATTTCGTAACCAGAACTTTCCCCCTTACTCCCCTCCTAAATCTCGGGATGAGATTTCTTGTAGTGGAGGAGAATTATGACGCCCGGGTAATTAGGCTACAGTAATCCTACGTTAATGATGCCACATCACCACGGTTACTGTTGATAATCTCGCGTTAGTTCAAAACCGGTTCGAATTCAAAATCAAAATAAAGGCAAACAACAAAAGTTTTCAAATATTAAAACTAAATTGTTCGGGTTGTGTCAAATAATGCGTAGTTAACTATGATGGAGAAACCACATTTTATAAAAGGTTTAAATGCACTTAAGTAATTAAAATAGTAGGTAAAACAATTAAATAAATGCATTTTGGATTTTATAAAATACTAAACTATTTTGTTCATGGATAAAACCTTTTGTGGCAGTAGTTATAATTGTAACTCTATTTTTGGTATGGCTTTCACTTTCTGTAAAACTATAATCTATTACACAAGTAAGAGAAAACAGAAATAAGAAAATAAATAACAAGAGAAAAATAGAAATAAATAAAAAGAAAGGAAACAGAAATTAACCTACTATGCACCTGGGCCTTGCTGTGAACAGGCAAGGCCCAACCCACCTGGAGCTCGTCCCCAACCTCTCTGTTCATCAGGGGCTGGGTGGACACCGCGCCGTCGTCCGTGGCCATGGATGGCCATGTGCCGAACATCCAGCCCCAGCCCGGCGTCTATAAGGCCCTCCTCGACCCCGTACGCGAACCCTAGCCCCCCTCATCTCACCCTCTTGCGCCGCCATCATCGTTTTTGTTCGCGCCCGAGAGGCTGCCGGCCATGGCCATCGTCGTAGCCGTGGCCAGCACGCTCGCTGTCGCCTGAGAAGATGTGCGGGAGGACGGACGTACTCCTCTACTTTGTCTACAACACAGGATCGACGCCGTAGAACTCCAACGCTGCTGCCTGCTTCATCTTCTTCCTCGGACGTGACCGGACCTCCTTGTCAAGTTCGCCACCGTCTGCCGCTCCTAACCTTCCACCGACCTTTCTTGTGCCCCGCGGTGAGCTCCTCGGCGATTCCCCCTAATTCCCCATCGATTCCATGATGTATCACCGCTCCCCGCAAGCGCCGAATCTCGCCATCGCCGTGGACGACCTGCCTCTCGTTGCCGAGCTCTCTGAGCCTCCCAGTGTCTTCCGTCGTGCCTGTAGTGATCTATAGCTGCTTCCTAGATGCTCCTTTTGCTCACCCTCGAGCTGCAGCCGACCCGCCGTAAACACCATGCTCCGACCGCCGCCGCGGAGCCGCGTGCTCGTTCCCGTCCAGCTCCGGCGCCTCCCGCGACCTACCGCGATCTGACCGCACGTAGCCATGTTCGGTCGCACCTTGTCGCCACTCGCCGCGCCTACACACACTGCCTCACCCAGGTCACGCCGCTGTGCCGCCTGCGCATGCGCGCGCTTGCTGCTACCTGCTACTGCTGTTGCCGCTTTCTACTACCTGACGCTGCTGTTTTGCTGTTCTGCTGCCGCTGCTGCCTTGCTCTTTGCTGCTGCTACTCTTGCCGCAGTTGCTGCTCCTTGCTATTGCCGCTGCTACCTGCTCTCGCTCTAGCTGCTATTGCTGGCCATGGCCTTGACCATGGCCAAGAGCACCATGGGCGTTCTGTGTGTGTATGACCGGCTTGGCAATTAAGGGGGTGTTTGGTTTAGGGACTTCTTAGTCCTAGAGACTAGAAAAAGTCCCTAAAAAGTCCCTAGGAACCAAACGGGAGGGACTTTTTCTACAAGGACTAGAAAAAAACTCTACTGGAGAGTCTTTTTTGATTAGTCCCTGGGGCTAGAAAAAGTCTTAGGACTTCTGAACCAAACACCCCCTAATAAGGACATTAAAACTGAGCCTCAACCGAGCTCTCTCACGCCATACTGATTTCTTGCCGTCCGTTTTAGTCATTGGAGAGTTTCTAGCCGTCAGATCTATTGTATCTATGGACCTCCAGCGCACTTTGAAAATTCTGGCCCAACTGTCCTAATGGGCAGCTGCTCCAGGAGAAAAACCGAGTCTTCTGGTAAACTGGGCCGCTTACCCAGCCCATTTTGCTCCCGTCCCCGAAAGAAAAAAGCGAGCGCTCCACACGGGGGTCGATACAGAGGAGGGGATCGGTCATCGGCGACAGAGGGATCGAGCCGCGCCTGATGCAGGCGACGAGGTCGATCGATCCAGCCGACGCGCGCGCATTGCGGCCGACGCGGGCGATCGCCTGCGAGGGGATCGAGCTGTCGGTGCAAGACGGGATCCAGCGGACGCACACATTGCGGGGTGACTCGGTGGGCGCTCGATCCAGCCGACACTGTCGATTGGGCTTCGAGGGACAAAGGGAAGGGACGCGAGCGATGAAGGCCGACGCCTCAGCTGATCGAAACTGCTCCGCGGTACTTATAGACGCAATAATAATTCAGTTTATGAGCCCACATTCACGCCGAGGGTTACAGAGGTATATGCCTATATATGCTTCCTCCCCTGCCACTCTTCGCTCACCCTGATGCTGGGTAGGTTTCCTCTTTTCAGTTCATGTAAGATTCAGTGCCAAGCAATTACATTATTCTGGCATCTTTGAGCATGATACTCGGGTAGGTTGCCTCTTTTCAGTTCAGGCTGTCTATACTCGACTGATTTGGGCACATCTTAGAGCTTGGTACTGGGATTATTTGTTCGGCAGTTCATAATATGAATTGGCTTTTGGACAGGTACTTACTCCACGCCTCATCCTTATACATTTTACCATCGATGTTTTTACGCTGCATGTGTTATTCATTATTGCCATGCTGCTATGTGGAACAGATTAGAAAACTATGTTACAATGTGTAAAAAACGTCCTTGATGTTTTGATCTTTAGAGGATAAATTGATGTCGGCTCAGACAACTGACTTATCGATCTGATCCTTTATGTTGTGTGACCGTCTGATCGTTGGTAGCCAATAATTTCTTCTCTTTGTCTGGTGTGCAGCACGCAAGAGAAAATCCCCTTAACCATGTTCTGTTCTGCTCTGCTCATGTTCTGATTATGTTAATCATCTGGCCAGTTGACAAGGGAACCTACCCTGAATCTCTTCCTATGATCTTATTCAACTTGTGAGGTGAATTGACAGATTATGCTTCTTATTAATTCGGTACTAATTTTGTGAACACTTATATTAAATAAGCTGTACATCAGTTAATGAAAAATACTACATGGATGTGAATTTTGTAGCAATAGAGAAGTATGCTTATTAGGACTATGCTTACATTAAGAATGTAGACAATCAATATTTTGCATGACATAGATACTTCTACATCAATCTTATTGTTTCTGTGCAGTGTTAGTTAGTTATCATTGCAGTATGGAACTTTGCATGTTAAGAAACTCCCTCCTGCTCCTTCCCTCTCCACAGTTGCACTCGCGCCGAAAACAAATTGGATCGTGGGCGGAGCACATAATTGCGAAGTGGAGCTGCTCAGATCGCTGTCGTTCTAGACTGATCCTCCAAATATTGCAGGAAAAAAGTAGATCATGCCGATGGCAGTGGCCGGCGTCACTTCCTCGATTCTCAACGGGTCTGTGTATTTCCCCTTCTGTGCATCGCCTACTTTCTACAATAAGTTAATTACTCGATTTGGTCTCCGTGATGTCGAATGGGAGAGGAAGACGAGAGGCTGAGCACGAAAGCATGCCAAGGAGAGTTGAACTACCACAGAGCGGAGGCTTGCCCTCATCACATATGTGTTTGGGCCCTCCCCACCTCGACCTCTACCGGCGGTGCCCTTCTCATGGTTACAGCAGCGTCTATATATTTAGGAAACTTTCGATCGTTATATGGTCCAAATGGACGGGCGTGGCAACGTGGTTAGAAGGTGATGCGCTGGTTCTAATTCTCGTTTGTTGTCTACATATACTGTTGTGTTCTCTGTCCAATTCATAATTTCAAATGATTGCAGCATCTCTACAAGGAGGAATTCGAGCTATGTGCTGCTTGGTTTCTTTTGTTCTTCCAGCTGAATCTGCCGGCATACAATGGCTAACGGACAGGCCAGTATCAGTATGCTCTTATGCCTCATCTCACTATCTTAGTTGTACTATGTACCCTTTATTCGTATGATATGATTTCACTCTCTATGATTGTTTGAAATAATCAAAGTACACATACTGTTCCTGCCCTATGTAGCAGGTTATTGAGCAAGGGAAAAATGCGCAAAAGAAAGACAAATGTCGTACAAGGCCTGAGGGATCAAATAAAAATATTGTTCTTCCCAGACCAAAATGAACGAAACATACCTATTATAAACTTGCAGACCAACCTTCTTATTACCACAAGCTTATTTTTACACTGTCCTGCCCAGGTACAAGGTGGGTCTTATTGATGCTGATGAATTAGGGGAACCTGAGTTTGTGTTCTTTGCTTCAGTTGCTGAACAAGCTATTGGCAAGAGACTTGAAGTTATCATGCACGGTGCATCAGACAGCCCATTTGTTGTTCCTGCAGAGTTATCAGTCTTGATATCAGAAATTCACACTTCCCTTAACTATCAATGAGAAGGGCCTTAAGCACGGGCAACTCTCTTTCTAAGTGAACGGAACATCAACAGAGACATCTGTGTAAGCTAGCAAGGTGTGTAATTTTGCTTAATACCGATATCCAAATTTCCAATTTATTTACTTTCACCTATCAGTATATCTCTTTGATAGGTAAACACAAAGCAGACATTTAGTGCCCACCCCTCAAAATATTGCAGCGTGGAGCTTCTAATTCCTCTCATGTATCATTGTTTATCCTCTTTTTCTTACCTATAAGGCTAACGCAGATACAACAACAATAAATGCAAACAAATTTATTCATCAGTTACAGATGCATGCTGCAAAATGATAACTGAATACTTATAAATGCCTGAATATCAATCGCCCATTAAACACCGTGTAATGGTCATTAGCCTGTCCTCTCACACACCATTCTAATATAAATATAGAACATATCCAGTATAGGTTGAATTATTAACCAATTCCTGCCAAAAGGTACCTACGTTCTTAGTTTATGTTTTGTTGCATGGCTTTTTTGGATCTGACATTTTCATACCCTTCTTTCAGATGGATAATCCTACCAATGAACACATTCCAGGAACTGTTGAAGCATGACAGAAGGCCCAGTCCAAGATCATACTTCCAGATGAATTTAGAAATGCCAGCCCGACAACAAATCTAATAGCCCAATATCCTTGCCTTGTTTAATCCTCCTGTCATCTCATGTATACCTCTGGCTTTCAATATTCAATAAAGGATGGAGCTACACAACTAAAAACAAAATCTCAAGCTAAAATTACAATACAGAATTACTAAACAATGTGTCAACGTATTTTCGTATCAATTCCTACCATTAAATCGCACAAATTGACGGGCGCAGCAACGCGCGCCGGCATGCCCTCTCACGCCTCCATCCTCCTGGTCCGTTGGATCTTAATTTCTGGTCGTCATCTACCGTTGAATCCTCGTTTCAGTCTAAGCTTTCGCGACCTGGGCCGGCTGTCCGTTAAACCGCTACTCCCGTGGAAAAATCGAAGGTTTCTGGTTAACTGGGCCATCTATCCAGCCCATTTAGCCTCGAGCCGTCCGAAAAAGACACCTCAACCACTCGCCGCAGAAAAAAAGAGAGGACAAATTGCTCGCTTCCCTCCCCGACCTCTCCTCTCCCTCGTGACCTGGAAGAAAAAGGAAATCGCCGCATCGCCTCTCCATCACCATCTGCATCCCCCTGTTTCATATATTTATCTCATGATCTTTGGGGCGAGACCCTAGACATACTTTTGCGGCGGCGGCGCCCTTGCAACGCGCACGTCCGTGCAACCGCAGCAGCCATGCCCGACGAGCCTAATCTCGGCAAGTACATCGCCTGCATCATGTACCTGAAGTCGCGGGACGGCAGGAGCCATCGCAGGCCGGGTTGAGGAGGCTGAAGAGCGGCTGACCCGCGCTCATCGTGCACCTCTTCCGATCTCTCTCCTCTCGTGAGCCCTGGGCGGAGGAGGGATTCGTTGCTGCAGGAGGGGATCGATAGGAAGTAATCATTCTTCATGGCGGATGATGTGCGCCCCACGTAGGTGGGGCTTATTGGCTGGTTTCCTCTCTGTTTCCATCCTTCGCTGCATCGGTACAGGTACGAGATTATGTACCACAAATCTTTCATGGATTCGATGATTTTAAGGTCTGGTCTCCCAATTTTCCCTGGAATTTCTTAGAAAGAATGGCGATGTGTACCACGAATCTGATGTATTGTTGATTATGTTTATTTTTGGGTTCACGAGAATAAGGTTGGGAACATAATCTTCACATTTCACTTGAAGGAAATTGAAGCCTTAGCAGGTTGATATGGATCATGCGAAGAGCTTCTCCTGATGTGGCGGCCTTGTGTGATTATTGATTGCCAATCATTGTTTGTGGCCCAATATGACTGGTTTCAATCCTTTATTCTTTGTTTTTCTACAGCCTTAGGTTCTCAACTCTTGCTCATCTGCTCCTTCCGGCTCAGCGTCCTTGGCGCAAACAAGAATCGGCAATGATTATATTGTTAGCTCGACCACCAGGTAGTCATGGTAGTTAAATCAAGTGCTTCGCAAAACCCCTGTAAGGAGATGGTGCTTTGCAAAATTCAAGTTTGTCTTTCTGATGCTACACTTCCAATGATACTATTTTTTTGTCACACTATATTACAGAAGTGCAGCAAAAGCATCCATCTACTCAACGTGTGATACAAGATGATCTAAGATGCTTGCACTGCCAATTTATTATGCATATTGTGGTGAAAGTTTGTTTCTCTGAACTCCTTATATGTCAAATAAACTACTAGGGAAGGTGATGTTCTCTTACGGAGCAACTCTAAATTGTGTTATCTGGACCCTGTTTCTGTATTGATTACCTTGGCTGACTGCTTTACCATTTAAGACATTATGTTGCTTCACTTTGAGCAAGTTGTCTTGCATGTTCTATTTGAGCGATTATTTCACTACCTACTACAATTTGATAGTGCGTTTGGACATGATTTTTCTCTTAATAAATGTCCTTATTGTAGATCATATGTAATTAACCAGAGAAGAGCACCTCAAATCTGAGTTAGCACACATTTAATGCAACTGATTTGATTGTGCATTCTATGATGATTTTTAGCTTAAGAAACTTTTGCTTCTTATTGTAGATCATATGGAATTCTTCAACCGTAGAATAACACCTCAAATCTGAGATAGCATACATTCAATCTGGCAGGCAAACAAATCTGAAGAAAACAAGAAACGGTCAATGATAAGTGATACTGACTTTTTATAGTCAGTCAGGAATCTTTGGAATTGTTCATCTACAGTTTCTATAAATAAGGCGACATGTTTTATTAAAAACGTTCCTTTGGACCATCCAGATATGAAGTATTTTTATCGAATTGATCAGATTACTGCTTTCTTTAATCCAACTCATGTAAGCTCTATTTTTGCATGTTCATGGCGAATACTATAGGCATGTTGAGAACTAATGCTACTCTGCTAAGTGATACCTCATTTTTTTAATTGATACAGTTTTGATATGGAAAATTGTGGCACTGGTAAACATAACATTTCTTTCTAATTCAGTCATCAAGTACTTGATATACTTATGGACTCTTGCTACCAGTGGCGGAGCTTGCACAAAATGGTTGGGCGGGCCAAGCTGTTATGATTACTACTAACTGTTATTTTGTGGGCTGTCTATAATAGGAGGAGAAGCTCCAGAACTGGGCGGGCCATGGCCCATTCGGCCTTGCCTAAGCTCCGCCAGCCCTTGCTACCATTATAATACAAAACAGATACGTGCAACAACACACCATCTTGGGTAAGTGCCTATGCTAATTTCTGTCAGTTTGATTTGTATTTTGTGATTTTGTTTAGTTAGAGCTTGAATCAAAAAATGATAGTACATTATGTGAATGATTTCCTTCAGATATAGTCCTTTTGAAGATTCAGCATGTTACACATGTTACCAGCTAGCACATCGACCATTTTGGTACATCAACTGTTGGATGAGAAATCTACGCTATATATATCTGGTTTGCACTGCTTATATTTTATTCCAAATATTACCAGACACGTATGTTCCCAAATAATGACATTGTTCTTCAAAACTAAATAATTGTTATGTTCTTTAAAATGAAATAGACACGTGGAAATATTTGTTGAAACCACTACCATCCCATTGGAACAAACTGGATGGCTACTATTCTGCATCATTAGGTTCCTCATGGAGAAAATGTGTACACGACAAGAAATCAGATAATATCATTTTTTTCTAGGTAAGGGTAAATCAAAGAACATCTAAAAATAAAGATAAGATATCAGGGAAGAGATAAGATTTGAGCTGGGGTCCATGGGACAATACAAAAAACCATGTTCCATAATAAGCCCAATGAATATGATGGGACATTCATACTGCACTCTCACGTTGAAAAGAAACTTGAACTCCATGTTTTAGAAAATATTCTAACACTATAATAAAACATTCAAAATCGATGGGCGCGGCAACGCGCGCCATCGATGATCTAGTTGCCATGGAGACCGGCCCTGATTAGATTATGGACTAAGCCCTCTCTAGTACTAACCGACCCCACTTTGAGTCTATTACATGGGCCCCCCACTAGGTAAATTGTTTAACTAAAATAATTTTAACACATGTCCCACTGACATATGGGTCCCACTGCTAAATAAAACCAATTAGTTAAAATAGTTTAACACCAGTCCATGCCATGCGGGCCCTTTGACCATGTTGACCAGTCAACGTTGATCGAGTCAACTGCTGACTGTGCACTGTTGACTTTTACCCTGGCCCATTGTCAGCCACACATTACATCCCTGGGTACACTTCTCTGTGTACCCATAGCATTTAGTATTTATTCGAATTTCGAATTAAATAAAATAATAATTTTAGAAAATGTATAAAACTTTGAAAAATCATATAAAATAATCCATAACTTGGATGAAAATGTTTTATGCATGAAAGTTGCTCAGAACGACGAGACGAATCCGAATACGTAGCCCGTTTGTCCGCCACACATCCCTAGCATATCAAACACGCAACTTTTCCCCTCCGGTTCATTTGTCCGAAAACGCGAAACACCGGGGATACTTTCCCGGATGTTTCCCCCTTCCGCCGGTATCACCTACTACCGTGTTAGGGCACAGCTAACACGCTCATTGTCATGTCATGCATCGTCATGCTTATGTTTGCATTATATTTATTGCTTTCCCCCTCTTCTCTCCGGTAGACTACGAGACCGACGCTGCCGCTGTCCAGTTCGACTACGGAGTTAACGACTCCTCCTTGCCAGAGCAACCAGGCAAGCCCCCCCCCTTGATCACCAGATATCGCCTATTCTTCCCTCTACTGCTTGCATTAGAGTAGTGTAGCATGTTATTGTTTCGATTAATCCTATTCTGTTGCATAGCCTGTCATTGTTGCTACATCTGTTGATACCTTACCTGCAATCCTAAATGCTTAGTATAGGATGCTAGTTTACCATTAGTGGCCCTACATTCTTGTCAGTCTGCCATGCTATACTATCGGGCCGTGATCACTAGGGCGGTGATCACGGGTATACTATACATACATATTATTCAGGTGATGACTAATGTCGGGTTGGCTCGTTGAGTACCCGCACGTGATTCCGATGTGGGGGCTGGAAGGACAGGTGGCTCCATCCCGGTAGAGGTGGGCCTGGGTTCCCGATGGCCCCCGACTGTTACTCTGAGGCGGAGTGATAGGGCAGGTTGAGACCACCTAGGCGAGAGGTGGGCCTGGCCCTGGTCGGCGTTCGCGGTTACTTCATAATAACATGCTTAACGAGATTTTGGTATTTGATCTGAGTCTGGCCACTGGCCTATACGCACTAACCAACTACGCGGGAAAGATATGGGCACTCGACGTTGTGGTATCAGCCGAAGCCTTCGTGACGTCAGCGACTGAGTGGCGCGCGCCGGATTGGAACGTAAGCCTGCTCTTGTATTAAGGGGGCTAGTTCTGCTTCTGGCCGCGTACGCAACGTGCAGGTGTGCAATGGGTGATGGGCCCATACCCCTGCGCACATAGGAGTTAGACTGGCGTGCTAACCTCTCTGTTGTGCCTAGGTGGGGCTGCGACATGTTGATCTTCCGAGGCCGGGCATGACTCAGAAAAGTGTGTCCGACCAAATGGGATCGAGCGTGTTGGGTTATGTGGTGCACCCCTGGAGGGAAGTTTATCTATTCGAATAGCCGTGTCCCTCGGTAAAAGGACGACCCGGAGTTGTACCTTGACCTTATGACAACTAGAACCGAATACTTAATAAAACACACCCAGACAAGTTCCACAGACAACCCGGTGATTGCTTTTCCACAGGGCGATGAGAGGAGGATCGCCGGGTAGGATTATGCTATGCGATGCTACTTGGAGGACTTTAATCTACTCTCTTCTACGTGCTGCAAGATGGAGGCTGCCAGAAGCGTAGTCTTCGATAGGACTAGATATCCCCCTCTTATTCTGGCATTCTGCAGTTCAGTCCATCGATATTGCCTCTTTACACATATACCCATGCATATGTAGTGTAGATCCTTGCTTGCGAGTACTTTGGATGAGTACTCACGGTTGCTTTTCTCCCCCTCCCCCCCTTTCCTTTCTTCCTGGTTGTCGCAACCAGATGCTGGAGCCCAGGATCCAGACGCCACCGTCGACGACGACTCCTACTACACTGGAGGTGCCTACTACTACGTGCAGGCCGCTGACGACGACCAGGAGTAATTTAGGAGGATCCCAGGCAGGAGGCCTGCGCCTCTTTCGATCTGTATCCCAGTTTGTGCTGGCCTTCTTAAGGCAAACTTGTTTACTTATGTTTGTACTCAGATATTGTTGCTTCCGCTGACTCGTCTATGATCGAGCATTTGTATTCGAGCCCTCGAGGCCCCTGTCTTGTATTATGATGCTTGTATGCCTTATTTTATTTGTAGAGTTGTGTTGTGATATCTTCCCGTGAGTCCCTGATCTTGATCGTACATGTTTGCGTGTATGATTAGTGTACGATTGAATCGGGGGCGTCACAATCAAGGTGGGGATCATTCCCTTCTTTTTAAGGGATGTGATCAATGATTTCGTTCATCCCACTCGCGCATAATGTTATGAGTATATTGCGAAGTGGAGAGGCCTGTAGCGCAGTAAAAGGACCTTTGGTATTTCAACAACCTATAAAATGGGGAACGACAATCGCTATCGGTGTACGCCTTCTGAAAGCGCAGGTTCACTCCCGGAGGGGGTGAATGGGAGATTTTTTGTGATTCGTCAAACTCTGAATAATTTGGCGAAGATCGGAGTGAAGAAATAGAAACACAAGGGAAACTAAGTCATCACAAAATCAAAGTACATTCAACCAGCATAGAGAAGAGTGAAGAACATGCAATCATACAATTATAAATGCATGAACAGAATGAACCGAGGAAATGAAAGATAGTGTAATGAAACACTTTAGTTCAAATTCGTCAGAGCACAGTCACAAATTTTTCAGCAGCGGAATAAAGTAAGAGAGGGTTGAGGACACTGAAACCAGGTAGGCTCGGTGAAGACAGTGGATTTGGTAGACCAGTTCCAGTTGTTGCATCAATTGTACGTCCGGTTGAGGCTGCCGAGTTGCAACTTAGAGGACACACAATCCCCACCATATTCCTCTCGATCTAAGGTCACTTAGTCCTCACCCAATCACTCGTGTTAAGTCTTCAAGGTAGACTTCCAAAACCTTCACAGACTTGTTCACCGGCACACCATAATGACTCTTGGTGTACTCAGAACTTGATGCCTAACCATTTGTAAGAATGACAGTTTTCAAAGGTAATAGGCATCAGATCACATAGATCAATCTCTTCAGTGATGCTCAATCACTTTGGCTCTGGGTTTATCCTTGCTTAGGATTCTCTCAAAGTCGACAAACAATGGGTTGCTCTCTTATGACAAGTTTCAGTTTCTCTCGGAGCAGCCAACCAACAAGTGGCTATAGGGGCGGCTATTTATAGCCAGGGGCAACCCGACATGAAATGTCATAATTGCCCTCTCTGATTCGACCATCATCAGGATAAGGATCCACTCGACAGTTGGTACGCGGCGCAGCAACGGTCAGAATTTGAAATCTCAAATTCATCAGGGCACTCAATTTCCTCACTTTTAGGCAGAACGCACTGGCGAATTCCTAACTCCTCAGCATGACCAAATTTTTCAACGACCAGATGAACTTCGTCACTATCGCTAGCAATTGCGCCAGTTGTACTGGAGATTTCCAAAGGCTTCACTCGAAATGGCTTTTATGTATAGGTTTGAGCATCACTTTGGAAATGTGAAATATGATTCACCTAGAGCCCCTTTAACAGTACGGTTTTTCCTATGACTCAAAGAAAAAGAAAAGAAACTATGAAAACAAAGTCTTTTTCAAAGTCTTAACATCAATTTCTTCAAAGGCTGTGCCAATTTCATCACCAATTTCTTCACTTGAAGACGTACATTTTTAGGGGTCATCTTCCATGTGTTAAACCAAATCTTCTGTGACTTTGTCACGTGTGTATACTCACAAACTCATTAGTTCCTCAACCTATTTGTTGTCAATATTACAGAACCACTAAGGGGGCAATTGATGCACTTACAATCTCCCCCTTTTTGGTGATTGATGACAAATTGGTTAGGTTTCAACGAGAGTAAAAATAATTGAGTGTAAGTACATAGTTTTGAAGAAATTGGTTACAAGATATTGAGTATCTCCCCCTGAAGATGTGCATATGAGGAATTTCCTCTGGATTGCAAATGCACATGGCAGGTTGAATTTGTGGAGATCTCCCCCTATATCTTGGAATCCAATGATGCATGATCATAAGATATTTGAAGAATATGAATGCATGATGAAAATTGGTGTCTGGCGAAATTGTGCATGCATGAGAAGTTATATATATATATGTATATATATATATATGTGTGTGTGTGTGTGTGTGTGTGTGTGTGTGTGTGTAAGATCAGCGCATGCATATCAAATGAAGCAAAAGAGCAAGATGACGAATAGTATTAAGTTACAACTCATCAAGAGCACATCCAGAAAAGTTCAAGAGTTGCAACTTAAGCAAAAATAGCCCATATAAAGACCCGCTTGAAGACTAACTCAAACTTCTCCCCCTTTGTCATCAAATGACCAAAAGGTGAGGAATTTGAGAACTAGCGCCCCTGAAGAAAATCATCAAGGAAGGAACGAAGGATCATCAACATTGTTGGGCTCGCGCGGTGCAGAAGGACTAGCATCAGTGTCTTCAATAGATTCATTTTCATCAGTAGAGCGCGGTGAAGATTCGGAGATTGGCATCAGAGGAGGAACTTCGGTGTTCTTGAATTTCTTCCTTGGTGGTTCATCCCAGTCGAAATTCATTTGGAAATCTTCAGCTGCAAGTTCTTCATCTGTCTTGAGGTGTGAGAGTATGGCCCAACTGCGATCAAATATCTCATGGAGATAGTACCTATTCTTGCATACTGCGTTATGTGTCACAGTCATGTTGGCTTGTATGGCAGCGAACTGACGCTTAACCCAACGGTGATTCTTGTCAACTTCCTGATGAAGACTGATAAGCAGCTCACGATCAGTCATGACACGTTGTGCTTCTGGTGAGGAAGATGGTCCTTAAGCTTTTACTGATGTGTCTTGGCTGGCAGATTCATCAGCTATGGAGCTGGAAATGGGTTGACAAAATTGTCCATCAAGGGGACGCATTCCTTCATCGACAACGCTCTTGCCTTTGCCAGGAATAGTGGATAATGTGCTTTTGACATCATGCATATAACTCAAATGATTCTGATGGCCAGCCTTGTATTTGATTGAAGACCGGGATCTGATGAATCTCATAATCCATGGTGCATACCGCTTCAAGTCAAATGGGAACTGGGCGACAGTGACCAAAGTTCTCAAAAATAAATCATGAATGTTGATGGGAGTGCCATGTATGATGTGGAATAGCAAATTAATCATGACTCCCACAACTTCTTCAGTGTTGGAATTGTAGCATTTGATTGGACTGAGGGTCTTTGCCAGAATGCAATACACACTCTTTGGCACATATAGCAAATTCTTCACTAGGAAGGTTGTCCTTGGAGCATTTCCTTGAGCCATTGGTTTCATCAGCACTTGCATCAGATGATTGGGCAGCTCAGGTTCTTCATAAATTTTCTTGGCTCCTTGGGGTGGATTCACTGGAAGAGCATGAAGTAATTCATCAATAGGTGCTTTGAAGTGAGTGTCTTCACTCATCCAGTCCAGAGCCCAAGTAGTTGTGTCATCAACGTTGCTTGAGAAGTGCACAATAACATAAAATTGAAGAATAAGCTCTTCATTCTTGTCGCAAACATTTGTGCAGAAGTTGAGCAGTCCAATATCATGTATCACAGCCAAAACAGGCCGGAAGCAAGGAATAGATTCCATATCCACATGAGGAATATGACAATGCGGGAACACTTTCTTCTTATCAAACAATAGTGAAGCATAGAAGCTTATCTATGTCCTTGTATAGAATCTTAAATGCCTTAGCTTGGCCGAGTCATAGGGTGACTCACCAATGAAGAAATTCTTTTCATCGAAGAATTTGGCACTGTCAAATTTTGGTAGCTTAAGGCTTTTGCCAAACTTGGGCATAACTGGGACATGTTGAAGATTGTGCCTTTCTTTCTGATATCAAGGAATGGTCGTGGGGACCCAGTTGAGTCATTTGGATCAGTGACAACCATGGCATGAGCAACTACTCAGTGGTAGCAGTTGGTACTGTGTGAGAGTCTGCAGAGGAGATGCATTCATTAGCATTTTCATCAGCTTCAGCTGTTGCAGCTGGAACTTCTTCAGGAATGCTTTAGAGCACAGGTTGTTGTTCTTCAGAACTAGTTGAAATTTCTTCAGTGCGCTGAGGCGACTGAGGCTCTGTCGCGAGGGGAGTGGTGAGGGGCTAATTTGGGTAAGCTGCTTCCCAATATTCGTCATGGAGTGGAGCAGTTGTTTCACCATCGATACCCACGTCCTCCTCATTTTCTTCAATTAGCGGAGTATGTTGAGGGGTTTGAATAGTCTCTTGAGGCGCATATACATTAGTGTCAGCCTAAATTTCACCATCCATTCACTGGTACATCGAGGTGCTATAC
Source organism: Triticum dicoccoides (assembly GCF_002162155.2). NCBI lineage: Eukaryota > Viridiplantae > Streptophyta > Magnoliopsida > Poales > Poaceae > Triticum > Triticum dicoccoides. The sequence goes on along the minus strand of NC_041381.1, from coordinate 229,513,163 downwards.
AAACGGTTTTTAACCCTTTTCCACGATGTCGTTCTAAACCGTCGCCAAGTTAGTGACTGCGATAGGGGGGTCCTTCCCACATGACCCAGAAACCATTGGGGATAGGGAGCCTCGATGCATATATAGTACTCCCTACTCGTTTGTGCTTGCATTGACATCACAATCGGTATTCTGTGGTTCTACGTTTACGATGCGTGACCCATCACAAATAGTTCACGATTATAGAAGTAGACAATCACACACATTTACTTTTCCTCGACTGTGTGCGGTTTCATGTAAGAGCACACAAAGTTGTCGCTATAAAACTGTATGCGAAGCTTGAATACATCCGACATGATTCATGCGTCGTACCTGCATCAGATAATCGACCTATCGCACGCGTTCTTCTATGACCAAACATTTGCGATGCGCACAATATCACAAATAGTCCATAACTGCGAAGCGTGTGTGATAAGGTGACTATCGCAAACATTTAATAAGAAAGAATTGTGTGCGATGCTGTTGTTAATAGCACGCATTTTCCTTGGTTGATCGTGTGTGCAGTAGAGATTGATGGCACACGTAGTGGATCCTAGAAACGTGTCTGATCTCCACGTCTATCGCAGGCGTTCCGCTTTCCCAAACCGTGTCCAGTGTAATCCCTAATTAATCCCTAATATAAAATCACATGTTTTGAATCTGAAACTAGGCAATCACTTATTTCATATCCAACCATGTTTATTACAAATATTAGGTTCAACCATGAATGCATAATTCGATGCACATGTACAAATGCTGAAGAACTACAGAAGCCCCAAGTAAAGAATGATGAACCACTGTTGTACTAAAGACTGTAAAGAGAGAGGCGAAAGACATTCTGGTTGCTGGAGAAGGTGAAGCAGAATGCCCATATTGTTCCCTCCGCCATACGTAATGCATGCACGACTCCAGGCCAACCCCTTGTGATGGCTGCCCATCCATCCTTCACTGTCTTCATTAGGACTTCTCGATGCTGATTGTAGTCTGGATGAAATACTTTAACCTTCATTGCATGTCCACCAATCATGCACTTTGCGAGGTAATCTTGAGTGAACTACTTTGGGAACCACTGCGAACAAAAAAGATTCAGACATTGTTGTCTAACAACTCATTATGGGCAGTAAAAAGAGAAGGCTGCAGAGTTTGTAGTTACCATCCTACAGCTCACTGTTGTGTTTGATAGAGCATAAAAAATTAATTTGCTTGCCACCATTCGTAGATTTTTTCTAATAATCCTTATCAGTTTCCTCACTTGATGCTTGTTCATGAATATCTCATTGCCCCATATGCAAAAAGGGTCGATACGTGGATCCTTGCCAAGGGCATATGTACCTACAAGCAACAAGTCAACATTAGAAGCTAACAAGTGTCTAGGCCTGGATCTATATGCACTACATTAT
>NC_041381.1:229448508-229511284 GCF_002162155.2 Triticum dicoccoides | reverse complement strand
CGAGGGATGAAACTAACCTTGGCGGAAAATGGTGGCCACTCGTGTTGTTGTCCTACATAAGTAGTGGAAATGCATGAGAAGTACAACAACCTTAACATCAAACAAATATAGCAAAGGTAAACAACATCATCTCCAAATGATAGCTTGAATCTGTTGGTTTCAGCATGCTATTAAAGCAGATATAAAATGGAAGGCTATGTTCCCGACAACAGGCTTAACAACCATCAAATATTGCAATTCAAACTGGTCTTGTTGAAAATGAATAGAACGTAGGTAATGCTTAAACATCACACTAGATAAATGTGTAAAACTAAAATAAAGGGCATGTATTAACTACACCAGGCGTAACTGGAACCAAATATAGCCGTTAAAACTGGTATTGATGTAGTCGAGCGGCACAGTTCTGACTTGCACATAATGAACATCACATTGTGAATGATTGAAATAAACAAGGCATAAATGATTAGTATAACAACCAAATGTAGCCATTGAAAACTGGATAGAGTCTCACTACAACCAACCTAACAAGAAAATACAGATAAATAGGGCATATGCTTGAAAACTGGACAAATGTCAAGTATAGCCTTTGCCATGCTTATTTTGCAAGACTTTATGTTGCTGTTTGAAAACAGAAAGTTGAATGCTAGTGCAGAAATTCTCTTGAAAAGTCAGAATGTGATAAAATGTTGGAACTTTTTGCACAATAAGATTTGATAAATTTTCTACAGTGTGGTAATTTTCAGATTTTTTGGAGTTAGGGAAGTATGATGAATATTGCACTCTTTACAGACTGTTCTGTTTAGACAGATTGCTGTTATGTTTGCATTGTTTGCAAATGTTTGCTCGCTTAATGATTCTATTTTAGGATAGGAGTATTAAATATGCACATGCATTTATTATGCAATGTTAAATTATAATTTTAGTGATTTGCTACTTTAGAGACTGATAAGGTGTTGCATTGATTTATACTAACATATCTTACGAGTTCTTGTTGAAGTTTTGTGTCGATGAAGATTTTAAGAATTAGGGAAACCGTGTTATGAGAAGAATGAAGAAGACACAAGAGCTCAAGCTTGGGGATGCCCAAGGCATCCCAAGTTAATACTCCAAGAAGTCCCAAGCATCTAAGCTTGGGGATGCCCCGGTAGGCATCCAACCTATCTTCTTCAACAATTATTGGTTCGCCTCAGTTGAGCCCAAGTTTTTGTTTCTTCACATGAGTTGCGCTATTCTTAGAATGCCATTTTGTTTTGTTTTTATTTCTGTTTTATTACAATACTTAGGTCTGAAAGTTTTAAATAAGAGAGAGTCCTCAATTAGCTACCCATCTAGTTAACTACCCGCTTGATCTTCACTTATATATTTTTGGAGTAGTTTGTCTTTTACTCTTGTGCTTCACTTATATCCTGAGAGTAAATTGTTGAATGAATTGAATATCATGAAGTTGAAACTAAATGTTCATATCATGCCTAGTAGTAGCTCCACATTGAGTTTAGAAAGTGAAATCTTTTGAAGCTTGACAATCACAATATTGGTCATACAAGCAATTCATGAATGATTAGTATAAGGAAGAGAACTTTCACATGCAAACATATTATCTTGGAAATATTTTGTGATTGTGACTACCCATTAATTATTTTCAAACTTGATCAAATTAGTTGAAGTTGGACAAGGAAGACAACGTAATGAGTTATGGTTGCCTATATTTGCATAGAAGTTATATTGTCATAGATCCTCCAACATGTGGTGTTTTCCTAGGATCATTTTCTAGCAAAAAATTCGTACTAAGTAGAGATATTACTTGGGCATCCAAATATGTTTGATCTTTTATTGTATGGGAAAAATGAGCGTTGTATGAACTTGTGATGGCAAAGTAATAAAAGAGACATACTGCATAATAAAGGTTGCTATCATAAGGGGCAATATAACGTGACGTTCCTTTGCATTAAGAGCTTGGGCATCCAAATAAAATGTGCATGGCCACCTCTGCTTCCCTCTGTGAAGGGCCTATGTTTTACTTTTCAGTATTTACTTTTATGCAAGAGTCAATAGAATGCATTCTCATTAAACCTCAATTATTCTCTAGTTGGCAAGCATCATGTGGTGGGGAAAGATCTAGGCACATATGACCAGCCAAATATATTTGATCATGATTTATTATTGTTGAAAATTATGTTGTCGGTGCAACAAACCCTGGGTCTATTACCCTGACTGTGCACAGGCACAAGATCAAGATTGAAGCACCACTCCAAGACAGAGTATAAGAAACCAAGGGATTCGAAGAACCAACTAGCAGATTGAAGGGACCAAGGCGGAGCCAGAGAAGCAAGATATCATCAAGAAAGAGGCCCCCCTTGCCAGGCAGGCAAGCCCGGCAAGGGGCGAGGCCACCCCCAGAAGAAGATGAATAAGGCATCCCGGCAGGGCCTGCCAAGACTTGCGAAGGCCAGATCACCTCACCGACCACTCCTCCACGACTCACGTCGTCGATCAGTGCGGTGTCAAGCCGCAAAGTGATTATGTGGAAGCCATTCGCCACATGGAAGCCCCTTTCTACCAAGAAAACCCACAGATGACACCCGTCCTATGACGTGTCAGGCGAGCAAGCGTGGAGCTGGTGATTTAGCCCGGCAAGCCTTTCCTGGCAACCAACGACATGATGTTAAGCGGTGCATTAAATGCGCCCTGTCAGCCTGCGGAGTTAGGTATGATAGCACTATTTGCTATCTTATCAGTGTCTAATGACTGATTTGCCACTGTGGTGACCCCTTAATCTATAAAAGGAGGCCCATGGCAACGGTTCGCGGGGTTGGGAAGTTGGAGAACTGACTCCCCCATACGCGCGTAGTCGCTGCCGCCCTGAGGCAACCCTTGCCAGGCAAGTGTACTATGCTCCACCACCACATTTACACCTTCAATCCACCAAAGCAGGAGTAGGGTTTTATGCCTCGTGGTGGCCCGAACCTGCCTAAACTGCCTGTGTGATCTCTTCTATGCTGTACCACGTTGGTCTGCTCTTTGTGCAACACGACGTCCCCCTGCCGAACCAGCAAGGGGCCATCCTGGTCCCATAGGTGCAGTGGTTTCCCGCGACATCTTTGGCACGCCAGGTAGGGGGATCGCTTGCACGAACCTGAAGGCATGAGCAGTGTGTCACCTTCATCACTGTTTGCATCTTCAACAGCACCATCGACCATGGAGCCGAAGAAGAAACCAACTTCTTTGGTTCATCCATCCACCTCGAAGGCCCCGCCGCCCGCGGCCTCCAATGCTGTAGGGTCGCGGAGCCACACGAGGACGGGGACACTGTTGGGGATGTGGTCGAAGCAGGCGGCACCGCCACCACTTCCCCTGCAGCCGGCGCAGGGGCAGGAGGCACCAGAGGAGAGCAACATCAGCAACACCTCGACGGCCACATTCTGCTCACCGATGGGCATAGCCGCAGTGATGGCGCTCGATCTGGGGCGAACCGCCGCCCTCCGACCGCCCCTGCCACAGAAATGACCGCTATGCGGGCGCTTTCCCCTAGGCGGGTCGACCGAGCTGCTGCGCCCAACAGAGCCGCTGGCCCTCGAGCGCCTCTGTCTCACCACCTTGCCATCCAGGTGGTTACACCGCAATAGCTAGGGCGCAATGCTGCCACCATTGCCTCCGTCAGGAGCCGAGCGACGACGCGGTCGACTTCATCATCATCTATGACAAGCACAGCCTCGGAGGCCATCGTACGGGCTTAGCTGCTGCTGAGGTTTCCGCCGGCGGTCGAGCAGATGGACGAATGGCGTGCCACCATCCAAAGTCTGCTTGGTTTCGCCGAAGCCGAGGGCTCACGACGAGCTGGCCCGCCACGGCCTCCCCAAGCAACGGCGACGACCCATGCTGGTGCCCGTAGGAAGGGAGTCGTCCCCACGATGCAGTCCCCACCACGGCAGCCAACACGAGCGTGAACAAATCAAGACCCTGACGACGTCTCGATGGCCTCCTCTGACCCTCGAGCACGTCCAGGTCAACGACGAGCCTCAGAAGATAGGCGGAGAGGAGACGTGTGTGTTGTCGACCAGCGCCACGACGATCTCCTCCGGACCGACGGGTGCGACGGTCCCGAGTCGGCGAGCTAGCGCTCGATATTGGCGCCCCCCTACCTTTCGAGGTTGGCTACCCCGCCTTCACCCGCGAGCTGCGGCAAGTCCAGTGGCCGTCCATTTGCATGTTCAAGCCAGAGATACCTGAGAAGTATGACGGGAGGCTGAACACGGTGGAGTTCTTAAGCATCTACACCATCGATGTTCAGGCTGCCGGGGGAAGAGATGAGAAGGTGTTCGCTAACTACTTCCCTTTGGCCCTCAAGTCCAATGTGAGGTCTTGGTTGATGCACCTGCCGGAAAACTCCGTTTCATCATGGGCAGACCTGTGCCACGAGTTCATCAGTGCTTTCACTGGTGGCCACTAGGAGCCGGGCTGACCCAGCGACCTGCAACTTCTCCAACAGAAGGAAGGAGAAACCCTCCGTAAGTATTCATAGAGATTCAGCAAAGTTCATAGAAATATTCCAAATATCTATCCAGCAGCTGTGATAGCTGCCTTCCAGTCCAATGTGCGCAATCAGCTGATCCGTTCTAAGATGAATGTACGGTTGCCCAAGACCATGAAGGATCTGTACACCCTAGTGGATAAGTGTGCTCGGATGGAGGAGGGAAGGAAATTTCCTAGAGAGGAAGATCACATCAATGTTGGTTCAAAGGACGATGATGAATTAACTAGTCAGAAGAAGAGCAAGAAACGCAGTAAGAAGTAGAGGGATCGAAGCTAACCCCAACAAGATCGAGGCCATTGAGCAGATCCAAGGGCCAAGGACAGTTAAAGATGCGAGGCGCCTGACGGGATATGTTGCCACGCTAAGCAGATTCATCTCCAAGTCTTTCGAGTGTGCCCCACAGTTCTTCAAAATTTTGAAGAAGGCATGTCCTATGAAGTGGACCCCAGAAGCAGATGCAGCTTTGCAAGAGTTGAAAGCCTACCTGTCTTCTATGCCTACCCTGGTTGCTCCCAAACCCCAGGAGCCGCCTCTACTATATTTGGCGGCAACCAACCAAGTGGTCAGTGCAGCCTTGGTAACACAGCAAGAAGTGAATGAGGAAGAGAGTGAGCAGAGACCGGCAGAGTCAGACAAGGATCAGGACAACAGTGAGCACGTCAACGAGGGCAACCCCAAGGACGTGGCAAGGAAGAAAGTGGTGCAGTGCATAGTATACTTCGTCAAATCCTTGCTACAAGGGGCTAGATCGAGGTACTCTAGCATGCAAAAGTTGATTTTTGGTCTCATCATGACCTCAAGGAAACTGCGCCACTACTTCCAAGCCCATGAGATCACGGTTGTCACTCGTTTCCCGTTGCAACGGATACTCCGAAACCCAGAGGCTACCGGCAGAATAGTGGAGTGGTCTTTGGAGTTATCCAGCTTTGGTTTCAAGTTTGAAAGCAGATCAACTATCTAGAGCAGGGCATTGGCAGAGTTTATTGCAGAATGGATGCTAACCCCTAATGAGGAGGTGACTGAGACAGTTATCCCCGGCAAGGAATCAACCCAGGAATGGATTATGTATTTTGATGGTGCTTTTCCCTGCAAGGTGCAGGGGTTGGCGTGCTTCTTGTCACCCCCTCCGAGGAGCACTTGAAGTACATTGTCCAAATGCATTGTGCCTAGAAAAAAGCAACCAACAATACTACACAGTATGAAGGGCTCCTTGCTAGGCTCAGGATTGCAGCCAAATTGGGAATTAAGAAGCTGATCATTCGAGGAGATTCACAGCTGGTGGTGGGACAAGTCAACAAGGATTATGAAAGTCCATTGATGGAGGCATACATCAAGGAAATGAGAAGATTGGAGGAGCACTTTGACGGATTGCAAATTGAGCATGTACCCCGTGCAGAAAACAACATAACTGATCATCTGTCAAAGTGTTCTACACAGAAGCTTCCCGTGGAACCAGGAACTTTTGTGCTCCGTCTTACTTAGCCCTCTGTATCCCCAGCAACAATGGCCAAGAAAAGTAGAAAGTTGGACACCGGTAAGCCTCTCCCGGTAGAGTCGTTCGCTCCCGGCAAAGACCCTGCCAGAAACAACTCCTCGCAGCCTGCTGGACCACCCCCTCCAGCCGGGCCCATGGACCCTGCATACGAGGCTGGTACTCCCACAGGAGAGGAGGTGCCGTTAGTCCTTGTTGCCGAGCCACAGACTCCAACTTGGGCAAGGCATATTGTCCGCTTCCTCCAAACCGGAGAGCTTCCCAGCGACCAAGATGAAGCTGAAAAAGTAGCCTGGAGGGCTAGTATGTATCAGTTTGTCGATGACTCTCTGTACAGAAGGAGGCCTAACAGTGTGAAATTGAAGTGCGTCTGCCGGGAAGAAGGAAAGGAACTGCTGGCTGAGATACACAAAGGAATGTGTGGCTCCCACATTAGATCAAGGGCATTAGTTGGGAAAGCATTCCGGCAAGGATTCTATTGGCCCACATCCCTTCAAGATGTGGTCGAGCTAGTCACTAAGTGTGAAGCCTGCCAGTCCCATTCCATGAAAACCCACCTGCCTGCCCAAGCGGTTCAGACAATCCATCTATGATGGCCATTTTCAGTCTGGGGGCTTGATATCCTCGGCCCCTTCCCCCAAGCAATTGTGGGCTTTGAATTCTTGTTCGTTGCCATCGACAAGTTTACAAAGGGGACGGAAATGACTGCCATGAGAAAGGTGACTGGTTAGTCAGCTATCAAGTTCTTGAAAGATCTGGTGTGTCGTTTTGGAGTTCCGGCTAGGATCATCACCGACAACAACACCCAGTTCACGAGCCGCGCCTTCATGCAATATGTTCATGCCCTCGGATGCAAGATCTCATTTGCCTCTGTGGCACACCCCCGGAGCAATGGACAAGCTGAGAGGGCGAACATTGAAGTGCTACGCGGTCTCAAGACGAGAACCTTTGATACGCTGTAGAAGCACGACATGCGGTGGATCGAGGAGCTGTAGGTGGTTCTCTGGTCCCTCAAAACGAGACCAAACCGAGCTACCGGGAAGACTCCCTTCTCCCTAGTCTACGGGGCAGAAGCAGTTATCCCCACGGAACTCATTTATGGGTCGCCTCGAGTGCTTGCCTATGATGAAGTCATGCAAGATCAGCACCGGCGTGACAACGTTGTGCTACTCGAGGAGAACTGTCTCCAGGCTACTACGCGTGCTGCACGCTATCAGCAAGCCCTGCGTCGCTATCACATCCGTAGGGTTCATGCCCAGTGTTTTGAGGAAGGTGACCTTGTCCTTAGGCGCGTTCAGTAAACCAAGGGTACACACAAGTTATCACCGAAGTGGGAAGGCCCTTACAGGGTAGTACGAGTCACCAGACCTGGCGCAGTCCTTCTGGAGACCGGAGATGGCACTCAGTCGCGAAACTCATGAAATATTGAGCATCTCTACAAGTTCTACCCACAAGGCGCGAGGGTGCCGGGCAGGCCCGATGGCCACCCATTTGTACAGGCCTTGCCTCAGGTACATGTAACCCCTTGTACAAAGCCGGGGCGATGACCCCATGCAAGAGAAAATAAAGAAGCCTTGTAGGGGGGCCCAACCTAGATTGCATGCATGCATGAGCATTCCAGATCACTGCATAAGCATTTATTGGGCATCTACATATGCATATAGATAGGATCACATCATGCGTTCATTCTCATTTGCATGAAGCTGCAGGTTCTTGCCGTGAACTTGGCTTCTACAAGGAGTTGAGAAGATTGCCGGACACTGCTATCCCCGACAAGCCAAACAGATAAGTTCTACCTCTTGTCCATTTGTGTTATGTAAGCTATAACTTATGCATTAGAAAACCTCGCCACTCTTTCTTAGACTTAGGTGCTCCCATTCCTGCCTCGAACGCTGCTTCGGTCAGGATGGTCGCAGTGGCCTTTGGTAATGGGAAGTTGGCGGGGGGTTGGTCCCTTTGTCTGTAACCCGGAAGATGTGGCTCTCCAGCAGACAAAAAGGGTTCCAGCAAGATTGCCTGCCCTAAAAAACTCGTTTATTTACATTGAAGAGGCATCTCGCCTATGCATGGACATATACATGCATGGGTCCCCGGCAAGGTTCATCTTTTTCATTAACATGCTGATACAAGTACAAGCATTACAGAACATGAACGTGGACTCAAGAGATTACATTATTTGAATTAAAATTTGGCAAGTGCCTACAAGTTTAAGATTGAAAAAAGATAAGTGCCCCATGATCTCCTCTTTTCATTTTCCCTCCCCCAGGCACTACGGTGGAAGGAGGAAAAGACGAGAAAAGCTCCCAGGCGGGAACCCGTCCCGGTCCCGTCGCGGCCCGCCCGGAGGTGGCCGTACGAGACCGGGTCTGGCGAATGTGTGGAGGAGAAGCGTAGGAGTGGGGCGGAGCACCCCCTACTGCCGTCACCAGCGAGAAGACCTGACTCGAGCTCTGGCAGTGTCCTCCATAGAGGCTCGGTCGAGAGATCGCTGGAGGAAAGGCGGAGGCGCCAAGAAGACATCCCTCCCTGTCTATAGCCCAAAGAGGTCGATGATTATGGTGACGGGGAGGGAATGGAAGGACGGAAGACGAGGCGGCAGGTCGCAGGTCAGAGGCAAAGGCATCCATGCCATCGTACTTCAACCTGACCCTCTACCACTCGCTACCTCCGCCTTCCCTCATTTTCTCTCCATCACCATCGCCCCCGGGAAGCGCCAAGACTCCAGCCAGACGCCTTCCCGGGAGAGACGGCGAGTGGCCAAGACGGTCAAGGGGCTTGAAGGACGCTGCTCCCCTCCTTGGCGGACAGGAAGGCACGCCTCTCGTCGACATCAACCCCAGTTCCAAGGAGAGGGGCCATACTGGGATTTCCAATGATCTTGAGCCCTTCACCTTGGACTTGGACCAAGCTTACTCCCCGATCGCTAACACCATCACTAGGCATCATCCACCCAAAGCTAAAGCCCGGGGCCAGCCACGGGCTCTCCTTCCCAGCATATCCAAGACAGAGCAAGGGAGGAGACAAGAGGAGTGCGGATGAAGGCCTCCGCTTCTCCCCCACTCTTCCTTTTATAGGCAAGCAGGGGAAGGGAGCTGGGTGTTGGTTCCGTCATGAGTAACCACCGCCCCCTCCACCAATTCAAAGACGCCGGGCCCTCGCCATTATGCTCTCCTGCACCACGCGCCTCCGTTACCTACCCCATGCAATGCATGCATCATACATGGATAAGGATAAGGGCATGGCGGGAAGAGTGAATTGGCCACTTATACGCCGTGCGTTAAAGTCATTCACGGGCCATTACTCGAGCGGCCCCACCACTATTGGCTTTACACGACGCGCGGGGAAACCATAAACAGGCCCAGAATCAAGACTAATGAAGAAGCAAAGAAGATCTCAAGAGACCAGCCTCTTCAGCAACTCTGCCTGTGCACTTGTTAGGCCCTACCCTGACAATGATCGACAACGCGCTCAGGGCAGGCCCCAAGGCTTCTGTCGGTGCAACAAACCCTGGGTCTGTTGCCCTGACTATGCACAAGCACAAGATCAAGATTGAAGCACCAGTTCAAGACGGAGTACAAGAAACCAAGAGATTTGAAGAACAAACCAGCAGATCAAAGGGACCAAGGCCAAGCCAGAGAAGCAAGATATCATCAAGAAAGAGGCCCCCCTAGCCGGGCAGGTGAGGCCACCCCGAGAAGAAAATGACCAAGGCGTCCCGACAGGGCCTGCCGGGACTTGCGAAGGCCTGATCACCTCACCGACCACTCCTCCATGACTCACGTCCTCGATCAGTGTTGTGTCAAGCCGCAAAGTGATTATGTGGCAGCTGTCGGTGTCAAAACCGGCGGATCTCGGGTAGGGGGTCCCGAACTGTGCGTCTAAGGCTAATGGTAATAGGAGGCAGGGGACACGATGTTTTACGCAGGTTCGGGCCCTCTCGGTGGAGGTAATACCCTACTTCCTGCTTGGTTGATCTTGATGATATGAGTATTACAAGAGTTGATCTACCACGAGATCGTAGAGGCTAAACCCTAGAAGCTAGCCTATGATTATGATTGTTGTTGTCCTATGGACTAAACCCTCCGGTTTATATAGACACCGGAGGGGGCTAGCACTACAAAAAAAAGACACATCCGTGACATTTTGGGCCGAACGATTTTTTTTCTGTTATACATATGACACTTCTATGACGATAATTGTGACAAAACCCGGTATCATCTTAGATGTGGTGGGCTCCTACTTCTATGACAAAAAATCATGACAGAAAATGGACTTTTCATCCTGGGCGGGCCGGAGACACAGCTGCATGACATTCTTTGGGCCTTCCATGACGGAAAAAACCGTGGTAGAAGCGAGGGGGAGGAAAATTTCGGGGAGTTGCCGGTTATGGTGGGAGACCGATGCGCGTTTCTCTCATACGTACGCGCGTGTGTGCGAGGCATTGGCTCTAACTGAAGCCGAGCGAGGCATTGGGATCTAACTGAACCCGAGCGATTGCACTGCAGGCTACGCGTTACTGAACCCGAGCGATCGATCGATGGCTGTTAACTGAACCCGATGGAGCGATTCCTTCGCTACTGCTGCTAACTGAAGCCGATCGATGCTGCCTCTGGGATGAACAGTGAGTGTTGCGGGGGGTTTGGATGAATAGTGAGCAGTGGCGTTGCCTTTGGATGAACAGGAACCCGTGTTGTGGAGGGCTGGATGAACAGTAGACGGTGGAGGGGTGGCTGTGGAGGGGTGGTTGAACAGGACCCCGTGGTGTGGAGGGCTGGATGAACAGTAGACGGTGGAGGGGTGCCCGTGGAGGGGTGGTTGAACAGTAGCCGGTGGAGTAGCGCGCGATGGAGGCTGGATGAACAGGAGCCCGTGGAGGCTGGAGGAGGTCGACGGTAGCCCATGGAGGCTGGAGGAGGTCGACGGTGGAGATGAACAGTATCCCGTGGAGTCCCATTTTGCGGTACGCCACACCCCTCCCCCCCGTTTCGACCGTAGCGCTCCAACACAAGTCCGTTTCGTCCGTTTTGCGGTACGCCACACCCCTCCTGATCAACAGGACCCCTATTTCGACCATAGGAGGTCCATTTCCTCCGTTTTGCGGTACGCCAGGCCCCTCCCGATCAACAGGACCCCGTTTCGAATGTGGCCGGTCGAACACAAGGCCGTTTCCTCTGTTGTGCGGTACGCCAAGCCTCGTTTCCATCGCCTGTTCCGTCCAAGCCCTCCCGATGAACACGACCATGCATTCCATTCTGACCCAGCCGGTTGGCTCCCCATGAACACGACGACGACGCTGTTTCTCCGTTCCGACCCAGCCATGTACGTATGCGCGATAGGCATTAGAGACCCTGCCCGTATGTACGTACATGGCCGTATTTTCTTTCTTGCACCCTCGCCGTTGTACGTACGTGTACATGCTACGTGCGCGCCTCTACTACGACACGTGCGCGCCTCTACATCTACGACACGTGCGCACCTCTACATCGACCAGTATGTACGTACACGTCCGCGACCAGAATGACAACACTACGTACGCTTCGACCAGGTGGGTCCCGACTGTCAGGCACTTCCTTGCGTGCGAAGATGTAGCTGGTGGGTCCTAGCAGTCAGGGGGGCGAATCGTTTTTTTTGCCCGGACGCACTTCCTTGCGTTCGAAGATGTAGCTGGTGGGTCCCAGCAGTCAGGAGGGCGAATCGTTTTTTTGCCCGGACGCACTTCTTTGTGTGTGAAGGTGTAGCTGGTGGGTCCCAGCAGTCAGGTGGGAAACGTTTTTTTAGCGAAATATGGTGGCCCGTCTGGTGGGTCCCCGCTGTCAGGTGGAGGAATAATTATTTTTCACGTAATAAGGAGGCACTTCCTTGCTGCGGCCGTGGACCCGGCTGTCAGCCTCTCCACGTACAGTGCACGTCCGATGGAAGCCGTTCCTTGACCACGTTGACCACGCCGCGCCGAGAGCACCATGGCGGTGGACGACGGCGAGGCCTAGGAAGGGGATGACGCAGAGCCGGGGAAGACGTGACAGTGGATGCCCACGCGTAGAGGAGTACGAGGGTTCACTGGTTCGCTGTGGTGTGAGGCTGCCGTCGCTGCAGAATAACAGGGGGTGTGGGTGAGTAGAGGGATGGCCTAGCCAGCGGTGGGAGTAGTAGGGGCGGTGAGGCCTCCGCCGCATCGCAGCCGGCCACGGGAGGCAGGAGCACGAGGCACGACCGGCGCTGGTTTGGGCGGCTGGAGCAAGAAGACCAGAGGTTGAAGAAACACTATGGCCGTTGGATGGACATCATACGGTCACTGGAGCTAGAATCGTGCATATTGACTAAGTTGACAAAGCCCTCCGTCCCCGTCAACTTAGTAGGCCCACAAATCAGCCTGCCACTATACTGGGTCCCAGCTAACAGGGGGAGTATTCATTTTTTTTGTGCGTAAGAAGGAGCACTTCCTTGCGTGCAAAGATATAGCTGGTGGGTCCGAGCTGTCAGAGCCGGCCGCGGGGAGGAGGGAGCAGGCAGTCCCGCCGGCGCTTGTTTGAGCGACTGAAGCAGGAAGAGCAGAGATTGAAGAAGCACGACCGCTGTTGGATGGCCATCCAACAGTCACTGCTTGTGCGTCAACCTTTTTTTAGGAAAGCCTCAAATCTATGAAAAACAGCATACAACCCATCTGCCATTATTTTTAATAATTTACAGCCCATTTGCTAATTCTGAAGGTTTTTTTGGAGCCCATATTATTTTTGTTAGCATTACAGCCCATATTGTGGCCACGATTAAAAACTTATACGAAATTTTGCATATTTCGGTGCGGTCCAAACTATTTTTAATCCCGAAATTTCGACTCACATTCAAACTGATTTTAAAAATAAATGTATATCAATATAAAATCCAACAAATTCTCCACGCATAAAAATTAATGTAATTTAAAATCTCGAAATAAAAAAAAAGATATTTGAAACTAACTGCCGGTTTGATGTGTTTTAAAAATGTACAGCCCATTTCTCATTACTGATGGGCCATTTTCTCGGCCAGCCGAATGAAAGCTCTCCTCGTCTTGGAAGATTTGCAGCCCAACAGGCCTGACAAAGCAAAATACTTAGCAAATCACAAAAAAACTGGGCTGTGGCCGTGGACCCAGCTGTCAGCCTCTACACGTACAGTATTCTCCTGATGGAATGTCGTTGACCACATTGACCATGCCGCCCCGAGAGCACCATGGCGGTGGACGACGGCGAGGCCTAGGAAGGGGACGACGCGGAGCCGGGGAAGATGCGGCAGTGGATGCCCACACGGAGAGGAGTACCAGGGTTCACTGGTTTGGCTACGTGTGAGTCTGCCGTCACCGCAGGGCCTGGCTAGCGGTCGGAGTAGTAGGGGGCGATGAGGCCTCAACGGTAGCACAGCCGACCACTGGAGGTAGGAGCAGGCGGTCTCCCCGGCGCTGGTTTGAGCGGCCGTTGCAAGAAGAGCAGCGATTGAAGAAGCAACATGACCGTTCGATTCAAATCCAACGGTTACTGCTGCTAGAATCGTTTGTTGACTAAGTTGACAAGCCGTGCATACGCGTCAACATAGTAGGCCCACAAGTCAGCCTCCCAACCGGTGCGTCCCAGATGTTAGTGGGAGGAATCATTTTTTTTCGCGTAATAAGGAGGCAGTTGATTGCGTGCGGCCAGACCAGCGGAGGGAGTAGGGTGGGCCGGGGAAGCCTACGCGGCATCACAGCGGGCCACAAGAGGAGGGAGCAGGCAGTCCCGCCGGCGCTAGTTTAGGCGGCTGGAGCAGAAAGATCAGAGATTGAAGAAGCACGACGGCTAGAATCGTGTGTTCACTGACAAAGCCTTGCATAAACATGTCAGCCTTGAAATCTGTGGCGTGTACAGTCCATTTGCTATTATTTTTATAATTTTTACTCATTTTCTAATTCATATGGAATTTATTGCAGCCTGTTTTCCATTTTTAGAATTGCCAGCCATTTTCTGGTCAGTACCAGGGTCAAAAAATTAACTAAATATGTGGAAAATTTTTGCTGGGGAACGAAATATTCTTAATCCAAAAAACAATAGCCATACTAAAACAAGTTTAAAAATAAGTTAGTACTATGTCATGTTAAATCCAATGAAATACGTATAAGATATCAGTGAAGAACAAAATTCAAAAAAAACTAATATCCCATTTGCTCGTCTTGAAAGATTTGTAGCCCGGTAATTCGGAGAAAACAAATAGGCCTAGGTTTGGTATTCTTCAAAAAGAAATACTGGGCTACCTATTTTCCCAAAGAACTGGTGCATGAGCATTTAATTTTATTTATTTATTTACTTATTTATGTTTAGGGGACCATGAGCATGTACCTGGGCCGGATTCATGTGAGAGCGTCCCTTCTAGTTAATTATGGGCTTCTCTATTGGGCCTTCATTAGTGGGCTGCATGTTATCAACAAGTGGAAAATGTGTTCCATACGAAAAATAGTATGAGCACGTACGATACAGGGCACTAAAGGATCGAACCATGCAACGACTTCCAAAACAGTGTGTTTGTCGTTCTAACAACACATTTATATTCAACCAATAGACGAAATATACTACTGATTGTACATTGAAAACAGCAGTAGCAACAACCAGGGCTGGGGGTGCAACAGAAGCAGTAAGCAGGCCAGAAGAGTGAAGACGTAGCTCTCTCTTCCAAACCAAACATCAGCCATCATTACAAAAGGGCTACCAAAAAAGAACAAGTGTATGCATCAAACTAAATAAAGATCCTACTACACCAAGTGTACGCATCTAACTAACTGGCTCAGTTAGACGTTACTATTTATTAAGTTGTGGAGATTGGCTGACGGCTTGAACCAGATGGGTGCCTGACGGGGGAAACTCCAGCCAGCAGGTCAAAGTCTGATACTTGCGACCCTCTCTCCTACTTTGGGCTGCAGAGCGTGGCGGCACATATCAGGGTATGGTGCATGCAGAGACGCATGGTACGCTGTGTACACACAGTTTTGCCTGATGAACGAAACCACGCTACCATCATGATCCTTGCCGTCGGTTATCTCCTGGTTAATTGGATAATTAAGTCCGACAAACAGAGAGCGTGTGCCAAGGCTACTTACCAGCCTCCAGTCAAAAATTCCTGAAGGCCCAGAGAAGCTGGGATCCTTCTCAAAGACCTTGCAGTGACTGTGATTGTATTCCGCGAAACAACATGTCCGGTACGTGCAAACGATCATCAATCTTTCGCCGTCGTCTGATCGAGCCAGGAACCACCTGCAACTGCCATGCGGCTTTTCTTTGAAAGGTTCTGGGATTAGGAAGGGTAGGGACACCAGGCGGCCTACAACATCATATCAAGTTGGAGTCAAATAAAAAAGGGCTCTTGATTTAGTCAATCTTAAGAACAACATGTTATGAGCATGAATATTTTTTCAGTAAATGTTGACAATAATATAAGCAAGCCATCATGATATCATAGGAAAGTAACATACTGCTGTAACAACCGTTTGTAGTGATGACTGGAGTAGGCCAGCAATACGTCCAGCCATAGACGGAGTCGACAGCGTAAATGAAGCCCTTGTGTTCAATGGCATCAGAGAACCATGGAGGATGTATGATCCTGCGATGGACGTGCAGATTTATCCACTTACCGTAGTGACCTGTCAGATAGGCGAGACCACGGTTGAAGAACGCAATTAGCATGAAATCTTTATAATTCCCAGATCTTGTGGGCACTTGGCAGATTACAACCTTGAGCAAATCAAACTTGGTATCATGTTGGCTACTGTAAGATTCCGAGTATTCTGGGTCGCGGTGCCAAAGCAGTGCAGTGTTAATCGAAGGAAGGGGGATCAATCGCCGGGTGTAGACCTCCACGAGCATCCAGCTGTCGCGACCGTCGATGAGCACCATCCAAGACGTGTTCATGCCGACCCAGTACGTACCGTTAATGTAGCTGAGGCTGACGAGGATCGGATCACAGTGAAGGGGGTTGATGCTCGCCACCCTACGATTGTTATGTTGTGTGACACGCCGTTTCTGAAGATCAGGCGGCATCAGCATGCAAGGAGCTGGATTAAAAAGCTACGGCCTGAGGGCTTTGAGTAAACGGTACAGCCCCGACGAGCACACGGCGAGCGGCATGGTACTGAGATTGTCCACACGCGAAACAATGATCTTGATTACCTCTGTGGGGAGCGAATTCCAGCCACTCTTTCGGCGGATGCTGCTCGGTTCTGCCATTGTTAGTGCTTGGGTTTCGGACGAGGGGGGGGGGTGGGAGGCGCCTTAGCGGGGATGGAAGCTTGGACGAGATTATGTGCGGACAAAGATGGAGAAGCGAATATGTGCTACGGGAAGTGGACAGGTGATGATGACTACAGCACGCCGCTTGACTTACGAGACACATACCAGCAGCGTAGGGTCATATTGATGCCAGGCAACTTGCTTGAGTGATCACAGTACTGGTACTCCCTATAGTACCTACTACAGTACTATGCCCTAGCTTGCTAGAGTAGAGTAGTATAGTAGGACTCTACTCTACTACTAGCACCAGAGGAGTAGTATATTCTAATCTAAAATAGTTACAACTTGGATGCCCGATCGTGGAACGACTACGAACCATGCTCAAAGACCGTGTCTACGTGGTGTTTGGACTTATATGCAAAAAGATAGCAAGATACCCGTGCATTGCACGGCACACCATCATCACCAACTCGGTTTTCTATAAGAGTAGATATATATAGATATAGATAGATAGAGACTAGGGAGTACTAGTAAGGACACCATCTACTGCTTCGTGTGCTACTCCTGCGCTCCATTCGGCGGCCGCAACGTCCCCCCTACAGCCACTCCCTCCTGCGCTCCATTCGGCGGGCGCTGTTGAAATCTGGGGAGCGCACTCTCACGACTGCTGGCAGCCACGACTTCACCGACGATGACTTCTTCCCCAACCTCGGCAACCTCTTCCTCAACGACATGGGCAACAACCTCAACGCCAACGGTGCTGCTCCCATTGCACCGCATGTGTTTCTGTCCTTCCTGTTCAGAATCGTGGTAGAATTCATGTTTATACTCTGTATCCTACTACTATGCTAGTCCACATGATTAGTTTCATCTCTGTTATAGCCGTCATGATTTATTTTGTGCTTATTCGGATTAAATCTCGTAGTAACTTGATCACATATTCAACTGGCGCAACGTCCCCTACAGCCACTCCCGTTTCATGGACGGCCTGGTCGATGCCTCCAAGGAGCCCTTCGTCTACTGCTATGAGTGCCCGATGCCGTTTTATGGCTCGCCGGCGGGCATGGTGCATCACCTCACGGATGCGTGCAGCAGTCACTGCTGGCCCTTGGCGGAGAACATCAAGTACGACACGTGCTACCGGTTCACCATGCCGGAGTCGCCGGAGGATCACCGCCGCCTACTAGTCTCGGAGGAGGACGGCAGCGTCTTCCTCTTGATCGTGGGAACCGACGAGGCCCACGCACGCCGCCGCCCCGTCTTTGTAGCGTGCGTCAGGGGCATTGCCGCTGACGCTGATAGTGACACGAGGCATGTGTACGGGTGCAAGGTCAATGTTACTACCTCTCCGGGTCACGTGGGCGGCGAAACCGGCCTCATCGGACAGACTTGGAATCTGAGGAGCTAGGACTATCCCGCCAATGTGGACTTGGAAAACTCATGGCATCCGTTCTATCCTTTACCCACCGACTCGGTGCACGGGGACTCCAAGGAGGTTCACCTGGACATACGCATTATCAAGTGCACTTAGAAAACATGTAGTGTGTGTGTGGGCGCTTATGGCGTGTGTCTTTGCCGCTTTTGATTCTGTAAGCTTGTCGTTAAACTTGAGTGGCTTTCGCCGCAGTCCTTCCTTTGAACTGCTCCTCTCAGTGAGCTGATGTAAGACACTTTGGGTTTCATTTGATAATGGAACTGGGGAGGAGCCTCCCTGTTCTTCTAAAAAATGCATTATCAAGTTAAATGTTGATCATTAGTCTTCGCTCAATGTAATCCGCTGTCTAAGCATGTGGAGACTTCCATGCAGGATCTTGCTCTATTGGAGTATTGCGCATGAATAAAAGTTTATCCGTTTATGGTTTAGTCTAGAATCTTCCATGTATGAATTTTTACTACAATACTGGTGAAAGACTTACGATGAACCCTTTCTTACATCTCCTCTGCCCCCTTGCAAGTCATCCTGATTTAATCCATCCGTCTAGGTGTATAAGGGCATGGTTAATATTACTTAATAGTATAGCCAACTGTTGACTATAAGAAAGTGCCATGTCATCTGTAGCTAACATGTATAACAATTGATACTCAAAAACTAATTCTTAAAGATCATTTCTTGCAAAGCACAATAAGTGTTATTTCTTCACAAGTTTTGGATGCAGGTTGAACAGTTGAACGCTTTTGTTTGCAAAAGATACCTTTTTATCTATTTCACCCGGATGTTTGTGAGCTCTAGAGATGAGATAATATCCGAAGAAACCTATCGATACCTGTTACACATGAGATGACCCCCACATCCTTTGTCAAAATAAACAACTCCCCGATCAATGCATTTCACTCTTCGGTGCAACGCACGGGAACCTTACTACTATAGATTAGTACGACCAAAAATTGAACTAACATTATATATAGTACGATAAATACTGATGCATGTCACCTAAAATTATATCATTCAAAACTATGTTCAAATACGAATCCAACGATATAGTTTTTGTTGACATGCACTAACATTTTGTCAGTTAAATCTTTAGTCAAATTCAATGGGGGACTAATAAACCACGACCGATGTAGTACAAGTGTAGAGGGCGGCGCTGCACGGGAGTCTCACCTCTCACCCCGCTCGTGGCGCGGCAGTAAAGCCGTCATATCACAAAACCCAACCACTCCCATTAATAAATGGCCTGGTAAAATAAACGGACAAGCAACCATCACATCCCTCCGTCTTTTTTGCATTTCATTTATCTGCATTTACTTTCTCCGGTTCATCTTCCACGCTCGATCCGTAGCTACTACTCCTAGGGCCAGTTCTTTTGGCGGCTTCCCCAGCTTTTCCCACAAGATTAGTCAAAGTGGAGAGTAACAATAAGGCGCCTCACTCATTTATTTGGGCTTCTAAACTACTACTCCGTCCTGGTTTATTCCTCACCACTGTAATTTGTGCTAAATTTTGACCAAAGATTTAACTGATAAAATATTACTCAAAACAATTAGGCATGGTGCATCTAGGTGTGTAAGTCATCTTACGAAAACCAAATAATCCAAAAACACTTAGGCACGGTGCATTAACTTCTACCTCTTTTCTTGTTTCTTGACATATCAACCAATAAGAGATAAAGAGTGTGCATGCTTTTAATGACTTGAGATATCAAACACGACATGCAGTGGTTAGTTCATTGCATGCAATACGATTAATTAGCAAATAAACATTAACGTTTCTCGTTTTCTTCTCGGCGTCCCCCACAACATCATAACTGACAACGGCACAAACTTCACGGCCGACGAAGTTAAACTCTGGTGCAAAAACATGGGCATTAAGCTCGACTACGCTTCAGCCTATCACCCACAAACTAACGGTCTCATCATGAGCGGCATCAAACCCAGACTAGTGCGATCCCTCAAGGAATCTAACACGCACTGGGTAGTGGAGCTTGACTCCGTACTCTGGGGGCTTCGGACCACGCCGAATCGCACTACCGGATTCACACCATTTTTTATGGTATACGGCGCAGAGGCAGTTCTGCCCTGCGACATAATTCATGACTCACCTCGCGTGCACATGTACGAAGAAAGAGAAGCCGAGCTCGATCGGCAGGACAGCTTGGACGCATTGGAGGAGGAGCGCGATGTGGCAAAAGCCCGTTCCGCATTCTATCAACAGCAGGCTCGAAGATATCAAAGCAGAGAAGTACGGGCCAAAACTTATAACGTTGGTGAACTAGTTCTACGCCTGCCGGACAAGAAAAAGGACAAACTAAAGCCCAAATGGGAGGATCCCTTCATAATCGACCAAGTACTGACTGGTGGAGCGTACCATCTGCGAAACGCATCGGACAACCAACTCGAGCCGAACCCATGGAACGCAGCACGCCTACGAAGATTCTACGCCTAGCGCCGGACTCCGTGTTCGTCTCCTTCCTCTGTCCCCTTTTTATTTTTTCACATTAGCTGCCTGGCATTTCTCTCCTTCTCCCTACCTTTTTTTTCTCCCAAGCCCTTAGGGGCTTGCTTGCGCATTGTCCGCACATACTTGACGCGCCACCCGCGCTCATCATACCTGGGGGCTTCTTTATCAGAATTTTATATAAACGGGCCTCATGCCCAAAACATGTGTGGCACTTCCGCATGAACCTTTTATACACCATTATATGCATCGATATGACTTAAGTTTTGGCCAAGCTGGGTTGCCTGGCTCCTGTGCTTACCCCTATGTTCCCGTTCGTTCGGCTAGGTGGTAAAGGGAGCACCTCTGTGATTGTTATTGCTGGGTCAGCCGGATGTGTACCTCAGACTGGGTGAAGCCGAAAGCTAGCATTCTCAAGGGAATATTCGGTCGGTGAACTAAAAGATGATTTTTCTGCTCTTTTTAGCAGTTCGGACATGCACTTTAGGGCATGCCTCCTAGGGAAAGGAACCCCTAACGGAACTATCCTCCCTGGAAGATGTTTCTTACTAACCATGTAATATAACATAACTAGTTGGGCACTTGTCTGCTAAAGCAATTATGACCCCTACGCCTTGTCTCCATGCATGCCCCGGTTCTTACATAATCAAGAGGGTATTCGGACACACTCCGGACTATAGGGTCCAGAGGTCGAAGCGAAAAGGCCCACAATGACAAACGATCTACAATCCGGCTAGAAGGCATTTTTCATGTCATTTTAAATTATAGAGTCAATCCGACACGACATATTCTTCTTCAATACCATCCAACAGGTGGTCTAATTTATAGTCCTGCTGAGAATACTTTGCAGCCAGCTCTACCTGGCCATATACTAAACTGACAGGGATCTCCTTTCCGTCAGGACCCATAGGGCCGACCTCGGCCATGTGGTTTGGGCCAGCCTTCGTGTATCGAGTCTTCACCATGGCCCAGGCCTCCCTGGCACCTTGACGATAGGACGATATCTTCCACAACTGGAAGCGCTGCCGCACTCTCTCCAGCTTCTTTGCAAGCTCCCCAAGGCCTTCGGGCGCGGAGAGGGATGGCCACATAGCCTGGATGATGCCCTGCATTGCCTGCTGAACTCGTTCGTGCAGTTGCAACAGCTCGGGAAGAAGGTCCCCCGTTGAATCGGGCATTTCCTCCGCAGGACAATCTGTCAGTAGACCTACAGACATAGCTCTGTCAATCGACTTCCTCGCCCATTTTTTTTTCGAGAATTCGTTCAAGCACTTACTAAAAATGTCGCGTCGAAGTCGCCGATTCTCCTTTACGGAAGCAGACTGCTGAATACGAACATCCTTTAGTTCCTCGCCCAGCTGGGTATTGGCATCTTGAAGTTTGTTCTTCTCTTGCCTCACCCTTGTCAGCACGCTCTCGCCAGCCTTTAGTTGGCGTAGGAGTTGTTTCTTGTCCGGATTTACTCCGGCCCCATCTGCACTGTTATCGTCAGAATTGCACACATGCCGCACTTCACAACGGAATTATTTTTGAGAGCATATATTACCTGAGGGGGTTCCCTTGGCAATAGCTGAAGCGGCCAGTGTGGCCTCGAGTTGGGCCTTGCACTCTGCCAGCTCCTGAGACAGTTGCGTGTTCTTCTCTGTAAGACCCTGCATAACATATGATCCTTAAAACAGTTATCTTAACTATTTCAAGTCTCGGGGGCTACTGACATATATAACCATCAGATTTACTCACCCGTATGTCTTTTACATACTGCTCTGTGGCTTTGGCTAGACCATTTTGAGCGGCACGGAGGTACGCATCTCCCATATTAAAGGCGTTCAATGCCTCTGGAAAAAAACATGAGTCCTGAAGAACAGTCTGGCGATGTCTGTGGTTCATGGCACTCTCCACCTCTGAATTGGTGGCAGATAGCCCGTCTGCATCCTCTGTCGGAGGAAAGCCCAACGCGCGCCCCGTGTCCGCCTCCGCTTCCGGACCCGACCTTGAAGTCTGGCCGGTGGATATAGTCCGGCGGGCTCTCTTCTTCCTAAGGAGAACATGAGCGTTAGCATGACTTGAGGGCATAAACCCTAGGCGTTAAATTCGCACGCCGTACCATTGCACCGGAGTTTTGATCTGGTCCACACTTCTTTTTGGCCCGCCTGGCTTCAGCGGGCCTTGTTGGCTGCCACCGCGGGCCCGGCACTCCGCCTCAAGGATTTCCCCTGCAAAACGAAACACTATTGGTTTACAGCATTCAAAATAAGGCATGGATGGATCTCCTTCAAAGTACAGGGACTTCGGTCTTGGTTACCTTTAACGCTGGAAGTAGTCCGGGATAGTCGGCCGTAATGGCCACTAAGGTGTTGTCCTTACTCAATTGATGAAACACCCCATCAATTAACTCCACACATAAGTCCGGATCCTCTTGGGAATCCGGATCGAGGGGCCGTTCTGGGTCCTCGGGCTGTGGGGGAGGGCTGTTGATCTCCTTCACCGTCTAGCGTAGCTCCTGCATTAATATCGCCAGACTAAGTACTCAATTATGGGAATTTCGAAAGCGGGTAGATAAGTGAAAGTGTAAGCTTACCCAACTCGAAGGGCTATACATGGAGAATCCGCCCCATGGGTTGACACGGATGAATTCCTCTTCTTCTCCCTTGTACAAAGTGGATATGATCTTCGTTAGAGTGGCAGCCGAATCTGGTCCCTTGCGACCTCACCGGGTGGCGTCGTCCTCCCTGTTGAAATCCCACATGGGGTGGCCTCTGTACTGAAGCGGCTGCACCCCCCGCGTGATGCATGTGGCCATGACCTCGATCATGGTCAATCCAGAATGAGCCAACAATCTTATCCGACTCATCAAGTAAAGGACGTCCCTGTCAGTTTCCCTTTGAGGATTCCGTGGGTGCCAGCTCAGGTGTTTCTTTAACGGAGCGTTGTTAAACTCAGGGAGGCCGATCCCCACAGGGTCTGGCAGGGGGACGTCATCCATATAAAACCATTCCGAAGGCCAGTCCTCGGACGCCTTCTTAGGGGTACCAGATAGGTATCCGGTCCCGGTGATGCGCCATAGTTCGGCTCCGCCCACTTGATAAATTGACCCCTCCTGAGAGCGGGGCACAAGGCAGAACAACCTCTTCCACAGTGCGAAATGGGCCTCGACGCCCAAGAATAGCTCACAGAGGGCCACAAAGCCCGCAACGTGCAGTATGGAGGCAGGTGTGAGGTTGTGTAGCTGGAGGCCATAGAACTCCAGTAGACCTCGGAGAAACGGATGAATTGGAAATCCGAGTCCCCTTATTAAATAAGGAACTAGGCACACCCGCTCTCCTTGAGAGGGATTGGGGATGCTCTCCGCCTGCTCTCCGCCGCCATAGGTGACAATCCCGGATCGAACTGGGACCATATATGCCGGGGGGAGTAGCCCCTTGGATTTAAGCACTACTAGCTTGCTATGCGGGACAGAGCATCTATCCCAATCCCCAGGCTTGGGGCTGGGAGCGCGAGAAGAGGAGTCGCGTCGGCTGTCCATGATGGAATGGATTTTCTGGTCAGAAGCGCTCCGATGAAAGCTTGCGAAGGGGAGATGGTGTGGTTTGGATCTAGATCCTCGTCTCTTTTTATATAGGCAGCTTATTTGAGCAGCTAGGGGGGAAATGTAAAAATACCCTGGCTTTTCGCATTCGTTCGACACGTGGAAGATGGCCTTTATTGGACGTGGAAGCCATGGAGCGCAGCATTTATCAGAAGCCGAACACTATTCTACAAGTATATGGAGCTGGAGAAGAACCCGCCTTGCAATGCCGAAGACAATTTGCGCGCTGGACTCGTCGTCATTGAAGCCTGGTTCGGGGTCTATTGAGGGAGTCCTGGATTAGCGGGTGTCCGGATGGCCAGACTATATGACCTTTGGCCGGACTCCCGGACTATGAAGATACAAGATTGAAGACTTCGTCCCGTGTCCGGATAGGGACTTTCCTTGGCGTGGAAGGCAAGCTTGGCGATACGATATGAAGATCTCCTCCCATTGTAACCGACTCTGTGTAACCCTAGCCCTCTCCGGTGTCTATATAAACCGGAGAGTTTTAGTCCGTAGGACAAACAACAATCATACCATAGGCTAGCTTCTAGGGTTTAGCCTCTCTGATCTCGTGGTAGATCAACTCTTGTACTACCCATATCATCAATATTAATCAAGCAGGAGTAGGGTTTTACCTCCACCGAGAGGGCCCGAACCTGGGTAAAAACATCGTGTCCCTTGTCTCCTATTACCATCCGCCTAGATGCACAGTTCGGGACCCCCTACCCGAGATCCGCCGGTTTTGACACCGACAGTGCTCCTCAAGGCCAACGAGACGCGGTCGGCCATGACCGAGGACCGTGGGCATGACTTGGCCCATCCAGCTAGTCCGGTCAGTTTTTCATGCTTTCAAGGTGTGTCCTTTACTTGCATATTCGAGGGAGATGCCTAAGCCTCCCTACTAATTCTCTCACGCCTGGACAAAGAAGGTGGAGCGGATTCAGTGTCCGGCTCCGCTGCCCGAAGACCCAGAAATCCCACTTCTGACGAAGATGCTGGTTCCGGCGCCCTATCAAGTGCCGGAGAAGAAGGCCAAGAAGAGGGCCAACGGGACCAAAGGTGGTCTCCGTCGCAAGGGCACTTTGGACATGACATCCGAAGATGCTGGGACTCATTCCTCCGCCGCCGGGGAAGATGAGGAAGAGGAGGAAGAAGAAGAAAGTCGTTCCCCCTGAGGGGGGTGGGGGAGAAAGAAAAGTTCGGCCTCCACGCGTCTGGAGGCCGAGGCGTCCAAGAAGGGGAAAGCTTCCCTTCCGGACAGCTGCACCGCAGCCACCAAGAGGAGCTCGGAGTGGTGGCCCAAGGAGAAGCCCTTGGCCAAATCGTGAGTACCCGGACACATTCATATATGCGGTCTCTCTACTTCATTGTTTTAACGTGTTGAATCATGTATTTGCAGTCCGCCTCGGTCCAACCTCAAGCGATCCTCATCTTCGGGGGATTCGCTGGACCCGGAGGCGATGGACAGTGGGACCCTTCCATCGACCTCCTCTCCCAAGGCCATGGAGGACACCGAGGTGTTGCCCCGAAGGATCCCTGGCCAGGGAGAGGTTCAGGAGGCCGTCCGGGCGGCGCCAGAGGGTGAACCCTCAGCCGCCGGACACACGGGGGAGCAAATCCCCATGGAGACTGGCGCTGGGGCCATATTCAGTTCGACCCCCAGCTGAATACAACTCCGGAGACCTCTACGGCTCCGGAATCATGCAAGCAGCCTCCTTCAAAAGAAGGAGGTGCGCCTACTCCACCGGTGACCTCTGTCCATCCAGAGGCACCGGATAATTTGTTGGAAGCACTGCGAGGCGCTTCCATTGTTGAATAACACCGTACCCTTATGGGTACGGTGATTGAGAGGATCCAGTCCGCAAAGAGCGGACTGACCGAAGCCTGCACAAGCCTTCTAACAGGCTTTGAGGTAAGCAATGCAACTATGCAAAAAGGATGTCATTGTATAGACAGTAGCCCCTGAAACTCTGTCCGGTGTTCGGAAAGAAAATCCGAATAGAGGATCAAATAATTTTTGCAGGAGGCTCTTACCACTCCTTATTCCATAGTCCATCGAATCTTTACCCAAAACTTGAAAACTCCACAACACAAAACTCAACATAAAACTCGTAAGCTCCATTAGTATAAGAAAATAAAACCACCACTTAGTTACTGTAATGAACTCATTCTAAATTCATATTGGTGTAATATCTACTATACTCCAACTTATATATGGTTCATACCCTTTGATACTACTCATAGATTCATCAAAATAAGCAAACAACACATAGAAAACAGAATCTGTTAAAAACAGAACAGTCTGTAGTAATCTGTATCAAACGTATACTTCTGGAACTCCAAAAATCCTACCAAATTAGGAAGTCCTAAGCAATTTGCGTACCAATCCATAGCAAAAAGAATCAGATCAGAAGCACGTTTCTTTGAGTTAACAAAACTAATTTACTGGGTGCAAAAGTTTCTGATTTTCAGCAGGATCAACACAACTATTACCGTAAGCCATCCTAAAGGTCTTACTTGGCACTTTATTGAAACAAAAGATATAAAACATGATTAATACAGTAGCATAATCATGTGTACACACAAAAACAGTAAGGATAAATATTGGGTTGTCTCCCAACTAGCGCTTTTCTTTAATGCCTTTCTAGCTAGGCACGATGAAGACAATGATGCTCACATAAAAGATAAGAATTGAAACATAACAGGAGCATCATGAAGCATATGACTAGCACATTTAAGCCTAACCCACTTCCTATGCATAGGGATTTTGTTATCAAACAACTTATGGAAACAATAATCAACTAGCATAGGAAGGTAAAACAAGCATAAGTTCAAAAATTGAAGCACATAGAGAGGAAACTTGACATTATTGCAACTCCTACAAGCATATGTTCCTCCCTCATAATAATTTTCAGTAGCATCATGAATGAATTCAACAATATACCAACATCTAAAGCATTCTTTTCATGATCTACAAGCATAGAAAATTTACTACTCTCCACATAAGCAAAATTCTTCTCATTCGGAATAGCGGGAGTATCATAAGAGACTTGAACACTAAAAATTGTTTGCACATTAAAAGAGTAATGTTCAGAAAAAGGGTAATCATAATCATGACAAGTTTTATAAATATAATCATCACTACTTTTTATAGCATAAGTTTCATGACAATAATCATCATAAGTAGCAACTTCGTTCTCATCATAATCGATTGAAACCTCTCCCAAGATAGTGGAATCACTAAATAAAGTTGACACTCTTCCAAATCCACTTTCGTATTCATCACAATAAAATTCAACATCCTACAAAATAGTTGGATCACTACTTCCTAAAGTTGACACTCTTCCAAACCCACTTTCATCAATATAATCATCATAAGTAGGAGGCATGCTATCATCATAACGACTTTGCATATCAAAACTTGGGATGCTAAAAGTATCATCTTCATTAAACATAGCATCCCCAAGCTTGGGATAAACATTAATTTCAGCAAACAAATTCTCAAATATTTCATCCTCATCAAACATAGCTTCCCCAAGCTTGGGCCCTTTCATATCATAAGCATAATCACTCTCATCATTAAAAATATTGATAGCACCAATAGTATAGCAATTATCATCATCACAATGAGTAGTAGGAGCAATATCATTTGGGAGGGATACCTTTTTACCTTTGTTGCTCCTTCTTTTGTTTTTCTTCTTCACAATATGTGTGGGTTCAACCTTCCTCTTTGAGCACCATGTTGACGAGATTGGTTGAATAGAAAGCTCCTCCTCGTTACCTAATTAATCACAAGAAATAATAGGAGGATATTGGGAAGTCTCTTCCCTTTCATTAGTATTCTCATCATCTTCTATTTGCTTTCTTTTCTTTAGGTAATTGGCAATATAAGGATTTTCAATGCAATTCTCCGCACAAAACATATAAATCTTTTCTTGATCAATATCAAGGAAATGCTCAAGATTAAATTCTGGAATAGGCTTAGTTAAATGTTTCAACTCTTCATAACCCAAAAACAAACTAAGTTCATTATAATGTGCAAGGGAAATCAAATCATCACAATTTTTGGACACGATTCAGTCATGAAACAATTTGCATTGGAGATGTAAATGACCACGTTCATTGCAAAGTTCACAAGTACGGCAAAGGAATTTTAAATTTTCAGCACTCACATCTAGCCTTTCTTGCAACCATTTAGTTTCTAAATGCTTATGCCTCTTGCAATAAATATCTTCTCTATTTGGTGTGTTCATGCAAACATGTACTCCATAAAAGTTGACATGCTCATAAGAGATATTTTCCTCATGACTAGAGCAATCATCATTAATACTATGGCTATTCAAGGAGTTTATACTAACAATATTGCAATCATGCTCATCATTCAAAGATTTAGTATCAAGCATTTTAATGCACTCTTCTTCTAGCACTTGAGCACAATTTTCCTTTCCATCATACTCACGAAAGATATTAAAAAGATGAAGCGTATGAGACAAACTTAACTCCATTTTTTTGTAATTTTCTTTTATAAACTAGACTAGTGATAAAACAAGAAACAAAAAGATTCGATTACAGGATCTAAAGATATACCTTCAAGCACTCACCTCCCCGGCAACGGCGCCAGAAAAGAGCTTGATATCTACTACACAACCTTCTTCTTGTAGACGTTGTTGGGCCTGCAAGTGCACAGGTTTGTAGGACAGTAGCAAATTTCCCGCAAGTGGATGACCTAAGGTTTATCAATCCGCGGGAGGTGTAGGATGAAGATGGTCTATCTCAAACAACCCTGCAACCAAATAACAAAAAGTCTCTTGTGTCCCCAACACACCCAATACAATGGTAAATTGTATAGGTGCACTAGTTCGGCGAAGAGATGGTGATACAAGTGCAATATGGATAGTTGATATAGGTTTTTGTAATCTGAAATAATAAAAACAGCAAGGTAACTAATGATAAAAGTGAGCGTAAACGGTATTGCAATGATAAGAAACAAGGCCTAGGGTTCATACTTTCACTAGCGCAAGTTCTCTCAACAATAATAACATAGATAGATCATATAACAATCCCTCAACATGCAACAAAGAGTCACTCTAAAGCCACTAATAGCGGAGAACAAACAAAGAGATTATGGTAGGGTAGGAAACCACCTCAAAGTTATTCTTTCGGATCAATCTATTCAAGAGTTCGTACTAGAATAACACCTTAAGACACAAATCAACCAAAACCCTAATGTCACCTAGATACTCCATTTTCACCTCAAGTATCCGTGGACATGATTATACGATATGCATCACACAATCTCAGATTCATCCAACCAACACAAAGTACTTCAAAGAGTGCCCCAAAGTTTCTACCGGAGAGTCAAGAACGTGTGCCAACCCCTATGCATAGGTTCATGGGCCGAACCCACAAGTTGGTCACCAAAACATACATCAAGTGGCACATGATATCCCATTGTCACCACAGATAAACACGGCAAGACATACATCAAGTTTTCTCATAAAAGACTCAATCCGATAAGATAACTTCAAAGGGGAAACTCAATTCATCACAAGAGAGTAGAGGGGGAGAAACATCATAAGATCCAACTACAATAGAAAATCTCGGGATACATCAAGATCGTGCCATAGAGGGAACACGAGAGAGAACACGAGAGAGAGAGATCAAACACATAGCTACTGGTACATACCCTCATCCCCGAGGGTGAACTACTCCCTCCTCGTCATGGAGAGCGCCGACATGATGAAGATGGCCACCGGTGATGGATTGCCCCTTCGACAGGGTGCCGGAACTGGTACATACCCTCAGCCAGTTGGACTTTTTGTGCGGTTCCACTAAAATCGAGCATCCCTGTTTGCATATATATTGAAAGTGTGATTACTGTAAAAACGACACTAGTTGAAGCATAGACTCACAAATATAAGCATTCCAATTTCTTAATGGAAAAGGTAGCAAGACTGTTTCTAACCACCTATTTGAAGGAATAAATAAGGCAACAACAACTGATATCAGAAAGGCATATATAGTTCTTTTTGAAAGAATGATCGACTTCTGACCTTTCCTCTTCTTTTAAGCATATTTTGTGCAGTTCAACTAAAATAAAATGCCATCACCAACTTGACAATTTAGTGACACTGTACAAAAGGAAATGACTTAACATTACATCATGATGTCAGGTATGTAGTCGACAGGCATTAGAGACAAACATACAGACCTCCTCCGATAACATAATCAACATTAATTTTAACAAAGGTGTGACTAGCTTTACCGGGATAATTTGAGTGAACTCTATACCCTCTGTTCCTGAATATAAGATGTTTCGCCGGTTCAATTTAAAGTACCCAAACGTCTAGTATTTAGAAAAATAGGTAGTAGTTTTCCTGAGCACATATCTGGGAAAGCTTGCCACACTTTATTTATGTCCATACGTTGATGCAACACCATTCGAATACTACAAATATACACTGATCCATTGGCTAGTGCAACAGTAGAGTAGTTAGTTACAGGGTACAATACAATGGTTTAACTGAACATATTTCAATAAACTCTAGCACTGGAAGATTTCTATAAGAATTAATAATACAAAATGTAAAGGTAACAAGTTTCAACATTGGTATACTAGCTGTGCATGAGCATTAAACCAAATACAAAAGTCTGAAGGTAACTAGCATTATTAACTAATGACAATATAAAAAAATTGCAAACCATGTACCTCCAAGGTAAATATCATTTCGAACTCATGGGGACCTAAAAAATTGCTATCCCAATCTTGATAGTCGATCAAACATAAAAACTTGATCGAACGAATCAAGAGAACAGCCGGAGGAGGAGGTGCCCACTCTTGACCTTTCCTCTTGTCTTCATAATTTTTTGTGCAGTTTAACCAAAATAAAATGACATCAGCGCCTTGGCATTTTGGTGACACTGTACAAAAAAATTAACTTATTTCATGAAAGTGAGGTATGTAATCTATAAGCATTACTAGTGCAAAAATCTGAAGGTAGTAACAAGTTTCATCGTTGGTATACTGGCTGTGCAATCAACGGCTAACCTGAAATAATCCAGTGACATTAAATGGCATTGCTTAAATGTATCGGTGGCATTAGACTGAGAGCGACATTAGTTAAATGTGGCATCACTTTAGCAGTAGCATTGCTTGACTTGACTGCTGGCGTTATACTAACAGCAAAAAAGTGGCAATAAGAGCATGGGAGGCCCATTCGGACAGTGGGCGCACCAGTACGATGTACCTCAACGGACGCAGAGTGGTGAAGGAGGTATGGTTGCTCAGAGCAACAAATATCCAGGCAGCATATGTGGATTACGTCCCATTTTTGTTCTCTTTAGCCACCTTTTTCCTATGTGAGGACAACAAACCGATTGACCTGGTCATTCTCTATTGCGTTGTCATGCCTTTCTACCCTTCTTCAACCAAGAGATACGAGGCTCGTTCCTTAGCTACTGATTTTCCCCTTTTCAACCTAGATGCGGGTTCGATGCCTACTTTCTTGGACAGTAAAGTCTCCCTTCCTTTCCTTTTTCAACCCAGACACGGATTAGTCTGCATGAAGTAGGGTTTCCTTTAATAGTGCAAATTATGGTTTTCATCTGCATGGCCAGCAGAGCAGAGGATAGCAAACTGGGAAGATGGTGGAGTGGAAAAAGATCCACATGCAACGACGTGGCAGATGGGGCAATAGAACAAGGGTATGGTTCGAAAAGCGGTAGCATACCTGAGGGTCGGCGGAAAGTGGCTTCGCTTGTGGTCATCGTCCTCCGCACACACTACGACAGCAAGCTTCGGGACGGAGACCATCTCGCGCGGGCGCTAGGTCTGAGAGGACGGCCCTGTCGTCGGTGCGTGACCTCGCTCATCGACGACGAGTGCGTCAATGTTGCACGTCCTTTTCTTCCCCGACGGATCTATGACCACCGGTGAGGAGGGAGAGAGAGGCCGTCTTTTTAGATCTAGAGAGAGGGTGATAGTGTGAGAAGCAAGTGGGCAGCCCTTAGCAAGAAAGCGCTGAAGCTCCAGCCTATATATCTTTTTTATACTACTAGTACTGGAGGTGGAGTAGTGGTAGAGTAGTTTATATTTTCTCTGCGCACAGTACCAGTTAGTCGTGCTTCAAAACTGAACGGCATGCCATTAAAAAAATAAAGGTCGATAACTAATGTGGCACCTCGGGCCAACGCGGCCAGATCACATTTTGCACGAGAAATTACACACCATGTTTCGTTGACATGTGGTCCCATTCCAACATGTCAGTGAGACGACGACGAGTCCTTTTCTACTAGTATTTCCGAACAGACGTGTAGGCCGGGGCGCCTCTTCGTGTACCGTGGGAAACTGGCAACCGTCCACCGACTCTTCGCCTTTCCCTATTGATTTGGAACTGCTGTCGCACGCTCTTCCTCTCCATCCTCCATTTGCCTTCACCCTTCCTTCTGCCATTGTTAGATCGTCTTCTCCATGGAGGGAACAGGCCGGAAACGACCCCATTATTCTTGCCCCGATCTGAAAGATGACATGGTGGAGGAACTCATTGATCGGTGCAACGTCATCACCTCGGCTAGCATGGCAGGTTCGTTCAAGACCATTCTCGACTCAACTAATAACATCATTACAAGGAACCCAAGGGTCAAGGAGCGGTTTGATCTCCCCTATCTTCTTTGCCGTGACCCTGATGACTGGCGCGGGGACGACAGAGGCCTCGCCTTGTGCAAGTTGATGCCGCTTGATAATGATACATATGATGTTAAGATGCCATCGCTTGAGGGCAAGGATTAGGGAGGCGCAAATGGATATTGGGTTGTTTATATTGGGTACAACTGCGAGTGGGAACTTGTGAATGTGTACATCGTCACCGGGTTCCACTTCGAAAAATGTCAGCAGACTGTCCAGAGGTTGAGCACACCGGTATTGTATGCACGTTCAAATACGTCATGGTGACTGTCTTCTACGGAAGATAGCAATTTTTCGAGTTCCCAACCGCTCTTGGAATTACAAGAACTATGAAGTTGTTGCTGTCTTCGACAAGCTTGTTGCCGTACTTTGTGGTCCGACTCGATGGATATTGCTCAAAAATCAGTTTCTATACATGGATGTGTATTGTGATGCAATTCAATACGAGGGTCTTGTGTTTGCTTCCACCACTCATGGCACTGTTTTTGCATGGGATCCTCGTAGTTTCGGCACGTTTGTCTTCCAAGGTAATTATAATTGTTTAATCCGCATGCATGCGGGTTATCAAGTTTCCTTTTACTAATTAACCTTCTTCTTGTGTTTCCAAGGTCCCATGAACATTCCACCACCTATACTTGAAAATTTTTATAACCAAGGGGGAGATGACGATGGTGATGATCACGAGCATGAGGACGAGCAGAACTTATATACTCAGTGGCGCCTAGCAACTAATTCCGATGGATCACCTCTTCTTGTCTGTATACAGCGCACTGAGTTTGTTACTACTGAGGGAGCACGTGTTGTCTCCCATGGTCGCACTCTCCGGACCTATTCCAACACTCGTTGCATGGTATTCGGGATGGATACTAGTGTGCTAGCACCAACACCTTCTCCCTGGTACAAAATTGATAGTCTTGGAGAAAACTCGCTCTTCCTTGGACAAAACTATCCGATGATGGTGAAAGGCGATCCAACTGGTGTTGACACAACATTACTAGTACCATTTATGAGAAGCAACTGTATCTATACCTCGGACATTTGGGTGGTTCCCTACCCTGGTACTGATATAGTAGGCTGCTTCAGCCTGGATGATCAGTCCTGCGTTGGTCTCCAGATTGACAATAGATGGCCCGTCCCAGAGAATCACTTGTAGTTCAAAGCAAGCATTTCCAACGCCGAGGATTGGTTGAGTTGAAGTTCATTTCATTGCTGTTATTTGTTGTGTGATGAAAACTTCAGTATTTATAATATATCCTCGTTGTCGATGTGGGTTGATGACCTGTTGTATGTAATAAAATGATATGCCTGTGATAATCTTACTAAATTTATGAATGACTTTCGAGTCGCTTCTCTGAGTGAGTGGTGCGACGAGGCAAAAAATATTTTTCGAATACATAATTCTACGTGCATTGCAACAGGTTATCGGATGAGGCCAATCAACAATAGTAGTACACTATTTGTACTATCTTCACATGCTTCGTGCGTCGGGCGGGTGTTTTTACTGTAGCCATATGTTAGTGTTCGCTGTACGTAACCAGCACCTCGAATCCTCGATACTACTAGTAGGAGTACTATATAAGTAGTAGGAGTAGTAGGGTGGCATGGGCCAGAACAAGCATTCACGTCCAGGAGTACGGCACACGCCACTAGCACAACATCCATCTGACACCATATTTCTTGGAGTCCGTGCTAGAGCAATCTCTTCAACCTCATCGTTTCTCTAACTTCAGCCATCACGTGTCGGGCGAGGTGGGGGTTTGCTGATAGTCGGTTTCCTCAACTGCGGTCCCACTTGTTAGGCCAACTCCAACGCACGACCCCAAACAGACCTCCGTTTTGCATGAACTCCAACGATAATTTTGACTAGAAAAGCAAGACCAAATAAAACAAGAACCACAAGAATAGATTTTAGAAGATATCCAACTTCCATAACTGCTCCTGTAAGTTGGATTAGTGCCTTCTCGATGCATTCATTGTTGATTTGCGGAGGCTCGATCTTGCGTGCTTCTTTCTTTTTCGAGTGTGAAGAAGTAGACGTTGCTTCCTCGCATCAAGTCTCATGTCTAGCCTCTATTCTAGTAGGAGTATCAACAAGTGCACTAGTCTCATCTCTAGCCTCTATGCTAGCTAAAAGTGCTAGAACATCTACTAAATTGCGCTCTATCAATATATCGATG
Organism: Triticum dicoccoides; assembly: GCF_002162155.2. Classification (NCBI taxonomy): domain Eukaryota; kingdom Viridiplantae; phylum Streptophyta; class Magnoliopsida; order Poales; family Poaceae; genus Triticum; species Triticum dicoccoides. The sequence continues at coordinate 229,476,712 of NC_041381.1, read as the reverse complement.
TACTCTTCTTCCCAATACCAAAACTTGCATCCATTCCACACAATAAATTTTTTAAGTTAGCACAACTAGTCTAATCCGAGAGCACAACCGAAGATTTGGTCGGGTTCTTCCTCCTTTTGCCGACACGTGGGACATCCAGCATTACAGGTCGTGTCACACAAGAAAATAGAGTGGTAGTTGAAGCCACGTGATGTGCATCTTGGGTTAAACTGTAAATAGAATCTTACTACTCTTGAGTAACTCCAAAAGCGGCCACCGAAGATCTTTATTGGATTTGTTTTTCATCACCAGCATGTCGAGGTGAAAGATGTGCAGCTTCAATGGGTCCTCTTGCGTTTTCACTGACATGTGGGACCACATGTGAGCAAACAGACGATGGGCTCCACGCGTCCGCTGGCGGGCTGAGAAGAGAGATAGAGGAGGGCTGAGCACGGACTCCAGGAAATTTGTTCTACGTACCTCGATATAGGCTCGATATAGTGGGGTGGCATGGGCCATAACTACCATTCACGTCTAGCAGTACGACACACGCCACCCACACGAGTCCCATCCGACACCAATTTTCTTGGAGTCCATGCTACAACCATCTCTTCTCCCTCCTGTTTTCTCAGCCATCGCGCGGTGGGTGGGGTGGGGGTTTGCCGATAGTTGGTTTTCTCAACTGCGGTCCCAATTGTAAGTGAAAATGCAAAACCGCACGCATTCCCCCTTGAGCGGCGTGCCGGACCAACCGTGTGGGGGTGCGACGCGAACATGGCATGCTTTTCCTTTTGAACTCGTAACTTGTAAAATTTGGTTCCGCTCCATGGCGCGACCGATAGATAGAAAATAACGATTTTGCCTAGAGTAATGAGAAGTTTGGTTCTGGCGCTGTTCATGCATGGAGTACGTACGAAAATTATGAAGTTGATGCGGAAGGTTAGATAATTCTACTAGTAGTACCATATACTACTACATGGATTTGACGGAAAGATAAAAATACATACGGATCCATCAACGACATCCTCACGCCCTAGTGCGATGGGTCACCAACCGACGTGTGAGGAGCAGCGGTGTTGGCGGCGAGCTCAATGTGCTTCTGAACAATGCCGTCCAAGGTTGCCCTGCCGTCCAAGAAGGCCAGCGTCCTATCGTCCTCCTCTTGCATGTAGTAGTCCTTGTGGATGATTTGCACGTAAACGTGGGTGATTATGTCGATGGTGTCTTGCTGCGCCAGGCGTTGCGCGGCGAGTGCGACCTCGAGGTGGACATTGTCCGGCGCGACGGCGAGTAGTCGCAGGGCCACTAGTGCGTCGAAGAGGTTGTCACCATAGTGGCCGTTGAGGGTGGCGGGCATCGCAGAGCCTGGGCGCGTCGGCTGGAGGCGTACGTCAAAGTCGTCCACGAGCTTCTTGATGATGGTGAACTTGTCGAGGAAACCGACGAGGACCTCGTCGAACAAGGAGACGAAGCTGTCATCCAAGCGGCCCCTCACCCTGGCGGCCTCAAACAATACCTGGAGTCGTTCCTTGGTGCCGAGCCGCAGGCCGGCGTCATGGACCATCTGGCACAGCCGGCTGATGCTCGCGCTCATCGCCTCCATGGGTATAGCTTAGCTTCTAGTCAACTGATCTTGCGATTCAAGTGATCACTCTTGCCCTTGGTTAGCATGCGTAGGATTTCGTACTACTCCTCGTCCCTCTACAGCACCTGCCTTTGGTTGTATGATAGGTGGGCCAGCCACCCCTTGGGCCCACATGTCATTCTCCCAAAGGCAGTTGCGGTAAGTCAATGAAGCTGCGTCCCTCTCCGTGCCAGTGTAGTATAGTCATCTCACCGGACCTCTAGTTGGCACCAAACAAGATAAGTTTGATGTTTACTGGTTTATTGGTCCCCTTTGCATTTTGCGCCAAGTTTTGACCTTTGATTTAACTAATAAAATGTTAATGCATGTAAACAAAATGTTGTGTAAGTCACCTTACGAAAACCAAATAATCTGGAAACACTTAGGCACAGTACATTAACTCCCTCCTCGTTTCTTATCTCGTGACATATCAACCAATGAGAGATGTGGGCCGTGCATGCTTTCAATGACTTGAGACTACCAAACATGACATGCTGTGTTTAGTTCATTGCATGTAATCCTATTAGTTAGCAAAAAGACATTAAGTTCTCTCGCCGATAGGAATAAAACAATACACCATGTATTTATTTACAGAGGGAGCAGTACATTTTTTGTGACATGCATTACTAGATATTGCTAGTCAAATACTAAAATCCCGATGGACGTGGTAGTACTCCTAAATCCAGATGGTGGTGCTACTAGTACTAGTAGTAGTACTACCAATGTAGTAGGAGTACTAGCACTGTACTACCCATTGGTCAAATTATTACGTGCTGCTCCTCACAGTGAAGTGACAAAACCCCGCACCAGAGATGACACCTGAGTATAGGCGCCGTGTTCGGCATACCATAGTCAACCTCATCGTCTGCAGTCACTATCATCATGGTTGTAGAGCTAGTCTGCTTACAACTAGCCATGTTCGACATAATTTGCCGTGCGTAGATGCCCGTGCATTGCACGGAACACCAAGATTGGGGGTGGACGGCGCCGACAGCGGCCATCGCGCCAGATTTTTCCATGGCCTTCTAGATGTGGTGAGGAGGAGATAAGGCTAATTGTGAGAGACAAGGAGTTGTTTGTAAATAGGGAACAAGTGCGGGCATCTTTTTGCAAAAATGGAGAAGTTTGGTTTGTATGCGTCACATCTAGATCCGACGGCTATTGGTGAAAGATGGGAGGCACAACATCATCAACTCAAGACCTGTTTGATTCGCAGGATTTTGAAAACGCAGGAATAGGACACGGCAATGTTACAAGTTTCAAACTAATATTACAAATGTTAGGAGTAATGCTGCACCTACGAAGAAGGAATTACTAGGAAGTTTACGTAAGAACTTTTGTTACTTTAGGTGGATGCAGCATTATCGTACAAACTAAAATCCACCACCCTGACAAGTCACTAATGGGCAAATAAGTTTTTGAGTGTCTGGCCACTTGATGTTTCAAAAACAAATTCAGCTTCTGCGGAGATTTTGTCATTTAGTCTTAGACGCTTCCGGTGATCAGCACGCCATTCATTGTGGCACCAGAGAACGCCAAACCTCATTACCTTGAGCACACTTGCCTCCAGAACAAAGAACCTGGCCAATTTAATCTCAGATGTGCTGCCTCGGTAGTCGATCAAATCAATTTCTGTAAGATGGAGATCAAGGCATTCGATGAGATTGTTATAGTGCAGCACATTTTTCACTTTCGGGTCTTTTTTTATCTGCAAAAGAAGAGAACATATTAGAGCAGCTGGCTGTATAAGATTGCCGTATCATCAAGAGGTACCAATATCATTCGCTCATACGATAGGGTTGGCTGGCTAGTGATATTTTTTCACTCTCTCTCTCTTTCTGTTTGCTCTCATTTAACTAGGAGCACGTGAAGAGCTTGAGCATTTTTTGCCTTCCACTATGTGGCCGATGCCATATTTCACAAAAGTATGCCACATAATACACATCGATGTCAAATTAAAAGATTTTGGCACCGCTCTCGCGATGTGAGAGAGTTGGCACCGCTGTGCACACAGACCCACATGTGTAAACAAATCAATCAAACCAACTACACCAGCCTCTCACTCTCTCAAACAAGTGTTTTTTATTGCCTCAGTCCTCTCTCTCTCCCATGCAGTGTTTTTTCATTGCGTGTTAATTTGGCATCAGAGCAAAGTAGGTGATCCAGATTGGGGCACCAGGTGAGCAATGGAGGGGCATCGATGCCAAATGCATCACAAGTGAATTTGGCACGTGTTTTGGCCTACATAGCCCACTTTTGTATACTACCTCGTATTTAGTATAAAATTTTGACCATAGATTTACCTAAGAAAATGCCAATGCATGTCAATAAAAATTACACCATTTGAAATTATGTTCAAATACGAATCCAACAATATAGTTCTTAGTGACATGCATTAACATTTTGTCAGTTAAATCTATGGTCAAATTTTGATACTACAAAATTGGAAGACTAAACCAGGACGGAGGTAGTACTTGCTCTTAGGGTAACCATAGAGTTACTGGAGTAGTCTAAGTTACTTTCCACTATGACTAGCCTAGGCAACTATACTAGTACAACATAAAAACGATGCAGGTGATCACGTGAGAAAAAAAATACTAAAAGCATTTCTTTCGGTGCAGTGCGTAGATGCAGTTTTGAACACTACACTTGTCATCGTAATTTGGGAAAATGACGAAAAAATTGAGCTACGTTGTGATTACCGTTTACTAATAGGAAAGAAGTTTCACCTCAATGAGTAGCTTCTTCGTGCATGGAAAGTATGTAAGGAATCCAACAACTTGATCCAGATTGGGGCCGATAGATTTTAGTGCCAAGATCTTCACTGTGCGCATGGACTGGGTCAAGCTTGTGGGAATCATTTTCTGGAAGACGGTCGTAAATACATCAAGAAGAAATTTTAAAATGTGAATTTCAAGAAGACGGAGAAGAAGATGAGTGTTGTACCTGAACGATTACAGATCCAATAAAGAGTTCGGAGAATTTGGCAGACGAGTGCACCAATGCTATCAATTCCGGCGCGTCAATAACCCTGATTTTTGTTGGACCTTCTAGATCCGATACAAGCAATCTCTCAAGGAAAGGCACATTCTCAATGACCATAACATGGAACAACTGGAGTGATCTCTTTCCAATTGATGTCTTGTTGCGGGGCCAGCAAGACACATAAATCCATCGGAGATTCGTCGAGGCGATGTGGAGGCTAATGAACCCGTGGATCTGCTCAAGACGAAGGAACTCGAGCGTAGTACAGCTGCAGACCAGGTGCTCCATAGCCTTCTTCAAGATGACAACATCGAAGAGGTCGAGCTGCTTGAGTTGAGGGATAAGAAGGGCGGGCGCGGTATTAATCTGGGGAAGATAGCAGGAGCTGAAGCTGGCGCGGTGCAGCGTTGGCGTGAGGCGAAGCGCGGACGGCAGCAGAGAGCGATATCGTCCAGCTTCAAAGGTGAGCTCCTCAAGCTGATCTAGGGCGGGGGATAAGAACCACTCGTAGAACTTGGGTTGGACCTTGTAGTTGGTACTGAACATGCGGATGTCAAGGCATCTGGCTGGCCCAGGGTGCGATGAAAGGATCTTGGAGACCGCGGCCATGCATTTGCAATCCCCATTGCTGAGGCAGCTGCCGACGGTGAGGTTGAGGGGGACGCGGCGCCAGAGGGAGCGCCACCGTCGGGAGAACAGGTCGGTCCGCACGGCAGATTTGGTGGGGAGGACGCCGGTGATGACGAGCAGCATGTCGTCGAGGAGGCTACTGATGAAGTCCAGGCTTGCCGGATGCTGTTTTGGCTCAATCTGCCTCCTCTTGTTGGCTTCCTCGCCGTCCATCTCAACCGGCGGCGACGCCGGTGTACACGTGTGCTGGGTGTGCGAGAGTGCGTCCTTCTGTGCATGCCGCCGTGCAGTGGTGAATTGTGCACGAGTGCGTCCTTCACGCGCAAGAAGTGTGTCCTCAATGGGCCCTCAATTTACTAGCGTGCGGGGTGCTACCCCGAGTGGTTTCAATTTTGTTTACTTCACCGCATGTCAGATGGGCCTCTAGTTTACTTATTTTCACCCACTGCCACATGGGCCAGCACATGAAGATACAGAACACGAGCTGACAAGGCAGCATGTGGACTGGTTGACGGTCGACTAAACAATATACGGAGCTATACGCTGACACAGTGAGCATATAATCCGTCGGTATAGAGAGTTCGAGTGAGAGGGGAGGCCCGTGAGAGATAGCAGAGAGAGAGAGAGAGAGAGAGAGGGAGAGAGAGAGAAAGAGCTACTCCCTCCGTTCGATAATGTAGTTCCAACATTTTTTTTAAAGTTAAACTTTTGAAACTTTGACCAAGTTTATAAAGAAATTACTTATATCTACAATACCAAAGATAAATGATAGTATGAAGTAAGTACATGTTGTGATGAATCTAATGATCGTTCCAGATGTAAATGTTTTTCTCCACATATACCTGGTCAAACTTTTCTGAGGTTTGACTTTTCAAAACATCCATATGCTTATGGACGTGACAGACTCCCTAACTAGAGAGAGAGAGAGAAACAGAAAGAGTGAGTGAAAAAGTGTGTGTGCGTGTGTGAAAGAGACATGGAGAACACACGACAAAAGTAGAGAAAAAGCATGCGTGTCTTATGCAAACATATCACACATGCATCTTCGACAACGGAGGCAAGGTGAGGAGATAGTGTGTGGTTTTTTGGAACCGAGAGAGCAAGACCCGTAGCACGTGGCCAAGAGGGGTATGATAAACAAGGGAGAGAGGTCGAGAGAGACGTACGGAGAAAATGCAGACATGGGGAGGAGAGAGTGTATGTTTGTCATAGAGAGATCCCCTGGAGATCGTGATGGGACTACATGGGTGGGAGATCGAGTGACAAGGTGTGTGCATGATAGAAGATGCCCCGAGAGATATTGAGATAGACGTATGGATGGAAGGAGACAATACGTGTGTTCCTGATGGCTATTAAGAGATAATCATACTTAGGAGGGGGGGAGGAGTGCTTGCGCCTATGATGGAGTGAGGGATTATGGTACTTAGGGGGGTGCGTGTCACATGGAGAGAGAACAAGGGCGGAGAGTGTTGGATGGGTCTATATGTATAGCGCGAGCGAGACATGTGTATGTGTGAACCAAGGAGATATAAGGTCAGTTTGGCTTGCGTCCTGAGCATCTTTTGCCTATTCTAGGGTTGTGGCTGGATTTCATGCATGCTTGTTTGGTTGCTACCCTGTGAAAAAGAAAGCCCGCCTGGCCTAGATTCCCTTGCACTTTAATTAGCCTGGCTGGACTCCAGACACTGCAAGTAGCCTAGCCCAGGTGACCGATTTCGAATGCCTGGCCGTGCCTGGTCGTGCGTCCACGAGGCTAACAGCAACCTGGATGGATATTAGCATTAAATAATTGTTGCATGGATTGATTGATGGGACGTTGATGCTTTGCCTGACCCAGGCATGAACCAAACGCTTCAGCACCACACAAGCCTGGCCATGCAGAAATATTTTACATCTCACGTCCACAACAGGCAGTACTGGCCATCAAGGCATGAGGCTCAGGTCACGAACCAAACTAACTAATAAAGTTTGAGAGAGATTGAGGATCCCCGATAAGGCTGAGTGGTGCGTCAGATAGCTGAGATGGGGAAAAAGATATTCCATCCGCTCGATAATGCAGTGCATGTAAATTTTTTAGAAGTCAAATTTTGGAAACCTTGATCAGGTTTACGCAAATGTTATTTATATCTACAATACCAAAGATACATCATACAAAACTACATCTCATGGTGAATCTAATGGTATATGTTTGTCGTTCTAGATGTAATTGTTTTTCTCCACGTACATGGTCAAACTTTGTGATGTTTGACTTTTCAATAAATCTATATGCTATGGACCAAGGAGAGTGCCTAAGTTGAGACAGATCAAGTGGGTGCGAAGGAGAATGAGTAAGTGTGCAAAAAGAGTATGTGTGTGAAAGAGAAAGTGACAACAAACGATAAATTAGAGAGGCTGTGTGTTTTTTCGTTTCTTATGCGAACATATCACGCATGCATCTCCGAGATAGAAAAGCGAGGCTTGGAGATACACGAAGATAGCTAGTGTGTGATTGTTTGCAACGGAGAGAGACACCCCTGTAGCACATGTCCAATAGAGGTCTGGTCAACAAGGAAGAAAGTTCGAGAGGGACACAAGGAGGACATGGACGCATGGGGAGGGAGAGACAGGGTGTGTTTGTGATAGAGAGATCCCCTTGAGATCGTGAGGGGACTATATGGGTGGGAGATCGAGGGAGGTGCATGCGCGATAGAAAGTTGCCCCGAGAGAATCGAAAGAGACCACGCACATGTTTGTGATGGAGACTAAGATTAGCTAGTCATATACATATAGGGGGGACTGCGTGTGCCTACAATTGAGTGAGAGACCATCATACTTGGCTAGCTAGCCATGAGATTGTGTGTGTGTGCGTGTGATATGGGGAGAGAACGAGGGAGAGAGATAGAGTTTTAGATGGGCCTATCGAGTGCGAGTGAGATATGCATGTGTATGTGTGACCCAGGTGGATGAAGAGTTTGAGAGAGGGGGGGAAGAGCTCCGAGACGACAGAGTGGTGCATGAGAGAGTTACAGCCAACGAGCCAAGGAATTTGTGTGCGTACGATGAGTGCACCCAAGATATCTAGCTTGGACTAGCTAGAGTATCGTACATAGTGTGCGAGAGAGACCTATAGATGGTGTATATATGCATGCAAACTAGAAAGACCCCCCCCCCCACACACACAAAAAGAGAGAGAGAGATGGAGAGAAAGGGAGAGGGACCAACAAGGTTTTTGTGTCTGATGCGTGCGACAGAATTGAAGATTATCGACGAGAGAGAGAGAGAGAGAGTGAGAGAGAGAGAGAGAGAACAGGAGTCCGGGAGAGGGGGAGGTCGCGTTTTATGCATCAAAGACTGATATAAACCATGTTTCGATATAAACTTGCATTCAAATATTTAAATTGGAGAATATGTTGTCTGCAATCCACACATGAGCGGATATATGCGTATATCAAACAAGTTCATTAATTTGACTTTCAACATGTTCATGGAGTACTATAATACTGTACAACATGCTACTCGATTGAGGTGTTCATTTTTGGATTTAGTTCACTATTTTGACCTAGTGAATGAGCTATTTCATTGAATCGAGATATTTCATTTTGGGTTTGATTCGCGTTTTTGAGTGGGTCAACTATTTGTCATATAGAAAATTGCTAGCAACGAGCATGTAAAAACACATTACTCCCGAGCATCATCTCTCCATCTAAAAAAGAAGTGGCAAGCTAATATTTCAAAATTTGATATGAATCGACTTGGTAAGGTAGATGTGGATGCTTGCTCTCCCAAAATTTGAATGAACCGTTAAACATCCTATGCTCGGTGGAATTCGCCCAAGAAAATAAATGGGAGACACGAAATTACCGTCCTATGTGGGACACACATCAATTGGGCCATTGTACATCGAGGGTAGGTTCGTAACTTCATCCAAGCGCGCCTCTCCTCGGCCGAAATGACATGTGCCGAATAATTCATAAACCATGGTCGGCAAAACACGCTCTCCTCGCCCGAAATAGCTCGCGCCCACTATTTCAAAACACACTCTCCTCGCCAGAAATCGCTCGCGCCCACTATATTTCAAAACACGCCCTTCTCGCCCGAAATCACTCCCACCCACTATTTGGGGAGAAGCAAAGTTACTCTACTAACCCCGACCCTCAGTACATGGACCCAAGCCGAGAAGTCTAAAGGCAGGGGTAGAAGTGCAACTCCCCCTCACATTTCAGACAAATGCGTCCGTAAGACATGGTTCCACTCCCCTCCCAATCCCCCCCGCGCCCCCCGGGAAGCTCCCTTCTCCCGAGCCACGAAACCTCAGCCCCTCCTCCATGGCGCCCCCACCGCACCAATTTCACAGCCGCCCTCCTCCCTAATGCCGGAGACGCTGTCCATTTGCCATCGTGCACTGGGCCGTGTGCCTCTTACGCCGTGCTGCTAGAGCTGCCTCGACGATGGCCGCATGAACCGTACCGGAGCCGATTCACCCCCGCTGTTGTTCATGGTGCCGGAGCGGCTCCAACTTCGGATCCGTCCAGAGTCCCGGCGCTGCTTCCCCGTAGTCGCCGACCATCGCGACATCGTTGTTTCCCTGCCGCCGGTCGCCACCGCAACCGCGTCGGCCTCACCGACTAGGCAGCTGGACCTACCTACTTCACCATGCCACCAGATAGGTTGCACCCTCATCACAAATCACTTTATTTAGGCGTCAGTTGTCTGAATTTTTATTCTGGGCCAATCGATTCCCAATGGGAAGCAGCACCCCTCGAGGGGGCGGAGCACCTAGGCTGCCGGTTGGCTGGTGTCTAACGTAAGGGTGCGCGGCCGCAAGTTCGCCGTGGAAGCGGCGCTTAGATGGCTATCTTTTAGAGTTGAGTGGGTTGAAGGTACTGCCGCCGCCGGATCTGGATGACGGGGAGTCTTTGTGGATTGGCTCGGGGGCGGCGCAACCACGGCAGTGCGGTGGGGCGGGGAGCGGGGTTTTGGCTGGGGCCACGGACGGTGGAGGCAGGCTGCTCTGCCATTGGTCGCTGGCTCTTCGGGGAAGATTCCGAACAGTGTCAGCCGGGAGGCAAAAAAATTCAAACTTACTAGTGGTGCACCGTTTTCTAGGTGCACCACTAGTAACAGAAAAAAATGGTTTCGATTTTCTTTTGAATTTTTTTTCAAAAAATGATACGTAATATGACCGGAAAGTTTGAAATATTTTTCAAAATTTCATCATAGTCATGAACATGAACAAAGTCCTAGACATCAACAAGGTATAATAAGATTGATATGATAGATATATCAACAAGTGCCTGTTAAGTGATGTGGTGCTGGGGTTGGATAGAACTGCAAAGTTAAGCGTGCTTGGGCTGGAGTAGTGTGAGGATGGGTGACCTTCCGGGAAGTTTGACCACTTAGTGCGATTTGACTTGAGATTAAGCATATTGACCCGAGATTAAACCATTACTATTTAATACTAGTGGCGTGGTACTAGTGGCGCACCAGTAGTGCGCCATTAGTAGGCAAAACTGGTGTGCCACTAGTAGGCCTTTTCCTAGTAGTGGCGGCTCCCGAATTCCGGTCCGGAGCCCCAATGCGGCTCACCTCCTGGCCGGAGAAAGGCCTGGACTGGTCTTCACAGGACGAGCTGACAGCACTTCAAACGCTCATACAGAACATGATAAACGAGAACATCAAGCTCGTCCATGTGATCCAGGTGATGATTATTCGCCGGATCCTTCCGTGCCAACGCTGGACCTGCCACTTGTGGGAGTATGATCCATCCAAACACCAAACCTTGCTGGAGTTCTTTGGCACCATGCACGAAGACATCTGGAAGGTGCTCCTCAAGGCCAACGAGACGCGGTCGGCCACGACCGAGGACCGCGGGCATGACTTGGCCCATCCAGCTAGTCCGGTCAGTTTTTCATGCTTTCAAGGTGTGTCCTTTACTTGCATATTCGAGGAAGATGCCTAAGCCTCCCTACTAATTCTCTCAGGCCTGGACAAAGAAGGTGGAGCAGATTTAGTGTCCGGCTCCGCTGCTCGAAGACCCAGAAATCCCACTTCTGACGAAGATGCTGGTTCCGGTGCCCTATCAAGTGCCGGAGAAGAAGGCCAAGAAGAAGGCCAAGGGGACCAGAGGTGGTCTCCGTCGCAAGGGCACTTTGGACATGACATCCGAGGACGCCGGGACTCATTCCTCCTCCGCCGAGGAAGATGAGGAAGAGGAGGAAGAGGAGGAAGAAGAAGAAAGTCGTTCCCCCCTGAGGGTGGTGGGGGAGAAAGAAAAGTTCGGCCTCCACGCATCTAGAGGACGAGGCGTCCAAGAAGGGGAAAGCTTCCCTTCCGGACAGCTCCACCGCAGCCACCGACAGCAGCTCGGAGTGGTGGCCCAAGGAGAAGCCCCTGGCCAAATCATGAGTACCCGGACACATTCATATATCCGGTCTCTCTACTTCATTGTTTTAACGTGTCGAATCATGTATTTGCAGTCCGCCTCGGTCCAACCTTGAGCGATCCTCATCTTCGGGGGATTCGCTGGACCCGGAGGCGATGGACAGTGGGACCCTTCCGTCGACCTCCTCTCCCAAGGCCATGGAGGACACCGAGGTGTTGCCCCGAAGGATCCCTGGCCAGGGAGAGGTTCAGGAGGCCGTCCGAGCGGCGCCGGAGGGTGAACCCTCAGCCGCCGGACACATGGGGGAGCAAATCCCCATGGGGACTGGTGCTGGGGGCCATATTTAGTTCGACCCCCAGCTGAATACAACTCCGGAGACCTCTACGGCTCCGGAATCATGCAAGCAGCCTCCTTCAAAAGAAGGAGGTGCGCCTACTCCACCGGTGACCTCTGTCCATCCAGAGGCACCGGATAAATTGTTGGAAGCACTGCGAGGCGCTTCCATTGTTGAATAACACCGTACCCTTATGGGTACGGTGATTGAGAGGATCCAGTCCGCAAAGAGCAGACTGACCGAAGCCTGCACAAGCCTTCTAACAGGCTTTGAGGTAAGCAATGCAACTATGCAAAAAGGATGTCATTGTATAGACAGTAGCCCCTGAAACTTTGTCCGGTGTTCGGAAAGAAAATCCGAATAGAGGATCAAATAATTTTTGCAGGAGACTAACCTGATATGTCTATGTGAATAAGCAGACATTGCTGCTGGCTGTGACCTCTCATACTGCTGAGGTCTCCGGACTGAAGCAGAGTCTAGAGCGGACCGAGGAGGAGCTCGGCCGTGTGAAGAAACAGCTGGAAGACAGTCAAGGTATGCAGTAACCTTGTCTATTTTCAGGAAGGATGAACGATTTGTGCTAACTAAAGTGCCATGATATTTATTAGGAGCGGCGAACAAGGTGGAGACCCTCAAGAAGGCGCTGGCCGATGCCGAGGAGCTCGTGAAAAGCATGAGGCCCGGGTCAGTGAGATACAGCATGAGCTCCAGGATCTCGTGAAGAAATGCGAGTCCTTGGAGCGCAAACTTGCGGATCAAGAGTCCGAACTGGACAAGGCCCACCGAACACACTTGATGCCCGGGTTGAAGCCCAAGGCGCCCTCCAGGAAATCCAGGAGGCCAAAAAAATCACGGCGAGTAAGGCCTTTATTATGCAGAGCAAATATGTGAAGAAAAGGTTCCTCTTACTGACCCGGATTTGGAGTTCTCCAGGGGCGTTTCCGGATCTGCCGCGCAATGTTTCAGACACTGCGGAATTCTTCCGAGCCGAAGAGGGGAGCTCCATGGAGAAGCTATTTTGGTCGCAATACCTTGCGCCAGAATATCTGGTGCCCTTTAGCAATCAACTAAAATAGCTGGTCGAACTGCATAGCGTGGCCAAACTAGCCATGAAGGATTTGATAATCTGGCTATGGCCTGCCAAAGTTATGCCCAGCAGCTAGTTCGGGCTCGTGAAGCGGCTGGTCAATGCCTGCCCTCGGCTTGATGGCATCAAGTAGTCAGTTTGTATCCAAGGCGCGCGAATGGCCTTCGCCCGAGTCAAGATGCATTGGGTGAAGATGGACACCGCGAAGCTTGTGGCTGAGGGACCGCCTGCGGGCAAGGAGCAACGCCCGCCCGAGCTGTATTTTGACAATGTCATGGAGGGATCATGCCTTGTGGCAGAGCAATGTGCTAAGGATGCTATCTTTGAATGAATACACTCATGTTATCCTTTCCTGTACTATGAAACAAGATCATTATGTAGTATAATGCTTGTTATTTGAAATTTGACCTCCTGTGCGGCCGTATTGTTAAATCTGAGAGTTGGCTAGTCGTCGGCTTCCGCCCCCACGTAGGTAGTACGGGGGTGTTCGGGATAAATCTAAACACTCTTTACTCCAAAGTTTGGTCCTTAAAGGAGGTATTTAGCGCAACGAACCAGGCAATCGGACTATATAGCTTTATCACCCTCACTTAGCCAGAGGAGTTTGACAACATAAATTTAGGCACATCCCCTAGTATTCGTAAGTACGAACATGGGATGCTGTAAAACACCTGGTCGGATAAAACTGATTCATTGCATAATGCGGGAAAAAATCACAAAAGATTTGAAACCTCTCGAACTGCTGACCGGCTCACGCCGCATCATGACAGTCAGTTTTCGACTTTCTCTATTGAGGTGCTCATCCAGATGAACCAGGACACAATCGTAGTAGTTCTCCCTTTACCACCCTAGCCGATATAGCGGAAGGTAAGGTAGTAAGCACAGGAGCCGGGCAACCCAACTATTGACCAAAGACATGATTCAGAGCCGATGCATATAATGCTACAACTCGGGGTGCCGAACTATACAGTAAAAAAGTGTTCGGACTTTGTTGCCGTATTATAGGGGGTAATGAAGCCCCTGGCGAATTAAGGTGTACCAGAGTGTACGGGTGCAAATAATAATATAAAGAAAAGAAAAATGAAGTAATAAGCTAGTGCCACAGAAATTGGGCCGCAAACCATTTATATTGTAGTTTGATTAATATGTTAAAGAGTATTTGTACAAGTAGTTCGATAAGAAACAAGGCTATTTAACATGCCATGACCAAGGGGGAGCTGCGTGCGGGTCCTTAAAGCAGGCATAACGATCGTTTAAAGAGACTACCTGGAAGTTCCCTTATACGTTAACGCTTCTTGCCGTCTTGGTGTACCCGTCCCTTGATAGGTCCGACGGTCAGGTCTCCAGGAGAGGACAGGAAAAAAGATACCTGAAAAGAAAAAGAAAAATAAAAAGTATATGGGTCCAGGAGCGGTTGAGCCATATTGCAGACCACGATCTAGCTGTGCCTCCGTCTATGCCCATGGTATTTTGAGTGCGTAGGAATGCCGCCGTTTGGTCGGGACTAGGACAGAGGCTAAATTGCTAGTTGAGCTCTTGACGAGCTGAACTTTCCTGCTGCAGAGTAGTTCGAACTCGTTTGACAGTGTCCGGGATCTTGGCCGCCAAATTAAGGCCCTGCCTGAAAAGGCCACTCTGTGCTTCTACTGCAAGGGCAATGGTGTGCTCCTCAGTACGGAGGGAGCGTTTCGTGTTTCCATTGACTTTTATGAAACCTCATGGTCCGGGCATCTTGAGCTTGAGATAAGCGTAGTGTGTCACCACATTGAATCGAGCAAATATTGTTCGTCCGAGTAGTGCGTGATAGCCACTACGAAAGGGGATGATGTCGAAGGTCAACTCTTCGCTTTGGAAGTTGTCTAGGGATCCGAAGACCACCTCCAGTGTGATTGAGCCCGTGCAGTGGGCCTCTACACCTGGTATGACACCTTTAAAGGTTGTTTTTGTGGGCTTGATCCTCGAGGGATCGACACCCATTTTGCACACTGTATCCTGATAGAGCAGGTTCAGGCTGCTGCCGCTGTCCATGAGGACTCGCATAAGGTGGAATCCATCAATGATTGGGTCGAGTACCAGTGCGGCTGAACCGCCATGATGGATACTGGTCGGATGGTCCCTGCGATCGAAAGTGATCGGGCAGGACGACCATGGGTTGAATTTTGGGGTGACTGGCTCCATCACGTAGACGTCCCTGAGCGCGCTCTTGCACTCCCTCTTGGGGATATGGGTAGCGTATATCATGTTCACCGTTTTAACTTGGGGGGGGGGGGTTCTTCTATCCCCCTGTGTTCGGTGGCCGGGGCTCCTCGTCATTGTCCTCGCTTTGAGACCCCTTCTCCTTATTCTCGGCATTTAACTTGCTGGCCTGTTTGAAAACCCAACACTCTCTATTGGTGTGATTGGCTAGTTTATCAGGGGTGCCGTGGATTTGACATGGACGATCGAGTATGCGGTCCAAACTGGACGAGCCCAGATTGTTTCTTTTATATGGCTTCTTCCGCTGACCGGACATAGAGCCACTGAATCCGGCATTGACCGCCGTGTCCTCGGTATTTTCACCGTTGTTTTGACGTTTGTGTCTGTTGTGTCGGGGCTTTCCATTGCTATTTCTGGCTTCAGAAGTGCCAGGTTCACTTGCATTGTTATTACTACGGGCTAGCCAGCTATCCTTTCCCGCACAGAAGCAGGTTATAAGCGTCGTGAGGGCTGCCATAGACTTTGGCTTTTCTTGGCCGAGGTGTCGGGCGAGCAATTCGTCACGGATGCTATGTTTAAAGGCCGCTAAGGCTGCGGCATCCGGACAGTCGATGATCTGGTTCTTTTTAGTTGATAACCTAGTCTAGAATTTCCTGGCTGACTCTCCGGGTGTTGAACTATGTGAGTTAGGCCATCCGTATCTGGAGGTCGGACATTTGTATCTTGGAAGTTGTCGAGGAAGGCATCCTCCTAGTCCGCCCAGCTGCCGATGGAGTTTTCGGGCAGACTGTTCAACCAGTGCCGAGCTGGTCCCTTGAGTTTTAGCGGGCGGTATTTGATGGCGTGAAGATCATGACCGCGGGCCATATGAATATGGAGAAGAAAATCCTCAATCCATACCGCTGGGTCTGTTATCCCATCATATGACTCGATGTTCACGGGTTTAAACACTTTCGGGAATTGTGCGGCACCTCTATATCGGGCCTCTATATCGGGCCTCTATATCGGGCCAAGTCGTGATGTAACTCAGATGGAGTTCGTCTGCGGTCTTTGGTCCGAGCGTGGTTATGTTTGTCACGTCCGACCAGATGGCCATCGTCGCGCATTTGGTCACGCCCCCGTGATCCATAGATCGATCTGGTCTGACCTGCTCTGTTTTCTAGGGCATGACGTAGGTCATATGTGTATCCCCGAGCTGTTGTGTCTCTCTTTTTACGGTGAGGTAGTGCGGGATGGTGTTTGGCTCGAGTTGCCGCTTTTTCATGGCCACGTGGTGGTCGGTCAGCCGCATTATTCGCTGGTAGGACGGGCTCCAGCACCTCATCAACAAATTGGGGTAACAATTTTCACTTCGGGTAGCTTTTGGTTGGGCGCTCGAGGCCGTATTCCTTGGCTGCCAGGACGTCAGTCCCATCTGTCATTGAGCAGATCTTGGTCAGTTTGAATCTGCTGCTGCTTCTTTTTCTGGCTCCTTGCAGTGGCTATTAGCCGGTGCTTAAAGCGCTCCTAATCGACGGGCTCTTCAGGCATGATAAATTCTTCGTCGCTGAGGTTCACCTCGTGCTCGAAGAGCGAAAGGTAATTACTTTCCTCCGAATCTTCATTCATGGCCTGTTCATCAGGGCTAACTCGCCCATCTTCCTCGTCGTCCTGTTCGGAGGTTGGCTCAACGGGGTCTTCTTTGTCTTCGGCATCGTCGGGAGTATTATTTTCTCCTGTGCCGGTATTGCTGTTTTTTCCACGGCGTGGTTTAGAGTGGCGCCGCTGACGTCGGGGCTTTGGCTGTATCTCAGGAGGTTTATCCTCGACTATGTCCTTTTCATTGTCGGCGTTGTTCTCTTTGGGTGTGTCCACCATGTATATGTCATACAAGGAGGTGGCTGTTCAGCGCCCTGTAAGCGGTGGCTTTTGTGCCTGCTCCACTCCGCCATCTCGTCCATACCGTCGATGTCTTCATAGTCATAATCGAGCATGTCGGTTAAGTCTTCGACAGTGGCTATGAAGTAGGTGGTGGATGGGAATCGGAATTCTCCACCATCAGCATCCAATTCGAACCGGATATAGTTCGGTCGAGAGTCTCCGGATAAGGAGAGGGTTTTTAATGAGTTTAGCACATCGCCAAAAGGCCAGTGCCGGAAGATGACCGCAGAGCTGAACTCAACGATCGGCGCCTGATCAGGTTTGATGGGCGCAGATGCACGCGGTTCAAAACCTATAGCTGGAGACGAATTCGAGGTTCCGGTGGCACGAGCCCCGCTCAAGGTGGGATCTGTGTGCGGCTCCAATGATGCTGAGTCTGTTGCTTCCGTGGCAGGTTTGAGCTTCCCATCCTCGGATGGCGCAATCATATCCGGATCTAGGGCCAGAGCGGTTACAGGCGCTATCTCCTGAGCACGGTCCGATGACAGATTTAGGTCATGTTCATCATGGTGGCAGGGAGCGGCCGTCATGGTCTCGAATCCGTCGAAGATCAAGTCCCCACGGATATCGGCCTTGTAATTCAAGCTTCCAAACCTGACCTGATGGCCAGGGGCATAGATGTCCATCTGCTCTAGATGGCCAAGAGAGTTGGCCCGCAGTGCGAAGCCACCGAATCCGAAGATTTGTCGAGGGAGGAAAACCTCCCCTGGACTGCATTGTTGTAGATGATTTACGGAGCCATCAAACCTTTTTGGTGATGATGCAGCGGAACTCTCAATGAAAGCACCAATGTCGGTGTCAAAACCGGCGGATCTCGGGTAGGGGGTCACGAACTGCGCGTCTAAGGTCAATGGTAACAGGAGACGGGGGACACGATGTTTACCAAGGTTCAGGCCCTCTCTATGGAGGTAATACCCTACTTCCTGCTTGATTTATCTTGATGAATATCAGTATTACAAGAGTTGATCTACCACAAGATCGTAATGGCTAAAACCCTAGAAGTCTAGCCTATATGATTATGATCGACTCTACGGACTAAGCCCTCCGGTTTATATAGACACCGGCGGGGGCTAGGGTTGTACAAAGTCGATTACAGGGACAAGGAATCTACATATCCGAATGCCAAGCTTGCCTTCCATGCCAAGGAGAGTCCCATCCGGAAACGGGACGAAGTCTTCTGTCTTGTATCTTCATAGCCCAACAGTCCGGCCCACACTATGTAGTCTAGCCGTCCGGGGACCCCTTAATCCAGGATTCCCTTAGCGGTCCTGGAAGAGCCTCACCTTGCTCTACTCTAAAGATGATCTTCGCGAGGATGGCTTCACTGAAAACTTCAAGTTTGACTCCAAGCCTCCTCAAAATGCAAGTTGGCGTCACACACCTTCAATTGAAGATTCCGAGCACTCATTTTTGGCTGCAATTGTTGTTGCAAGAGTCGTCGATGAAGAAGACGATGCCACTTCACCAGCATTATCTACACTGCATCACGAGGTTGCGTCAGGCCTGTCTGCACCACCAAACTCCAACGTTGACCCTGATCCATCTTCTACTCCAGCTAGGAACGAGTAGATACTCTATGTCTTCAAACCTTTTTGGTCATTACTAACAAAAGGGGGAGAAGCATGTGAGTTGATAGTCTTCAAATGGGTCCATATGGGTGGTTGCTTCATTACTTTATTTTTGGTAAGTTCTTACAACTCTCATTTTGAAACTATTTGGTTTTTGAGTTGTAACGCTTAAACTTGACAGTCGTCTGCTACTCTTGCTGCCACTTTGTGATGCGATGATAAATTCCGCATGAAGTCATTCTGCAGATGTCCTTTGTTCATTATGCATATCATTATCTTCATTACTTTCATCATATGCATGATGAATTGTCTTCACACCTTGAAGATGGCCTCCAAAAAGCAAAACTTGCCATGTGTATTTGCATTTAGAAGCAAACTACTTATATGCACATCTTCAGGGGGAGCCTCTTTTAATGTATGAAGACAATGCTCACAAAACTTAACTTTCACATACTTTTATCCCCGTTGAAAACTTCAACCAGTTTGTCATCAATCACCAAAAAGGGAGAGATTATAGGTGCATCTAGTGCCACTCCTAGTTGGTTTTGGAGTATTGACGACAAACGTGGTTGAGGGACTAATGTGTTTGTGAGAATTGCAGGATAACACAGGTAGTAGTCCCTCATTGATTCGGTTTACCTCCAGAGATGACCCCTAGAAATGTGTGAAGACATTGAAGACAATGGTGGTTCGTGAAGACATTCACGACGAAGATTATGACATGTGAAGATATTCACTTGAAGACTATGGAGTGCGAAGACATAGATGTTTCGTAGTTTCCATTCTTCTTTATTGAGTCATAGGAACCACCGTACTGTTAAGTGGGGTCCAAGTGAACAAAGTCTGAGTGACTGAAGTGATGCTCAACCAAATCCTATGTCTTCGAGCGAAGACAATGAGAGCAAACCTTATCCAGAGATGGATGTGTCAGCTTTGCTTGTAGCCCAAGCCGAGCTGCCGCGTGTGTTTGAAATCCGACCGTTGGACACGTGTCGGTTCCTTAGTGACTCAGGGTCATTTCGGACATATCAGGTTGAGTTGCCTGGCTATAAATAGCCCACCCCCTACACCATAAATTGGTGGCTGCTCAGAGTTAGTGCACGACTTTTGTTGTTTGAGAGCAACCCACCTCCGAAGCATTTGAGAGAGCGATCCTTGCGAGGACTAAGCCCAAAATGCCCAGAGCCAAAGAGTGTTAGGCATCATTGAAGTCTTTTTGTCTGCATGATCTGAAGTCTTGTTACCCTTGAGGACTGTGAATCCTCCAGCCGGTTAGGCATCACGTTCTGAGCATCCAAGAGTCATTGTGGATTACCGGTGAACAAAGTTTGTGAAGGTTTGGAAGTCTACCTTGAAGACTTACCAGAGTGATTGGGCGAGGAATAGGTGTCCTTAGCTCAACGGGAACAAGGTAAAGACACGGTCTTCTGAGTTCAATCTTAGCCTCCCTAACCAGTCGTACAGTTGTCACAACAACTGGAACTAGTCTACCAATTCCTTGTCTTCACCAAGGAACTGGTTCTATCCCCTACTCTCCTTACCTTTTAGTTTGTCTTCGTGAAGTCATTGCTTGCCTGCCTGATTCATTTTGACTTCATTGTGTGAAGACTTATATCTGTTTGGATTCATACTATCCTCCATTGTGATCATGTCTACCTAGTTGCAGTTAGTCTTCGTGCTTTCACTTTATTGTATGCTTGACTAATGCTTCCCTAGTGTAGTCTTCATTCCGCTGCTTACTATATAGGTTTAGTTTACTTGTTTGTCTTCAAAGCCACCGTGTTTTGAAGACATTCATAAAAATCGCCTATTCACCCCCCTCTAGTCGATAACTAGCACTTTCCGAAATTACAAACCATAGGCCTCCTTTTCAAGCATTGCAATGCCATTTGTGCTCTACTTTATCAATTGCCACCTTGCTGTTTTTTATTGTTGTAATTACAAAAACCAATATCTAGTATCCATACTACACTTGTGTCACCCATCTCTTTACCGAACTAGTGCACCTATACAATTTACCATTATATTTGGTGTGTTGGGGACAGAAGAGACTCTTTGTTATTTGGTTGCAGGGTTGTTCGAGAGAGACCATGTTCATCCTACACCTCCCACGAATTGATAAACCTTAGGTCATCCACTTGAGGGAAAATTGCTACTTTCCTACAAAACTCTGCGCTTGGAGGCCCAACACGAGTCTACAAGAATAAAGTTGCATAGTATACATCACTTGAAAACTCGACAAATGCTCACTACGACGGACCTAACAACAAAATACAAATAAACAATGCATCTGCTTGATAACTAGACAAATGCTCATTGCAACCAACCTAAGGACCAAATACATATAAACAAGGCATCTGCTCGATAACTTGAAAAATGCTCACTGCAACCAACCTAATTACCAAATATAGATAAACAAGGCATCTATTCACTATAAACATCTAAATATAGCCACTCGTAAAATTGAAGTGGACAATTCATACTTAAAAATCACATAGCCCTATTGAACAATACATTTTTGCATGATTGAAATAATTAAACACGACACAGTTAAAGCACCGCACGACAAATTCTACTACAACAAAGGGTACGGGTTGGCAAGCTAGAAAAAGTAAGATTTGTTGATAGGATGTTGCCTCACATGTCATTGACGGCATCCTTCCAGTTGGAAGAGCATAGACCCATGGTGCACTCTCGGATGTCACAGATGGGCTGTTTCACCTTGGAAGAACCTTTATGGGTGCCCTCCTCATGGTCGTGGTCATGGTCGATGAGATCTGACTTGGCAATTGAGGATCCCAACTTCCCAAGCCACCACCGTAGAATGTGTCCTTCAGAAATGACAAAATGGGCTCGATGGCGTACAAGGATTGCAAATCCTTGACCGCTTGGCGGAGGAGAACCGCGGCAGGGCCGTCGAAGAGATCGACGGCGGTTGAACCAGAGGGGTTGGGGATGGACCACTTTACCTATGACATGGCCCGTGAAGACGTCATTGTCAACGAGCTTGACGTCGTAACTAGCTTTCCCAAGATACAGTAATAGGCTAGCCCGCAGACATGAAGCCTTCGGCATGGCAACATAGTCAATGGCTTCGTCGGCTTCCGTGGCGATGTGTTGCTCCGGGATTGACAGGTCGGGGCGAACGGTGGCCACCTCGCCAACATCCGCCAGAGAGGCCATGATAAACCTCTTCTTGGACGAACGCTCGTCGGGCTCCCTGGGATATGTGGTCGAGCTTAGGTTGTGAAATTTTGGACCACAGTCTAGTTATGTACGCCATTTGGCTGGGACTAGGACCGAGGCCGAATTGCTAGTCGAGCTCTTGACAAGCCAAACTTTCCTGCTGCAGAGTAGTTCAAACTCGTTTGACAGTGTCCGGGAGCCTGACCGCCGAATTAAGGCCTTGCCTGAAAAGGCTGCTTTGTGCTTCTGATGCGAGGGAAGTGGTGTGCTCCTCGGTACGGAGGGAGCGTTCCGTGTTTCCATTGACTTTTATGAATCCTCGTGGTCCGGGCATCTTGAGCTTGAGATAAGCGTAGTGTGGCATTGAATCGAGCGAATAATGTTCGTCCGAGTAGTGCGTGATAGCCACTGCAGAAGGCGACAATGTCGAAGGTCAACTCTTCGCTTCGGAAGTTGTCCGGGGATCCGAAGACCATCTCCAGTGTGATTGAGCCCGTGCAGCGGGCCTCTACACCTAGTATGACACCTTTAAAGGTTGTTTTTGTGGGCTTGATCCTCGAGGGATCAACACCCATTTTGCACACTGTGTCCTGATAGAGCAGGTTCAGGCTGCTGCCGCCGTCCATGAGGACTCTCGTAAGGTGGAATCCATTAATGATTGGGTCGAGTACCAGTGCGGCTGAACCGCCATGACGGATACTGGTCGGATGGTCCCTGCGATCGAAAGTGATCGGGCAGGACGACCATGGGTTGAATTTTGGGGCGACTGGTTCCATCGCGTAGACGTCCCTGAGCGCGCGCTTGCTCTCCCTCTTGGGGATATGGGTAGCTTGTATCATGTTCACTATTTTAACTTGGGGGGGGGGCTTCTTCTGTCCCCCAGTGTTCGATGGCTGGGGCTCCTCGTCATTGTCCTTGCTTTGAGACCCCTTCTCCTTGTTCTCGGCATTTGACTTGTCGGCCTGTTTGAAAACCCAACACTCACTATTGGTGTGATTGGCTAGTTTATCAGGGGTGCCGTGTATTTGACATGGACGATCGAGTATGCGGTCCAAAATGGATGGGCCCAGATTGTTTTCTTTTATATGGCTTCTTTTGCTGACTGGACTTAGAGCCACTGAATCCGGCGTTAACCGCCGTGTCCTCGGTATTGTCACCGTTGATTCGACGTTTGTGTCTATTGCGTCGGGGCTTGCTGTTGCTATTTCTGGCTTCATAAGTGCCAAGTTCGCGTGCATTGTTATTGATACGAGCTAGCCAGCTATCCTCGCCCGCACAGAAGTGGGTCATAAGCGTCGTGAGGGCTGCCATAGACTTTGGCTTTTCTTGGCCCACGTGTCGGGCGACCCATTCCTCATGGATGCTATGTTTAAAGGCCGCTAAGGCTTCGACATCCGGACAGTCGACGATCTGGTTCTTTTTAGTTAAGAACCTAGTCCAGAATTTCTTGGCTGACTCTCCGGGCTGTCGAACTATATGACTTAGGTCATCTGCATCCGGAGGTCGGATATATGTATCTTGGAAGTTGTCGAGGAAGGCATCCTCCAAGTCCTCCCAGCTGCCGATGGAGTTTTCGGGCAGACTATTCAACCAGTACCGAGCTGGTCCCTTGAGTTTTAGCAGGGGGTATTTGATGGCGTGAAGATCATCACCGTGGGCCATATGAATATGGAGAAGAAAATCCTCAATCCATACCGCGGGGTCTGTTGTCCCATCATCTGACTCGATGTTCACGGGTTTAAACCCTTTCCGGAATTCATGTTCCATTACTTCATTAGTGAAGCAAAGGGCGTGTGCAGCGCCTCTATATCGGGCCAAGTCATGACGTAACCCGGATGGAGTTCATTTGTGGTCTTTGGTCCGAGCGCGGTTATGTTTGTCACGTCCAGCCGGATGGCATCGTCGCACATAAGGGCACGCCCCCGTGATCCATAGATCAATCTAGTCTGACTTGCTCTGTTTTCTAGGTCGTGCCGTAGGTCATATGTGTATCCCCGAGCTGTTGTGTCTTTGTTTTATGGCGAGGTAGTGCGGGATAGTGTTCGGCTCGAGTTGCCACTCTGTCTCGGCCACGTGGTGGTCGGTCAGCCACATTATTCGCTGGTAGGACGGGCTCCAGCGCTTCGTCATCGAATTGGGGTAACAATTTTCGCTTCGTGTAGCTTTTGGTTGGGTGCTCGAGGCCGTATTCCTCGGCTGCTAGGACGTTAGTCCATCTGTCCTTGACCAGATCTTGATTATTTTGAACCTACTGCTGCTTCTTTTTCGGGCTCCTTATAGTGGCTATTAGCCGACGCTTAAAGCGCTCCTAATCGATGGGCTCTTCAGGCATGATAAAGTCTTCATCGCTGAGGCTCACCTCGTCCTCGGAGAGCAGAAGGTAATTACTATCCTCCGAATCTTCATTCATGGCCTGTTCATCAGGGCTAACTCGCCCATCTTCCTGTTTGTCCTGTTCGGAGGTTGGCTCAATGGGGTCTTCATTGTCTTCGGCATCTTCTAGAGTATTATTTTCTCATGTGCCGGTATTGCTGTTTTTTCCACGGCATGGTTTAGAGCGGCACCGCTGATGTCGGGGTTTTGGTTGTATCTCAGGAGGTTTATCCTCGACTGTATCATTTTCATTGTTGCCGTTGTTCTTTTGGGTGTGTCCACCATGTATACATCATACGAGGAGGTGGCTGTCTAGCGCCCTGTAAGCGGTGGCTTTTGTGCCTCCTCCTCTCCGGCATCGTCGTCCATACCGTCGATGTCTTCGGAGTCATAATCGAGCATGTCGGTTAAGTCTTCAATAGTGGCTATGAAATTGGTGGTGGGTGGGAAGCGGAATTCTCCACCATTAGCATCCAATTAAAACCGGATATACTTCGGTCAAGAGTCTTCGGATAAGGAGATGGCTTTTAATTAGTTTACCACATCGCCAAAAGGCCAGTGCCGGAAGATGTCCGTGGAGCTGAACTCAATGATCGGCGCCTGATCGGTTTGATGGGCGTGGATGCACGCGGTTCAGAACCTATAGCCGGAGACGAATCCGAGGTTCCGGTGGCACGAGCCCCGCTCAAGGTGGGATCTGTATGCGGCTCCAACGCCACTGATTCTGCGTCTTCCATGGTGGGTTTGAGCTTCCCATCCTCGGACGGTGCAATCCGCTCCGGATCTAGGGCCAGAGCGGTTACAGGCGCTATCTCCTGAGCACGCTCCAGTGACAGATTTAGGTCATGTTCATCATGGTGGCAGGGAGCGGCCGTCATGGGCTCGAATCCGTCAAAGATCAAGTCCCCACGGGTATCAGCCATGTAAATCAAGCTTCCAAACCTGACCTAATGGCTAGGGGCATAGCTGTCCATCTGCTCTAGATGGCCAAGCGAGTTGGCCTGCAGTGCGAAGCCGCCGAATACGAAGATTTGTCCGGGGAGGAAAACCTTCCCCTGGACTTCATTGTTGTAGATTATTGACAGATCCATCAAACCTTTTTGGTGACGACGCAGCGAAACTCTCAATGAAAGCACCAATGCCGGTGTCAAAACCGGCGGATCTCGGGTAGGAGGTCACAAACTGCGTGTCTAAGGTCAATGGTAACAGGAGACGGGGGACACGATGTTTACCAGGTTCGGGCCCTCTCTATGGA
Organism: Triticum dicoccoides; assembly: GCF_002162155.2. Classification (NCBI taxonomy): domain Eukaryota; kingdom Viridiplantae; phylum Streptophyta; class Magnoliopsida; order Poales; family Poaceae; genus Triticum; species Triticum dicoccoides. Next base: position 229,451,214 of record NC_041381.1, on the reverse strand, counting down.
GGTAATACCCTACTTCCTGCTTGATTGATCTTGATGAATATGAGTATTACAAGAGTTGATCTACCACGAGATTGTAATGGCTAAAACCCTAGAATTCTATCCTATATGATTATGATCGCCTCTATGGACTAAGCCCTCCGATTTATATAGACACCAGAGGGGGCTAGGGTTGTACAAAGTCGGTTACAGAGAAAGGGAATCTACATATCCGAATGCCAAGCTTGCCTTCCATGCCAAGGAGAGTCAAATCTGGACACGGTACGAAGTATTCTGTCTTGTATCTTCATAGCCCAACAGTCCGACCCACACTATGTAGTCCGGCCATCCGAGGACCCCTTAATCCAGTACTCCCTCAGCGATCCTGGAAGAGCCTCACCTTGCTCTCCTTTAAAGATGATCTTCGCGAGGATGGATTCACTGAAAACTTCAAGTTTGACTCCCGGCCTCCTCAAAATGCAAGTTGGGTTCACACACCTTCAATTGAGCACTCATCTTCCGGTGCAATTGTTATTGCGAGACTCGTCGATGAAGAAGACGCCGCCACTTCACCAGCATTAGCTACACTGCATCACGATGTTACGTCAGGCCTGTCTGCACCACCAAACTCCAACGTCGACCCTGATCCATTTTCTACTCCAGCTGGGAACGAGTAGATACTCTATGTCTTGAAACCTTTTTGGTCATTACTAACAAAAGGGGAGAAGCATATGAGTTGATAATCTTCAAATGAGTCCATATGGGTGGTTGCTTCATTACTTTATTTTTGCTAAGTTCTTACAACTCTCATTTTGAAACTATTTGGTTTTTGAGTTGTAACGCTTAAACTTGACGGTCGTCTGCTACTCTTGCTGCCACTTTGTGATGCGATGATAAATTCCACATGAAGTCATTCTGCAGAGGTCATTTTTCATTATGCATATCATTATCTTCATTACTTTCATATATGCATGATGAATTGTCTTCACACCTTAAAGATGGCATCCACAAAGCAAAACCTGCCATGTGCATTTGCATTCAGAAGCAAACTACTTGTATGCACATCTTTAGGGGGAGCCTCTTTTAATGTATGAAGACAATTCTCACAAAGAGGAACTTTCACATACTTTTATCCCCGTTGAAAACTTCAACCAGTTTGTCATCAATCACCAAAAGGGAGAGATTGTAGGTGCATCTATTGCCACCCCTAGTTGGTTTTGGAGTATTAACGACAAACATGGTTGAGGGACTAATGTGTTTGTCAGAATTGCAGGATAACACAGGTAGTAGTCCGTCATTGATTCGGTTTACCTACCAAAGATGACCCCTAAAAATGTGTGAAGACATTGAAGACAATGGTGGTTCGTGAAGACATTCACGACGAAGATTATGACATGTGAAGATATTCACTTGTAGACTATGGAGTTCAAAGACATAATGTTTCATAGTTTCCATTCTTCTTTATTGAGTCATAGGAACCACCGTACTGTTAAGTGGGGTCCAAGTGAACAAAGTCAGAGTGACTGAAGTGATGCTCAACCAATTCCTATGTCTTCGAGCGAAGACAATGAGAGCAAACCTTACCCAGAGCTGGATGTGTCAGATTTGCTTGTAGCCCAAGCCAAGCTGCCGCGTGTGTTTGAAATCCGACCGTTGGACATGTGGTGGTTCCTTAGTGACCCAAGGTCATTTTGGACATATCAGGTCGAGTTGCCTGGCTATAAATAGCCCACCCCTACACCATAAATTGGTGGTTGCTCAGAGTTAGTGGACGACTTTTGTCGTTTGAGACCAACCCACCTCTGAAGCATTTGAGAGAGAGATCCTTGCGAAGACTAAGCCCAAAATACCCAGAGCCAAAGAGTGTTAGGCATCACTGAAGTCTTTCTGTCTGCGTGATCTGAAGGCTTGTTACACTTGAGGACTTTGAGTCCTCCAGCCGGTTAGGCATCACGTTCTAAGCATCCAAGAGTCATTGTGGATTACCGGTGAACGAAGTCTGTGAAGGTTTGCAAGTCTACCTTGAAGACTTACCAGAGTGATTGGGTGAGGACTGGGTGTCCTTAGCTCAAGGGGAACAAGGTGAAGACACGGTCTTCTGAGTTCAATCTTAGCCTCTCTAACCAGTCGTACAGTTGTCACAACAACTGGAATTGGTCTACGAAATTCTTGTCTTCACCAAGGAACTGGTTCTATCCCCTACTCTCCTTACCTTTTACACTACAAAAAAAGACACATGTGTGACATTTTGGGCCGAACGAATTTTTTTCCTGTCATACTTATGCCACTTCTATGACGATAATTGTGACAAAACCCGGTATCATCATAGATGTGGTGGGCTCCTACTTCTATGAGAAAAAATCATGACAGAAAATGGGCTTTTCATCCTGGGCGGGCCGGAGACGCAGCTGCATGACATTCTTTGGGCCGTCCATGACGGAAAAAACCGTGGTAGAAGCGAGGTCGAGGAAAATTTTGGGGAGTTCCCGGTTACGGTGGGTGGTTGGGGGAGGAGCGATGCGCGTTTCTCTCATACACGTACGCGCGCGTGTGCAAGGCGTTGGCTCTAACTGAACCCGAGCAAGGCGTTGGGCTCTAACTGAACCCGAGCGATTGAACTGCAGGCTATGCGTTACTGAACCTGAGCGATCAATCGATGACTGTTAACTGAACCGATCGAGTGATTACTTCGCTACTGCTGCTAACTGAAGCCAATCGATGCTGCCTCTG